>NC_138055.1:11952115-12290281 GCF_964194185.1 Rhinolophus hipposideros
ACAGTGCACTTGACCCCTGGTGACCTGTCCTGTAGCAATCAGACCCCTGACGTATTCGGGTTCCTTGACTGCTCTGCATAAGAAGGAGCTAAGACTGGAAATGTCACGTAGGGCCAGGTATTAAAGGCACCGCAATATTACGCATCCTGATTTTATCTCTGTAAAAGGTCACCCACACCTTGTTTAAGCCATGTCTCCCCTCGAGGTATCAGTTCTATCCTTTAAAATACAGCCACCCATTGGTAATCCCAGTGGCAAATAACTGTGAGTTTTTCATTCTTTCCTGGGGTAATGGCACAAAGAGGCCATTTTTCTAAGGAGCAGATTTAGAGATATGGGTGAGGGAGTGTCCCGTATCAGGAAGAACTCAGCCTGGCATCTCGTTAGACATGGAGTCAGATTCTGGCTCTAACACATGTCCTGAGGCAAGTCACTTCATCACTCCCAGTTTTCACATCCATGGAATTTTGTCTAAAATGTATTTATGTATCAAGATGAAACATTTATCTTAAGAACTGGGATGAAATTCCTTTGAAGGCGAGACTGCCTTTGTGTAGGAAAATACCTTGATAAGCTATACCAGCGCTTCCGACTATATATGATACAGGCCACATATGTAATTTTAAATGTCCTAGTAGCCACATTCAAAGAAGAGTAAAAAGAAATAGGTGACATTCATTTTTAATAATATGTTGTATTTAGGTCAGTATAACTAAAATATATTTTAAAAACTATTGAGGTCTATTACATTCTTTTTTTTATACTAAGTCTGTGAAATCTGGTGTATACTATCCATTTATAACACAACTCAATTCAGACGAGCCACGTTTCAAGTGTTCAGGAGCCACATGTGGCTTATGGCTGCCATATTGGACAGCGTAAATCTGGGCAGGAGCCAAAGCCACAAAACGGCTGCACAAGGAAAGTAAGCTTTCTTCCTCCCGTTTCTTCTATCTTTCTCATCCCTCTATCTTTCTACCCAACTTTCTCTCTGTTAGTCTCTCTCTTTCTGAGAGGGATGAGAAGATAAATGACCAGAGGAGACCACAAGTGGATGCTTTGTGGAAAATGAAGACTGGGGTAAATTTCGTGAAAGGACATAGAGAGAGGGGCAGTAAGATCACCAGGAATTTTCAGAAACCATGGAAACGGTAGCAGCCCAAGTGCCTTGAGTGCTTACGCTACGCCGAGCACTATTCCAAACATTTTACTGAATTGTCTTATTGAAGCCTCACAGAACCCTGAGGGAGAATCATTTCTCCCATGTGAAAGTGGAAACTGAGGCACAGAGAGGTTCAGACACCCAAAGTCACACAGCGCTGAAATTCGGACCCAGATAATTTGTCCCCAGCTGTGTTAGTTTCCTCAAAAAATCTTAGAGGAAAAAAAAAAATCTTAGAGAAGGCTTTAGGCCTCTGTTTGGCGCACGGACTGGGTGGTTTGCACTGGAGGTCTGGGGTGTGGGAAGGCCTCAGGGATCAGCGGCACAAGTCTGAACCTTCAGCAGTGCTCAGATGAATAAAGGCACCACCTAGACACCATTGTTATAATAGCAGGGCCTCCATAAAGGGCACTGTTCCCTTCAGGCCCACAAAATAAGCTTTATTTACATTTTTTAAAGATGGGGACATTCTTAGTTTTATTCATGTGTGCCGTGTTTTCCCAAAAATAAGACCTAGCCGGATCATCAGCTCTAATGGGTCTTTTGGAGCAAAGCTTAATATAAGACCTGGTATTATATTACATTACATTACATTACATTATACCAAATCTCATATAAGACCCAGTCTTATTTTACTGTAAGTATTAATTTTTGCTGCAAAAGACATATTAGAGCTGATTGTCCAGCTAGGGCTTATTTTCGGGAAACATGGTAGATCTATGCCTTATACACAGTAGCTTCTCGGTAAATATTTATGAAAGTCAGTTAGAATGTGTTGGCATTACTGGATAGGGTGATGTCTGAGTCCACTAGGGGTCTGAAAATATGACTGTGCCATATGGGGTGCCCTTCTACATACACCCCTTGGGTAAAGGGGGCTCACGTGGGAAGATGACCGCTGCTTTTAGATCCACAGTTCTCACTTGGAGCTAAAGACAGACCAGTTTATGTGTCCCATGAGGAAGCATTTTTGATTGGTTTTTCTAGTAAATTTTTAAAATTGAAAGATAGCATATTATATAACGAGCAAAGTACAGAAAGCATAAGTGTGCAGCTTGATGTTTTTTTCGGAGGGAGTCCACCTATCTAACCAGCTCCCATAGCCAGAAATAGGGCATTTCCGGGGCCCCAGACTCTCAGTGCCTCCTTGCCCCTCCCAAGGGTATCTGCTCTCCTGACTCCACACATGGCCTTCGTGTACCCTCGCTTTTGAGCAAGTCCTAGGGGTTGGAATTTTGGGCCCAGTTTGTTTCAGTCCTGTATCCCTGAGGGTCTCCAGGTTTGGGATTCTAGCTCACCTGGTTTTTGTGTCCATTGCACAGATGAGAAAACAGGCTCACAGAAGTTGTGCAACTTGCCCAGGTCTTATGGCTTCAGAATAGATGAGTGATTCACACCCAGAGCTGTAGTGCTTCTAAGCCTGTGTTCTCGGCCAGTTGAATCTATTTTCTTCTATGACCTTTTGTCTAAAATCCCATGGTTGGGACGCTGACGTTGACATTGCTGGACTGAGTAATATCTGCGGGTGGCTGCTGTGAAGGTACAGAGGAAGGGCCAGCCACCCCCTTCGAGCCCAGGGTGCTGGATTCATCCTGAAGGCAAGCTCCTGGAACCCAGGGGGACTGAAGGCCACTGCTCAGCTGCCAGAGTGACTTGGCTGGCAGAGCCCATCCAGGGTGGAGCTGCAGGAGTCTTCAGCATCAGGACAGGCAGGGTCCTCCTTGCACCCTGCTTCCCACCTCTGCTTGCCCGGGATCTGGCGAGGGCAGCTTTCAATTGAACAAAGTCAAACAGCTCACTCCCACCAGTGAAAACGCTGGGTGCTGCCAGGTGCCAGCTGCGAGCACCGGTCTCCCGCTCTGGGGCTGGGCAGCTAGATGTGAGCACGTTGGACTTCAGCCCCAGTGAACGCTTAGGGTATGGGGCTGGAGTGACAGGCTGGGGATGGCAGTCTCTGCCTGGCCTGGAGGCCACTTGGAATGGTTGGAGGTGGGCATATGGATTTCAGGCTGAGGAGCTTTGCTGTCTCTGTAGCACGGTCCTCTGCCCCCACCGTTCCCCAGTCAAGAGGGACAGGTGGTGGCTGTCATTCTGCAGTTGGCCCCGGCCACAGAGAGATTTGCCAACCATTCTGGAATGGAGATATACCCCCAGCCTCTTTGGCCCAGAGAACGCAACTTGACCCATAAAGCTGTGTGTCGGTAGGTTCTCAGCCTGGCATTCTCTCCAGTGTGAGGAGAGTGGATAGCAGGCAGAAAGATAAGCTATTACACTGGGCTCAGTGCCCGTAGGACTGACATTTAATGCAAAGGCAAAATAAAATCACCGTTCTGAGCAATGGCTCTAACAAAAATAAAGCCAGCATTATTATAATAATCCTAGTGAGTGCGTTGCGGCACAGTTTGCTTTTTGCTGGCCCCTGGGCCTGACATCAGATATTGAATGGTGTAGGGGTGAACCTGGCATCTGCTGCTCAGCTGTGTGACCTGGGGCTAGTTACGCGACTCCTCTGTCCATCTGTACAATGAAGGGCACCACAGTCGCTGCCTCTTAGAGTTGTGTTAAGTAAAGCGCTTAGATGACTGTCTGACAGGTTGAAGTCTCAATACACATTCATATAATGATGATGAAGAAAATATTCACGAGTCAATTTATAGTCTGAGCAGTCTGGTGTGTGCTAGGTAGTTTAGTCTTCCTAGTTTACAGACAAGGAAACAGGCACAGACAGGCTCAGTTCCTGGCCTACGGTGTCACAGCTGATAAGTAGCTGAGGTGGCATTTGAACCCAGAGCTGCCTGACTGCAGGCTTTCCAGTGAGTGGGGGAGAAAGCCATTAGGCCATTACTGTTGGCTTACCCAGGGTTCCTTGCTTGAGGATTAAATTTATTTCAGAAAAGGGCCCTCCTCCCCCAAAAAAGTAGTTTCAGTAAAAACAGGGCATATGCTATTTAATTTTATGATCCATTTAAAACAATAACCATAACTGATGTTTGTTGAGTGAATTGACCCATGTCTGTTGCTATATTTCCTTGCCCTGTTGTTTGGGCCGTGTTCTGAGACCTTTGCGGAAATGTTGGAGGTCAGATCAAACTAGAGGCGCCTCTTTTCTCTCCGTGGCTGACATGCTCTGAAAGATGCCTGGATGTGTGAGGATGGTCGCAGTGGCGTCTTGGGAGGAGGGAAGGCCCGCTCTAATCTCTGTCTGTTCCCTGTGTCCTTAATGGTGCCCGGAGCCCCAGTTGGCTGCCCTTCTGACCTTGAGCCCCTCTTACGGTCCATTCTCCAGATCCTTATGGCTCTAACAAAGGACCGAATCTTCCAGGGAAGATGAGGTTTGAGAGAGGTAGGGTGGCACAGGGCAGTCTATGGAAATAATGTATCGTTTTTTCATTTAAGTTCCCTGAGTGGAGGCAGGACAACAGAGGACCAGGGAGCATAAAGAAGGAGGGACAGATTAAAAAAGTAGTGACGGTTGGGGAAGGTAGAAGAAACACAAGGGTGGGAGGGGGGGAGGAGGGGAACGCGAGGTGCAGGCTGAGGGAGGGTAAAGAATGGCACAAGGATCCCGTAGATGTTAGTGCCAGGATTTATTACAGGCCACCTGATGGAGTCCCCTCGACTGGCCAGCTGAGACCCACCCACCGTTGACCACACAGCTGATCCCTGCCGAAGCTTCCTGCCTCCTAATCCAGTGTTTCTTGGTTGTGTCTGCTGAGTGTTCCCTGTCACCTCTCAAGGTGGTAGTGGGGGAAGGGCAGGGAGCAACGGAGCTTGCTGATCTAATCTGGTCAGTGGTTTGCTTGGGGCATCTGTGGTCAGGCCAGTGTTGGGTGCCTTCCTACATCTGAGCTTCCCGGGGAAGGCCCGCACGGGGACACCCGACCTTCATTCAGTGCTGAGCGGGCAGCAGGGGGTCACCACTGAACACCATTCAGAAGAGACCACACAAATAAACTCCATGGCGTGGCTCGTTCGTCTGGGAACAGCTTGAGCTAATCGAGACATTCCTCCGTCTTGCGCTGCTCATGCCAGGGGGGTTAAAAAAAGAATGACTCACACCTGATCCAAGGGCTTTTAGTGGGCGGTGCAGAAATAATAAACCAGCACAAGTCAAGCCTTTGCGGGAGCGAGGTTGTGTGCCCTGGCGGGGTCAGGTCCTGCCAGCTTGAGATGGTCGAGGCTGGAGAGACGGCCAGTCCCGCCCTCCTCAGGGGCCTCCCAGGGCAGGGCAGAGGTGAGTGGACACATTTTCTGTCCCCAATATTCTGTCCCCAAAATGAGACAAGGATCTGATTTTCATGTAAAAGTCTTGTTTGTTTCCTCAGCTGAGTCAATTCCATGACTCTTTACCAGGGCCCCACGTTCAGCCGGGCTGGTCCTGAGAATGTCTGGTCCTTATGTACCGTGAGAGCTGGTTTCATAGATATGGAAATTCAAGCCCAGGGAGGCAAATGACTTGGACACAGCCTTGGTGACGATGGTGATGGTGGTGATGAAGGAGGATAGCTGCTCTTTGCGCAGGCCTCTGGGATGGTGAAGACTGTGTAAAGAACAAAACTGCTAATCTTTATTGTGTCACCTGTGGTGCACAAGAACTGGGAACAACTCTGTAAGGCAGATCCCGGAGTCCCTTTTACAGTGTAAGTGACGGAGGTAGGGTTAAGTCAGAGCTTGCATTCTTTCCGCTAAGCCACATGCCGCCTGATGACCGTGCCAGCTTGCTGTGTGCGGAGTGACCCTGTGGGTGGGTGAGTGACTGGCTGGGAGGTGGTGCCAGGGCACATCTCTATTCTAGGTCTTTCTTCCTTGGCTCCAAGAACCCCTCGTCCCCATCCCCAACACACTGCCCATCACCCCTGCCCCCATCCCTTTTCCTCGTGCTGTTTTCTCCTCCTTTGTTGATATAGAAATGCAATTTGGGGGACAGTTGAGCTGAGTGAACGCTAATAATCATCACTAGTTATCTATTAACTTTAGTTATTCAATGCGTTGACCTTAAACATTTTTTTCTCGAGGTGAACAATGAACTCTAGTCCCTTCATTATGGATTAGTAATCATGAAAATTGAATATTACTGAATATCTTGTCAGTGTGGTTCATGCTGTGAGAAGTCTAGTATTTCAGGGAACAGTTGCAGAAAGAAAAAAAGGAGGAAGGACAGAGGAAAGAAAGGCATGTGCTTGTGTGTTTGGGGAGGTGTTTTGGTTACCCCTAAAATGAGGAGTAAGCTTGAAATTGAAGATGCGGTTCAGATGTCACCTGTTCTGAAGCCTTGTGCTCTTTACCTGGGCAGATTTAGGTAGCTGTCCTCAGTCCTCCAGTAGCACCTCTGTTCTGCTTTCATTGTTGGTATTTCCCAGGATATATGGCAGTGTGGCCGTTTCCATGTCTGTTCAGGGCTGGGGCTGTGTCTTCTGCCGTCCCGTTTCCTGACACAGTGCTGGCACTTTCAGTGTTTACTAAACGAGTAGGTGCTCATTCAGTGTTTACTAAAATGCCTTAGTGCAGAAAAGCTTTGTGAGAGAGGAGCTTTATTTTCCTCTGCCTGCTGAGTACTCTAAATAACCTAGTTAGTCCTGTCATGATTTCTATCGCCCATATGGACCTGGGTCAGTTTTAACTGCGAAAATGAACTAATTTGAATTTAATGTGAACTAATGAGATGTATGTAAGTCACTGCCCATTTAATTAATTGGTTTGTGTCATCAAAGAAGCGTTTTAAGGGCCACTAAGTGCAAAGCGTTCTATCTGGCAGGTGGAATACAAAGTTGAGAGAGAAGCCAAGGATGTGGGCTTTGAAACCAGACCAGCGGAGTTCAAGTGCAGATTAGACAGTGACTTCTGGCTTTAGGTGGTGTTAAGGGTAAGAGCACAGGTTCTGGGTCTGCGTTTGAATCCTGACTCTGCCACTTATGAACTGTGTGACCTCAGGCAAATTACTTAACCTTTCTGTGCCTCACTGTCCTCTTTTTTTTCTTTTTCTTTTTAACATTTTGTTTTTAATTGAGGAATATTGGGGAACAGTGTATTTCCAGGACCCATCAGCTCCAAGCCAAGTTGTTGTTTTCAATCTAGTTGTGGAGGGCTCAGCTCAGCTCCAGGTCAAGCCGTTGTTCTCAATCTACTCGTGGAGGGTGCAGCTCACTTTCCCATGCGGGAATCACACCGGTGACGTTGGTGTTATGAGCGCTGCATTCTAACCACTGAGTGAACCGGCTACCCTCTGTTCTTTAAAGTGGGACCGCTTCATGGGGTTGTTACGTAGTTAGGGTCTTTGTGGGGATTAAACAAGTTAATATCTGTAAAGCACTTAGGACCATGCTGGTATCTGTTACTGCTATTATTTGCTCTTAATTAAAGTTCACATCCTCCTGTGTAAACCCTGACTGTCTTAATACCTAACTTTTCATAGAATTGTGTTGAGGGCTGTGTTAGTTTCCTGTGGCTGCCACAATGAAATACCATCAACCGGGTAGCTGAAACCCACAGAAATCTATTGTCTCACAGTTCTGAAATCTAGAAGTCTGAAATCAAGGTGTTAGCAGGACCACGTTCCCTTGGAAACCTGGGTGGGGAGTCCTTGCCTCTTCTTAGCTTCTAGTGGTTTGCCGGCAATCTTTAGCGTTCCTTGGCTTGTAGCCGCACCACTCCAATCCTCTGTCATTATATGGTGTTCTCTCTGTCTGTCTGTCTTCACGTGGCCATCTTACAAGGACACTGGTCACACTGGACTAGAGGCCCACCCTCCTCCAGTGTGACCTCATCTTAATTATATCCACAATGACTGTGTTTCCAAATACGGTCACATTCTGAGTTATTTGGGGCTAGGACTTCAACAGTCCTTTTTTTAGGAGGACACAATTTAACCCATACAAGGATGAAATGAGAATCCATGAGAAGCATTGAGCAGAGAACAACGCAGGACAAAACAAGGCTGGTAAATATTAGCTGTGCCTTTTATTATTGTCCCCCTGTCATCATTATTGTGATGACTGCCCATGGCTAGGTGGCCATAAGGGTTCTCTGAACATTTTTGTAATGCATGTTTTAACTGGGTGCTACCTGTGAATGGTGTGGCCCATCTTACAGGGTGAGCCAGTTTCTTAACTTCCCGAATCTGCGTTGTCTTGTCTCTGAAATGGGAGGAAGTAGGACCACCTCCAAGAAGGGACCCCCTTCCAGGATGAAGTAAGGACAAGTGGGTGTGCTGTTGGCCCAGATGCGGTCTGGGCCCAGGTACCCAGGCTTGCCGTCCCTCCTTTCCTGCTGGTGCTTTCTAGCGCAGTGAGGACAGCCCCCATCAGTGCTACTGCAGACCAGAGAAGGCTCCTCTGGCCTTTCCCACCGGGCTAGGAAGCCTCGGAGGTGTGTCCAGACATGAGCCAGCTTGGATTTTCCAGACCCCCAGTTGCTTTGCAGTCAGAGTGGGGGAAAATGTCTGTATTTTTCTTTTTTCCTACTTGGGAACTGAACAGATCTGCTCCAGAGACGTCTAGATATCTATGGAAACAGTCCTAATTTTAGACTTGCCACACTTCATGCCAACTCGGAGAGTGCAGTATTGGGTCAGGGCCCAGGGAATGGGGAAGGTCCGCAGGTCTGAAAGGGTCAGAACAAGCGGGGAGTAGCCAACTGACAAACCAACAATGGGAAGATGCTGCAGAGATCTGAGTGGCTGACTTAAAGCTAAAGGGGCTGGTTCCAAGGAGAAAATGAGTCTGACAGAGGGGCGCCTGGAGAGATGAGCATGTATCAGAAATGAGTATGTTGAACCAATGAATCTCCCTCACCTCCCGCCTCCCCCCGCCCCCCGTCTGAATTCTGCTTATTTTCAGCCCTGTTCAAGATCTTTATTTCCACTTCTTCACCTTTGGAATCAGCCACTTCTTGCCCTGAATTTCCATCATCTTTTATAGTGCTGTCGAAGCACGTAAGGGCAGCACATTTAGTTTTGAGGTTCATCCATGTACCTTGCGGTCCCCCCATTCGTTCTTGAGCCCCTCAAGATTAGCCGTGGTCAGTATTGTGTCTATAAGCTGAGTTGCCATGGAGGAGCCGTGCAGAAAATGAGTAACAAGTGGAATGAGACATGACTGGTGATTTCTGTTGATCAATCCCAGGGCTGGGCAGCTACTAGAAAGGGACATTAAAAGTGCAAGTATAAGAAGGAATACAGGAACACTTTTGATGGGAAGAATCCTCTTGGGTGGCAATGGAAATTGCCTGTAATTCTAGTAAGCACATGTGGGGGAGGGCTACAGGCAAGAGCACCATGCATGGTGTGGTGGGCATTGGGTGCGATGGGGCGAGGGAAGAAAGGAATGGAGATCATTTTAGACCGTGTAGGGGGCATCATTTCCCTCTCGTCGGCCCTGTCCTCCTGGCTAGGTCAGCTCCTAGCAGAAGTCGTTGTAGAATATCAAACACAGGAAGAACCTTAGACGTTATCCATTCCCGTGTGTTTCGAAGTGTGATATTCAAGACAAGCATTTTTACATGAATACTTGTGGATTTACTTTAATATGTATCTATGTAAACCATACATAACTAGCGGTTCAAACCTGTCGTTTCTCTGGTATTACTGCTTCGGGTGGGGCAGGTCACGGGGCACCCTCTTGCAGAACGCTTGGATTACATGGTGGTGTTTCCACCTGCCCATGGATGTGGGAAACCTGTAATAAACAGACATCCTGTCGTAGCCACTTGGAAGGGGGGCTTATGTAGATGGAAGAGGTTGCTGGTATGAATTCTTGTACTGAATTTCTAGTATAGACCTCGTATTCCAAAGCAACATGGTTGTGGTACCATTGGGAAGGCAGTGCGCAAGAGATTGCAGGGCAGGCAGCACTGATTTAGTTTATCCCCCTTCTTGGAATGATGAAGAAGAGAGTGAGGCATAGGTAGACCAGATGGCCCAAATGATAGCTAGTGACAGCATTTGGGGCTTGAACCACATCTCTTCTTGTCTACCCATCTTGACATTCTAGATAGAAAGTAAACTAGTTCCTACTGAATACTCGGGCACTTTATTTATCTCATTGAATTCCCCTAACAACGTTGAGGAGCAAACACTGTTTTCCCTTACCACCCAACAAAGGCGGGGCTGAGACTGAAGACTTGAAATAACTTGCTGAGGCTCATGAGAGCCAATGACTCCACGTAACCCCCTCAGGATATTTAACTCGGTCGGGGAGCTGCAAACCTACCAAAATGAGCCTTTAGGTTTTGGCAACAGAAACATGTGCAGAGGTGTGGTGCCATGGGCCCACTTCTGGGAAAGTTCTGTCCAGGGTGGAATAGAAGTGAGGCCAGAATGCAGGTTGCTCAGGCCAGCAGGTGAGTCTGAGGGCTGGGTAGGAGTTTTCTGGGCATGGGGATGCGTCCCTCTTGGGTGGCTCTGCTTATCCAGCGCCAGGGAAAGGCTGATCGCCAGGTGGGAGTGCTGGCTGGCTTCCTTACATGCTCGGTTCCCCCTGGGTACTACAGAGGGCAGTGAGCAGCCCCAGCTGACCGGGTGAGTCAGAGTGGAGCCCAGAATAGAAGCCGGAGGGCATGTATGTGAACGCCATCTCTATCCCCGTCATTCTGTTAAAGATGATTAAGCTTTTATACATAACACTATGATTTATTACTGTCTCCGGGCAACAGCTCTCTGAGTTAGCCACACCCACCACAGAGTAATTAACTGGATCACTCACTGAGGGCCTACCTACCGTAACTCACGTAGCTCACTATTCGTGTATTATCAAGCGTCCTCCCAACTCCCTTCCTTCCTTCTTTCCTTCCTTCCTCCCCTCCAGCTCTTTTATTAGGCACCTCTTTGGGGGTACTTTTATATTTGGCAACATTCCCTTTTCATTGCTAGGAATATTTAATATGTGGTAAAAATGGAAGTGTTACTGTCTCTGCATCAGAACAGCTATTCCCTCATTTATGGAGATTGTAAGGTCCGTGAGGGCAGGGCTTTTGTTCATTTCTAACTTTCTAGTGCCTAGAAGAATGCCTGGCACATAGTAGGTGCTCCATAAACATTCACACAAGAGTGAATGAACTGAGTGTCTGCTGTGTGTTTGCCCCTGTGGAAGGTGCTTTACATACCTTTCTAATTCTCCCAACAACCCATCCTGCACCCTAGCTATGTCTGCCCCCCATTTTAAAAGCTGGTGAGCATTTACCATTATTGTAAGCACTTACACAGCAGATAATCCTCGTCTTGACTGAATAGTGTAGCTACTATTATCCCCATTTTACAGATGAGGAAGTGAGGCAGGCACAGAGTGGTTAAGTAATTTGCCCAGAGTCACACAGACCTTCTAATTTCAAGCTATTTCTCTTGGCCTGCATACTGTACTGTCCAATAGAACTTAGTACGTGATTGAAATACTCTGTATCTGCACTGTAGCCACTAGCCACAGGTAGTTATTGAGCATTTGAAATGTGGCTAGTGCAACTGAATTTTTTTTTAAATAATTGTTTTATTTTTTAATTATAGTTGATATGCAATAGTATATTAGTTTCAGGTGTATAACAGTGATTAAACATTTGTATAACTTATGAAGTGATCACCCCAATAAATCTAGTACCCATCTGACACCATATATAGTTATTACAATATTACTGACTATATTCCTTATGCTATACCCTTCATCCCCATGACTATTTTGTAACTACCAATTTGCACTTCTTAATCCCTTCACCTTTTTCACCCTGCCCCTAGACCCTCTCCCATCTTTTACCCCAACAAATCTAGTATCCCTCTGACACCATACATATTTATTACAATATTATTGATTATATTCTTTATGCTATACCCAACATCCCCATAACTACTTTTTTATATACATATATAAAATTATAGTTGGAAACCCTGTGGCCATCTCGTGGTTACCGAATTTTTAACTTTGTTTCATTTTAGTTAATTTAAAGTTAGATAGCCACAGGTGGCTAGCGACTACCATATTAGACAGCATAACTCCCTACTGTGCTTTCTCTAAATAATAACAGCTCACGTTAACTGAGTGCTTAATATACACTGAGATTTTTCAAATGCTTTGCATCTAGTAAGTGATTTAAGTTAATCCTCATAACCACAAATGAATTAATGGGGGTCGGAGGTTAAGTACCTCCTCCCCTCCCCAAGATTTGACAGCAAGAAAGTGGTGTAGCTGGATTCTACCCAAGGGAGAACTCAGCCTGACCTCAGTTTTAAACAGTCTCTCTACTTTTCTCTCTATTTTTCATGTGTACAGCAACGGATATCCCCATGAAAAACAAGATCTCATCATTCTAAGATTTTTAGCCTCAAACTCAGTTCTGCCCACTCACTCCTTGGTAAAGGGACCAACCCATATGCAGTCTTGTGAACTCACTGTTCCCACCAAATGACTCATTTAGGTTGAAAACATTTATGTATTTGAAGTGGAGTTGTCACTCTGAAAAAGATGTCAATATTCCTGGGTCCTAAGGAACCAGGATGTTCTTTAAGGAAAACAAACAAACCGAACAAAACCTACTTTGTAGTGTAAGGGTGATAACATCTCAAGGTCTGGCTGGGAAGGAAAAAAATAGTTGAGCTGAAATTATCTGCAGTCTTCTCGTGTTGGGTGGAGCACGTGGCTTCAGCCAGCAGGCGTAGTGACTAGATTTTACTGCTCCCAGCTGCACTTTCCCTTCTTGAGGATTGGTAAATGAGAATGCGCTCTGTGTCTGTGAGCAGGGGAGAGTGGCAGAAGAGAAAGCAGAGGCCACTGAATTTTGTTCCACAGTGGAGGTCAGCCGTATTTTGTGATAAAACTTCGTCAGGATGTGTTCTGCATGCTGTCCTGGGCCTATCATCCGTGCCTGTGTCCTGTCTAGAAACTGTGAACTAACCTAGAGGCAGGGCTGGGCATCGAGGTTAGGAGCAGAATTGGGGTAAAGGTGATCGGGAGAGACACATGGAAAGAGAATGAGAGAGATAGGCCTGATGGATGAGACTACATCAGAAACAGTCCAAATATAGGGAGTGATTGTGAAACCCAGGGACCACAGGCCAGGAGCGCTTTGTGTTCTGAGAATAGGAATAGAAGAAATATGGCCACTGGCTTCCGGGAAAAGTCTTTTTCTGAGGGCTTGGATTGACTAATTAAATCCACATTCCTTTTCCCATTGCTGTCTCAAGGCAGTCATGTATCTTCCCAAAGCAGCTCCATCTCTCTGTTCATCCATCCATCCACCCACCCAACTATTTAACCATTCACCCACCTATCCTTCCATTTCTCCATCCATCCATCCATCCATCCATCCATCCATCCATCCATCCATCCATCCTCCCACCCTCCCACCCACCCACCCACTCATCCATCCTTCTAACCAGCCAGCCAGCATTTGAGTCTTGTTTTTCATCATGGTTCTGGGGATAGCGCGGTGAACAAAGCACCATCCCTACCCCAAGTTGCTCACAGTCTTGTCTGGAGACATGTATTTAGGCTTGTGTTCCTGAAGCAAGTGAAGGAAGGCTTGGATGCGTCACACCCCACAGCCAACTGAACCTTGCCCCTGCAGCCTTCCCCAGGAATCTGCCACCAGCATTGGTTTCTCTACGTCCCCACTTGTCTTTGCCATCTATGTACTTCTTATGGGTGTTGTGCTCTGGATGTTTAACTTATGTTCCGTAGGCACTTTATCACATCTTTGTTGTAACTTTCCTGATAGAAGGGGCCTCCGCGTCTTCCCTGGGACCCAGCTCAATTTCAGGCACTGGCAGGGACTCCGAGATTATTGAGGTAAATCAGAGCCCGTTAAACCTGGAAGGGACCTTAGCAGTCATCAGTGATGTGAAGGCCACTCCCAGTTTTCTCCTCTTTGCCTCTTTCAGGTGAGGCCCATCAGGATAGGCTCTATCATGAGCCATTGCCAATGGATGGAAGACAAGGAAGCCTCACTCCACCCTGAAAATAAGTCCACTCAGAGAAGCCCATTACACTTCCACATACTTCTCAGTCACCCGGAAACATGTGAGGGATTAGTTTTGCCAGATTACGAAATGTGGTGTCACATATGTATTTTGCCTTCAGTTAAAACTGAAATTGAATGCTAGACATGCATGCTAGACAACTCATTTGGTTACACAAACACTCCAGGTTGCTTTTGGTGTCTTCAAGTTAAGGACCGCAATTTAAATCTTGAAAATAAAAGCACTCTTATCCCCTCTTTATTTTTCATAAAGTTCCCTTGAGCCCAGAGCAAAGTGCAAGGACTGGCCCAGTTTCCGAGAAATGTGCTGGCGTTGTCCAGGCATTGTGAGGTATGCTGCCCCACCGGCCCCATCGTGAGGCAGGAGGTCATTGAGCTAGTTGACAGGACGCGTTCCCTCTATGGCTAAAAGAAGAACACGAGCATTATGGGAGTTTACTTTGTGTCAAGGACTTAACTCATGCTGTTTTATTTTATTTGTCTTAGTTACCCTATGAGGCAGTATGAATCCCCACATTAGAAATGAAGGAACTGAGACAGAGAAGACATGCCCAAGGTCAGACAGCTATTGAGTGGCAGATATGGTACCTGAACCCTAATCTGTTGGCTCCTGTGTTCCCATCTGCCACAGTGCTGTGTGGAAAGGTGGGGACAATGAATTCCTTACTGAGGCTCAGTATGGAGGAAATCCACCTTCTGGATTACATTCCCATGACCTTGGGCAACTCAGTTGACTTCTGTGCCTCAGTTTTCTCATCCACAAAAATGGGGTAATAGCAACGTCGTGTAGGATTAATAAGGAATAAATGAGATTATTCAAGTAAAGCCTGGCACACCATAAATATTCATACATGTTAATTCTAACAAATAAATAGCTAAAATTGTAACTTTAATGATCAGTATTATTTTGATGTTTTTTACTCCTGGTAACAATTTTGACTGTTGTGTTACAGGGCTGTTCCTTCTTTGTTGATAGAGCTGTTTTATTAGCGAAGACTCAGCTCTCATAAGAGGAGTTTATATTTTACAACCTCCAGCTTACACCCAATGTCACAGTAGCCCCAGGACACGTAGCAGAGCTGGGATTTGAACCCAGGCTTGTCTGGCCTCCACATCCCCATACTGCCTCTCGTGGGACCCCCGTGTCCTGTCTGGCACTCAGCTTCGTCTCGTGTGCTCCTGGTGACTCTTTCTGGCAGCCACAGTGTCACATAGGCCCCCTGAGAGTGAGTTTATAATGTTGTGGGGGAGCCCAAAACTCAACACTGGAAATGTGGAAAGACACCCCAAGACGGCTGTGTTAGTCAAGGCTTTGCTGTGTTTCTGTGCCGCGCCTGAGTAAGTGCTCCGTGAGCCCCTTCCCTGGGAAAGTCCTGTCTTGTTCATGGCATACTTTAGAGGTCACCGCCCCAGAGAAGCCTTCCCTGATCCCAGACCCTGCAGCACCGGCTCCCAGGCGGAATGAGTGGAGTCTTTCTTTGCTCTGGTAGAGATTGGTATGAACTTCTGATGTAGCGTTTTCCGCGCTGCTCGGGTGTGTGTGGCTCACCTGCTTCACTAGCCGTGAGCCCGTGAGGATGGGACAGTGACTGTGCGGGAAGCTTCTGCTTCTCACCCAGCCTGGTCCTCTTCTTCTGGGGACACAGGACTGTGTCCCTTCTCTGCTCCTTTTCAGTCGGGCAGGGCCACATGGCTCCTCCTGGCGGAAACGTGGTGACTTGCGTGACTTCAGCTACAACATTTATTTGCTGAGGCAAGAGCCAGTGGGGCTGGAGCAAGTGGTGGGAGTGGGAGTAGGGGGCGGGACCAGACACGGTGGGGGCGGTCTGGGAGCCTTGACTGCTGATCCTCGGCAGTGGGGGTCCGTTCTTCAGGTGAGGGCCTGAGGCTTTGTGAGGTGAATCGCCTGTCCACGGTCCCACAGCCAGGATTCCAGGCCAGGCCTGACTTGTGCTGACAGTGTGCTGCCAGGAGCTGTACCTGGTTTCTTGTGTTGTGAGAATTGTAGGCGAAAGCACGTGTGTGTGTGTGTGTGTGTGTGTGTGTGTGTGTGTGTCCGCATCTAGCACAACTGCAGGGAGTGACTCCTTTTGCAGAGTGGATGATGATGGTTGGCATCGTTTGCCCCAGTGGTGACCACACTTGACCACCGGGTTAACTGAGGGGAAAATGAGTTAGCTCTTATCTCCTTGCAGAGCCCGTGTCCCTTTAAAGTGGCGCTCAGGTGATAATAGCAAGCTGGGGCTGTGCTTACTGACCTTTTCTTCGCTGCACAGACGGGAATAAGGGGTGTGGGATGAGCGGGAGGAGACAGGCCAGGAAGCCGAGGAGGCGGCTGCCTGAGAAATGCCGCCTCCCTGCACACTCAGGCTTAAGAGGCTTGCCAGCCTCGCCCACCCTGAGATTTGGCATGAAGGAAACGACACAGCATTCCAGTTGTTGTGGCAGTTGATTGACAGGCTGGCCCAGGGGGATCTGGGCAGTGGCCTGGCAACCTGGCCGTGTTGGTTTTGTCCCTGCTTCTTGCCCTGCTGATTCCCATGCAGTGCCTGTTGATGAACATGTCGTGTTTGACAGGCCCTTTCCACACTTTTATCCTCAGCACATCCTGTCTGAGCTCTGGACGACCCGGTTGCCCACTTGCCGACGAGGACGAGGCTGGTTGGGTGACGCTCCTCAGGCCACACTTGCTACTGAGTTGGGAAACCAGTTTTGCACTAGGACATTCTGACTCCAGATTTTCTAACTGCCGTGATTTCTCTTCCAGGCACTTAACTTGTTTGGGCCACAGCTTTGCTTCTTATTTTGAAAGTGAAGGCAGCGGGAGACACAGGCATTTATTCGAATGCCTGTTGTGTGCCAGGGCCTATATTTAGATTGTGAACATTATCTTACCTAAGTCTTGTTCCAAGCCCTGGGTTTAGATAGCACTTTGTTGATTTTTTAACAAATTATTTCTTGTTTCATTTTTAATTGTGGTATAATACACATAACAGGAAATTTGCCATCTTAAAATGGACTGTTGAATAATGTTGCGTACAGTCACATTGTTGTGTAACCAATCTCCAGAACTCTTTTCATCTTGTAAATCGGAAACTCCATTCCCCTTAAACAACACCCCCTTCTCACCTCCCCCTCCCCAGCCCTGTCAAGCCCCATTAGACTCTTTGTCTCTATGAATCTGAGTCCTCTAGATAGCTCCTCTAAGTGGACTCATACAGTGTTTGTCCTTTTGTGATGGCGTATTTCACTTAGCACAATGTTCTCCACGTTCATCCGTGACCCGTGAAGCCTGTGGCAGGATTTCCCTGCTATCTATGGCTGAGTGACATTCCCTTGCATCATACTTACAGTAGAGTAGTCCCCTCCTATCTGTGGTTTCGCTTTCTGCGGTTTCAGTTACCCACAGGCAGTCAACTGCGGTTGGAAAAAATGAAATGAAAAATTCCAGAAATAAACAATTCATACGTTTTAAATTGCACACCGTTCTGAATATCGTGATGAAATCTCGAGCTGTCTTGCTCCGCCCCGCCCGGGTTCTCCACCATCCTCTGTCCAGTGTGTCCAAGCTGTATAGATTCCCTGCCTGTGAGTCTCTTACTAGCTTTCTGGATTATCAGATCGACTGTGGCCTTATTGCAGAGCTGCTGTTCAAGTCACCCTTATTTTACTTCATTGTGACCCCCAAAGCACAAGAGTAGTGATGCTGGAAATTCCGATATGCCAAAGAGAAGCTGTAAGTGCTTCCTTTAAGTGAAACAAGGTGAACATTCTCGACTTAAGGAGAGAAAAAACAATCTTTGGTTGCTAAGATCTACAGTAAGAATGAATCTTGTATCCACGAAATTGCCTAATTTGTAAATCAAACTTTTATCATAGGTACAGTATGTATTCATAGGGAAAAAGCAGTCTGTGGTTTCAGGCGTCTGTTGGGGGTGTTAGGACGTTTTTCCATGAATAAGCGGGACGGCTGCACCGCACTGTTTTTCCATTCATCTGTCAATGGACACTTGGGGTGCTTCCACCTTTTTTGCCTAAGTTTTCTTGATTGTATTAGTTGAGACCAAGGTCACACAGCTGGATGTAAACCCAGGCCTCTGTTTAGTACTGGACTGCTGACTTCTTTTTACGTCTAAGGTTCTTGTAGCTCTAGGAGTTGAGAAGAATTTTGATATCTGAGGGAATGCTATTATTCATAAAGGGTCCAGTGGAGAAAGTTCTAGAAATGTTGAGTGAGGCTCTTCAAGCTCCCCTTGAAACCTAGCGGCTGTAGTGCGGCTGCTTTTCTACCTGAGCTTCTGCAAATGGTGTGGCAGATGGTCCTGAAGAGACCCCGAGAGTTTAAGGGGGGGGCGTGAAGCAGAAAGAGCAGAGGATGCCTGGTTTCTGGCCCTGGCCCCGCCTCACGGGTAAGCCTGGGACTGTCCACCTGGGCTCAGTTTGTCATCTAAAGAGTGAAGTTCTGGATACCCTCCAGGGCCTGGAAGTTTCACGTGCCTTTGAAGCCTGGTCCTGTCTGTGCTGCTGTTTGAGAAGTGTGTTCACCTGGCTCTCGTCAAGCCTGCGATGGCTTTGGACCCTTTATGAGTCCCTGCTCAGCCAGCGCTTTTCCCAGCGGCCTGGTGGGGACCCCCATTTATATCAACTGAAGCCATAGGTCAATGTTTTTTGTTTGTATTCCGTTGGTGCCATTATTTCCCCAAAGTGTTCTTTTTTTTTTTAATGTATTAATTATCCCAGGTTGTTGGGTTCATGTAAAGCTCTTGCCTTTCTTTTCGTATTTTAAAACGGACTATCTTGAGATGCCATTCTGAAATTAGTAAGTGCGGTAACATAACATTATTATCACGACCTAGGTTTGAGTTGGCAAGGGTTATTCCCTGGAGGCTGGTAATTTTGTCTCAAGCCCAGGGCCTGATAAGTGGGTAACGTAGTCACGGGCTTACGGTGGTACAGGTGCCATCTCCTGTGGGATATGTCAGAGTTTCGGCCAATCCAATCTGTCATCATCTTCTGTTTAAAATAAGCGTTTTATTTAAATAGGAAAGTGTTAATTGCCAATTGCTAAAATTTACACGTCCACAACCATAAGAAAGATGTGAATAAGTGTTTATTATCTTCCTGAAGAAACTAACTAGTGGAATGCTATTTAGCTTTCTCTTTCTCTGACCCCATCATTTCTTTATTATTATTATTATTATTATTATTATTATTATTGTTATTATTAGTTTATTGTTTTTGCATTTCCCCCCATTGTTTCTTACAGTTGCGTGTCCATTGGGAATATTTATTGCTTACATCCATTGAACTCCTTGCTATTTGAGTATCAAAAGCTCATAATGCATTTTCTTCTGCCCTCGAGTCTGTTTCTTTTAGCTTCCAGCTGAGAACAGAGATGGCATGTGGGCAAAGAGGTGGATTCCCAGAGGTCGCCAGGCTCTGTCTGCCCCATAAACCTTGATGTAAAGTGCTATTTTAGCCTTTTCTTCTTTTTCTTGGCCAAACAAAAATTGGAAGAAAAAGAAAAAGCTAATGACAGACAGGTTCATCTGACAGCTAACCATAGAAGGGCCTTGTCTATTCTTCAGAACCTACGTTTAGAAACAAATTGAGATGTCTCAGCCATTTGTAGGGCACCTGTCATGTGCCAGGTAAGACGTGAAGTGTTTTCAAAGCTGTTTATTAAACCTGTGCAGAAACCTTTGCAAGTCACCGTTTCTCAGCTGGGTGAACTGTGCGTAAGTGATTTGCCTGTCACAGGACTGAAAGTGAAGGGTCTGGCCTTGGGCGCTGTACTGGTCTCTGAGTTCAGGGCTGTGTTCTGGTTCTCACCCCACAGAAGACATAATGGCTTCTTCATGTTGACCCAGAATTGTTTCCAAGTCCAGGTCCAGTGGGATTCTTCCTCTGTGTCTTGTTCTCTTTGCTGGTGGTTGGTAGGTTTCTTTATTTAATCACTCCTAGTTGCTGCAGAGACCTCAGAGGCTTTGTTTGAGCCTCTGAATTTGGTTTGAGTGGGAAGGAACTGCTTAGACAGCCCCCCGCACCCCCCAGCTAGTTCCTTCAGGAAGAGTTCCTGTCCCCCTTCCGTGGAGGCGTGTGTGGCTGTCTGGATGGAGAACATTGCCAGAGGAGCATGGCCACCAAGAGCCATTACAGCCACGATTCAGCATTCCCTGCAGCTGGACTCTGCCCATGGAACATTCTGGAATCTCTTCATTGGAAGTCTGGCATGGGCTCTCTTCCACTGCTCACTTCCCAGCTTGGCTGTGTCCCTGCTTCTAAAAACAGAGGCCGTTCCTTATGCGTACTCATTACCCAGGGGCTAGATCCACTGGAGGCCTTCAGTAGACAGCCCTGAGGTAGGAGATGTTTCTCAGAGGCTAAGGCTGAGTCCTGGAATCCTGAGCCCATCATGTGTTGTTTGTGTTCTTTTCACATGGTATGCCTCAGGTTCTTTGCCTTTGAAAACAAGGTAATACCCCATAGTGTTGCTGCAAAGTCTCAGTGAGCAAAAAAGGTTTAATGAGTGTGGGTATTTGTGTTCTATTCACTGTTGGGTTGCCAGGTGGAGGCTTAATAACTGTCCCTGAATGACTGAAAGAATAACACATGCTCTCTCTAAGCCTCATTTGCCCCCCTTTGAACAATGAGTTAATAGTGTTGGTCAGTGCTTAAGGAGGGCTGCTGGTCAGAAATTCCCATGAGCACGTGATCAAGCCCTGCTCCTAAAAATCTGCCTCTTTATGTCTTGGCTGCGGCTCAACATGTGTATTCTGAAAACAGGGTTTCCAGATGACGCTCCTGTGCAGCCCTGGTTAGGAACGTGTGGCTTCCTGGCCTCTGAGGTCTGTCGCCTGATTGTGTGTTGGACAGGTAGGGGGCCGGTGGAGTGGCCTGAAAGTCTTCAGGGTCTTTTTAGTGTTCACGCCACCCATCCACCTCCCACCCATCCTTCAAGACCCAGCTCAGACGTCCCCTCCAGGAAGACTCCCAGTCTTCCTCCGATGGAAAGCACCCCTCTCTGTTGAATGCTCCCTGGTTTCAGTGGCGCTATCTATCATCAGCTGGGATGAGACCCGTCTTCATTATCAGGCCGTGGGCTAGGTGAATGCAGAGTCTTGCCTGACGCAACGTAGTGCCCTCCCCCACCCCCGCCATGCCTTCCCCAGCCTTCCCCAGTACCTAGTTGGCACATTGGATATATATATATATATATATTTAACTATGTCACCAGTCAATATATGAATGACTGTTTTAAAAGCTAATGGCTGCGGTTTAATATGTAATACAAGTGACAACTATCTCCTCCACAATTCCTTCTCTTCTTATTCAGACCAGTAAAAAAGGACATCTTTGTTAGAAGACTGGTCTTTTATTAAATAAACCAGAGACATTTGCCAGGTTGGGGGGTGGGGAGGGGAAGTGATTTACTCTTTCTTTATAATTAGCCTTGATGATTAGACTATCTTTTCCATTATGTTTTAGTTTTATTTTCCTGGAATTTATCAAGTGGCCTCTTTTCTGTGAAGGTTACCCTTCAAATGAGTAAGAGCACTTGATTAGAGCGCTGGGGGATTTACTTCGTGTTTCTTAAAAAAGAAGGAGCTTGATGGAGAGGGGCTGACGGAAGCAGGTGGGTGAAAGGTCAGGTCTTGAGCTATAAAAAGGGGCCTTCACACCGAGAAACTGAAACTGCTGCTCCCCCGCTGCCCCTGACTAGATTTTGGTTGTTGTTGTAGCTGCTGGTGACTGCTAAAGTAATTAATAGTCACTTTTATTTTCGAATTCGTTTTATATTCGACAAAGCTTCCTGGCCAGGCCCTGGTGGCTTGTCTCCTATGCTCAAAGCAAGTTCCTTTTTTAAAAAACACATCAATAATTGCATTCATCAACTATAACTTGATGTTATCTATTTGAGTGTGATGGTTTAGTTATGTATTTATTTATTGTATTATTATTATTATTATACAAATGGATTTTGCAGTCATTTCTAGAGTGCGTTGGTAAGACGCCTTAATCCCCAAGAGGCAACTGAAATCTTGTTCAGCCGTCCTAAAGGAGTGTCCGGTGAGGCTGGGCTGGGCATCCAGCCGGCCCCCGTCCTGCCTGCCTGGTAGTTTGGGACTCCGTTGGGGACGTGCTGAGAGTAGTTTTTCTTTCAAACTTGCTTTCTCTTGTCCACAGCTGAGCCAAGAGGTATTCTTGGGGGTTCTCTGAAGTGTAAACAGAAGGAAGTTTGCTTTCCTTCCTTCCATCCATCCATCCATCCATCCATCCATCCATCCAGTGACTAGCGTCTACCCTGAGTCCGGTTCTGAGAATGCAGGAGTATGCTACCTTAGACGTATTTATTTAGGCCTCTCAGTTCTCTGTGAGGTAGATATTATTAGGGATTATAGCTACACATACACATATCTGTAAACATTACGATACTGGTGTGTGAGGTTTTACCAAACAGTTACAGCTGAGGAGATAATGCAGTCTGCGTTTGAAAACAAACTGCCTCTTTCCAAATGTGGTGATATTGAACAGGGACTTCAGTGGCTCAAAGCCTTGTTCCCTCCTTTGTTTTGTTGAAAGAGGCTGATGGTTGGACCTGCGTCTTGTGGTCACTGGGATAATGCTTGAAGTGTTTAGCAGATGGCCTGGCCACACAGGGTAGGTGGGACTCTAACAGAGGAGGAAAACCTTTACCTTCTTAGATTCAGTGGCTGGGCCTGTGAAATAAGCTGACAGATTAACAGAGCAAAGTGTACACATTTCACTGGATGTTAAAAGTTTTATGGGGCATGGGGGTGAGGGGAGGGGCATCATAGAAAGGAGAGAAAACCCCCCACAGAAGCGGCGTGCATGGAAAGGTTTTATACTGTCCTCTGACAAAAGATGGTAAATTTGTAGAGAAGTGAAAAGACAAAGGTTTCTGGACTTTTGAGGGAGGGTCAATTGTGGGCAGGTCAGGTTTGTTTATGTAGATGCTTCTCAGTACCATCTTGATCTCTGAGCTAAGGTTGCTCTCCCCTCGCACCCCTTCCTGGTGTGGAAAAAGGGGGACACCTTCAGGGGAATTTGCGCCCTGCTTTCAGGCCGATGGGGAGAAGGCAGACAGAGACTCATCCTGTGTCTGCTTTTTCTCAATGCCTTCTGCTCAAAATAGTCCTCATGCAGAGTGGTATATTTTGAGATGGCATATTCTGCTCCCCTACAGTATGGATACACAGACGTACTGTAAACCTGGGTGGGTGTGAGAACGCAGAGGCTCTTTCTAGTCTCAGAGCCCACACTTTTACCCATAAATCTGGGTTCAGTCCTGCACCAGGATGGCCTGTGATCCAGTTTGTTGTCAGAGAGGCAGCTCGTGGCAGATTGTGTGGAGACCCCTGTGCTCCTTGGTTCTACCACGTAATTGCTGGGTAGTCTTGAACACATTCCCTGGCCTCTCCAAGTCTCATTTCGCCCATTTCTGAACTGGAACAAAGATGCTGATTTGCCTTTGGATATTTTGTTATGGGCACCTCCTTCGCTTTTGCAAGTCTCTGTTTATGTTTCCTGCGGAGCAGGCCTGCTTATCACTGCTAACCCTCGCCTGCCATTCCCGATCCGCGTTGCTCTGCTATTTCTTTATTTCCATAGCAGTTAATCACCTTCTCACATACTGTAGGATTTTATATTTTTCATGTATCATGTTTACTTTTAATTAACTCTCTCCCCCATTAGAATGTAACCTCATTATGGGTTGGGATCCTTATTTACTTTGCATCTAAACCCCTTGCCGTCGCCTGACACAAGCACGTATTGTGACGTGTTGAACAAATTGAGCAAAGAAAATAAAACAACAACAGCAACTTCTGACAGCCTGGAGCCAGCCTGGCTCTGATGGCTAGGGCTTGGTGTTCTCCGATTGGACGTGAAGAATTTCATAGCCCACTGATACGTGACAAGGTCACGCTGTGATGGTGATAGAACAAGACAAAAGCAAGACCTCTCCATAATGAAGATGAAAACAAGAACACTGTACAGTCCACAAAAATGTCCAAATAGGCCTCTCTCTCAGGCAGCTTACATGAACGACTGCAGTTTCTTTACGGATTACAGTTCCACCCCTGCTCTGTGCCTCTTGCTCCCCCAGATACATGTTATAAGGACACCTGCTCATAGAATTCCTGCTTCATGACAACACCCACTAGAGGAAAACTGCGCTTCCTTGAACCTTCCCCCAAATCACTGAATAAGCCCAAATTGTATAAGGAGTACCTCCTAACATCGTCTTACTGAGACACACCTGTGCTTCTCCGGGGCATGGTTATAAACCCAACTTTGTTTGACCTCAAATGTGTTCCTGGTGGTCTTTGCCTGGAGGCTTTGTGTCTCATGGTGAATTAAACTTTGTAATTACCGTGTTTCCCCCCAAATAAGACCTAGCTGGCCAATCAGCTCTAATGCGTCTTTTGGAGCAAAAATTAATATAAGTCCTGGTCTTATATTATATAAGATTGTTATATGTATTATATAATATATATTATATATTACATTATATTACATTATATATATTTTACTATACTATAAGACCAGGTCTTATATAATATAATATAAAATAAGACCATGTCTTATGTTAATTTTTGCTCCAAAAGATACATTAGCACTGATTGTCCGGCTAGGTCTTATTTTCGGGGAAACACGGTAGGCATCACTATACAAATGTGTAGGTTATTATTACTAGCTGAACAATATTGAACAGATGTGTTATTCTGCTGGGCCTGAATTTTCTAACCTGCAAAATGAGAGGGTCGACCAGATGACTGCTTAGGTTTCCTTACAGTTGTCACATTCTGTAATTCCTGAGTATTACTAAGGACTTTGTGTGTTATACATCGTGAGGACTACAAAAGAAGGAGAAGTAAAAGGTGGTATTTTGGAATTCCTTCCTGGGCTGCAGCACTTATTTGGTGTGTAGCCCTGGGCAAGACACTGGACCCCAAACTTGGTTTTATTAACTGTGAAAGTGTGATGATGTTGAGTAATAACATTGATAATAATATTAGTGATAACAAAATTTCTTAGAGCTTATGCTATTACCTGAGTCAAGCTCTTATTAATTCTCATCATAACCTTATGAGATAAGTGCTGTTACTCCGTTAAACACACGAGGAAATGAAGTCACAGAGAACTTAAGTAACTTTCCTAGGATCACACAGCTGAGCAGCCTCAGAGCTGGCTTTCAAACCTAGGTCTTTGTCATATTAAGTCACATATTAGCATAGCATATTGTGACTTCCATGCTCAGACTCTTCATGTGAACTAAAGTGATGGCTGCTTAAGAGATGTCCAACAGCCTTTAGGATGAACCCTGCTTTAAAGCGTGCACGGTTTCATTGGAGGGCTAAGTCATACACATGCTCCATGGTTGTTGAAACAAACCAAGATGTGATAGAAAGCAAAAATGAAGGGGTTGGGGTATACACACGTCAAGGCATGGCAGCTGAGAGAAAGAGAAAGAGCTAGTGGGTTGAGCTGATAGAGAGGAGGTCTGACTCCAAGAGACAGTGCAGGTTTGGAAGTTAGGGGACCCAAGGTCCTACCCGGATTTTTCTACATATGAGCTCTTTTAACAACTCTAATTGTTAGATTTTTCATTTATAAAAAATAGTCATCGCTCCTCCTTAGTTTGCATAGTAGGTAACACCTGTGAAAGCACTTTGTAAATGGTCATGTGCTGTAATTGTGGAGCAAAAAAACAACACATGCAGTTTCAAGGCATTTCATGAAACATAAGCCAGGTGCTAAGTGGTCCCTCTGTCTTCCCCTACCCAAACTTTAGAAAGCAGGGTTGCCATAGGAACCTTATCAAAAGACCCTTTAGGTTATATGTAGGGTCTTGGGAGCTGGTGGCAGGGGCATGCTGGAGCCAGGGTGGAAATAATATGGAAGGAAGCCAGCAAGGCCCTGCCCTCCATCAGGATCTAGGTGCTCCCTTTAATCCATCTCCCTCCCCCCCCCCCCACATTCTGAGTCAGCCTTAATTTTAACTGTTCAAGGATTTAAATAGGAAAATGTGTTAGCTAGCTAGATTATCCTTCCAAATAAGGTTCCAGAGTCTACGTGTATTAAAGAGGATGAGAGTTTCTTCGGTGGAATTTCAGATCATGATGACTAATAATAATAATGATGATAATACTAATGGCAGTAACAATACCACCATCTGCCATTTGTTGGGTGTTATATGCCAGACACTGTGTTCAGCGTTTGCATGCATGGCCTCTTACAACAAATTCATTGTCATCCCCCTTTGCAGATGAAGAGACGGAGGCATAGAGAAGCTAAATTACCCACCCACAATCACCAAGGCTTGTAGCTAGATTTGAACTAGGTCCTTCTGACCTTGGTCCCGAAGTTCTAAGATTGCGCTCTGATGTTCTTACAGATAATGCTAGGATACGAGAGCCGTTATCTAGGACCAGCATCTTTTAGATGGGAAAATGGAGGTTAGAAGAGGTGACACATCTGTCCCTGCTTGAAGGCCATGTCCCTCATGTTGGTGGGGCCTGGCTTAGGGCCTGGATCTCCTTATCAATCTAGAGAGTTCATCTGCCTTTTCTCCTGATGGATTTAAATATGTGTGGTTGTGGCCAGCGTAGTTTCTCCGACACAAGTATGGTCCCCCTTTTATTTGTCAGTCGGGGAAGACCTAAGTCGACAGGGCCAAGCTGCGTGGTCCCGTGTGACCTGAGACTCGTTATTCAATCTCTGTATGCCTTTCTGTTTCCTCCTATGGAAAACTGAGATAAGAGCCATATCCACACCATGGGTTTGTAATAAGAACTTAAAGAATTAATACATGTAAAACTCTTCGCCCTGTGCCAAGTACACAGTGAGTTGTCCGCAAGTGCTACCTGTTAATGCTGTGTCCCACTGCTTGTTTGAAGGTTCTAGTCCTAATTTGAGTCTGTTCTGGTATGCTGGAGTGTCCTTATCCCCAGGACCCAGATCACCTTGGAAATGAAGATGTTGAAGATACAGTGATGTTGATGGAATGCCGAATGGTGGGGTGGAGAGGCACAGGTTCACGAAAAAGCATTTCTTGTCAAGCCCACCCAGATGGTTGGTGGGGTCTGTGAAGTGGGTCTGTGTGTTCGTGTCTGTTGGACGGGAGTTTCAGGGACAGGTGTGTTATGATGCAGCTTCCCATCGTAGGGGGACCCAGGGAGGCAACGGCATTGCCAGAGGATGGAGACTGATGACACACCATCACCCCTAGACCAGACATGGCGCAGGATATAGAGCTTGTATCCTGCCCGTCTGTCTGGGCTCCGTCCCTACGAGACAGTGGTGCTTGCTGAGTGAGTGGGCCAGGAACCGTCCCTTGGTGATTGGGTGCAGACAAAGTAGGTGGGGTAATCGGAAGAAGAACATGGAAGTAGGGTGAGTGAAAAGAGGTGGGGTAGAGTGGAGAAGAAAGGAATTAGCCTTTATCGTGAAATTAGCCTTTTTAATCCTTTTAGAAACCCAGGGAGGTAGTGAAGATGGCCCTCCAATTTGGAGACCAGCAGAGGTGTCCCAGACACGTTATTTGCCCAGGGCTTATTAGAAATGGATCAAGGACCTGAACCCAAGTCCCTCTGGTATGAAATGAACCTAAGAGACTTAACCTTGAGTCATTAGTGGAATGCCAGTTAATTCAGAATTAGAGATCTTTAATTGGTGGGCATGCCTTTGGTGAAACCACTAGGATTGAAGGGTTTAGTACCTGGCAGTAGGGCATTTTTGTCTCTATGGCTTTAGGAATGCCCCTTCCCTTCTTTGGCAGAGGCAGAACCTGGATCACGCTGGGGTGGGGTGGGGGCTGGGGGGGTTCCTGGCGTGGGGACAGGTTATAATGAGCCTCTTTCCTTCTCTTCAAGAGCGGTTGTTACTCTGAGTGATTCAGTGGCCCTTGGGTGGGGGGTGAGGATGAGAGCCATGCTGGCTGCAAACTCTTAATGCCTATCCTTCCTTACGCCGCTGTCTCCTTGGTTCCATGAGCCTCGTTTAAAAACCGCTTAGCCACCATCTTGTTTCCATCCTTATACACTCTGTACTTGAGATGTAAACATATTCGTAATGAAAAATATTGGGGTGGCTGAGATAAGCTGGGTAGGAGATTTTTATTAGTCTTTTCCTGATAAGCACCCACTTGTCTATAATCTGAGCTTTTACAACAGATACTGGCGTGAGTACCAGGCTAGTAAAAAAAACCGACAGAGGACTTTGGAAAAAAAAAAATCTGTGCTGCCTGATTTAGTTTTGATTGCTCGTGTCTCTGGCTTCTTTCACGGGACGATTAATTGACTATAGGGAGTGGCTGCTTTTCAGCACAGCACCTTCCCAGTCATGAGACCCAACACTGACGTGGATGGTTTTGGGGTCCTTAAGAGTCTGCCACATAGAGACATAATGCTACATTGAGCATTAGTGGGGGCAGCAGGAATTACTGGTTTAATGATTGATCCGGGGTAAGAGGCCGTTTCGGGGAGCAGAAAACTGGTGACTGTGTGAGTTAAGGTGGGCAAAGATGGAATCGTGATTTTTTTCTTTCTTTTTTTAAGGCAGTTGTTTAAGAAAAGACTAACTATGATATGAAAAACAACAGGACTTGCCTGGCTTTTCGCAGTGTATAATCTGAGGAGACAACTGGGAGCTTTTAGAAGACTCACGTCATCGTCTGATAGAGCGTCTGTGTGGTCATCCACCTACTATGTAGAAAGTACGGTTCCGGACAAATGCCAGAATTTAAACTGGAAATGGTTAGAATTTAAACCGTACTCAGTATTGTTAACATGTCGAGGGTATCTTGCTGAATTCTAATTTTTTAAAAATGTCACAGTCTCACCTTGTTCCATGAAAAGTTTCCAAATCGTAGGGTTTAATGGCATTTGGGTGAAAATAAAACGGTACCACTTTCTGTACACATGTAGGTGTGAAATGTTTGGGAAGATATGTTAGGAAGCTGCAAAATAAGCAGTCTACTACAGGAAGCGATCATCCGTGGCTGCCAACAATACAAAAAGAGAAACCACCAGATGTTATGTGCCTCCTGATGGAACTGGTTAAGACCTGTGATCTGACGATGGCATCACTGGGGAATAGAGAGGGCCGAGGTGCATGTTACATGACAGTGATGCACTCATGAAAATCCAGACCGTGGGAAACTCTAGTAAAATGACTCTGTTCCTCATTACACGAATTGTAAGGGGGGAAGAATAATAGAGCCAGGGACCTTGGATGTCAGATGATGTTAAGGAATTAATTGTCGTGTTTTTTGTTTGTTGGTTTTTTGTTTTTTCCGAGTGTGGTAATGAAATTGAGGTCTCATGTTCCAAAATCTTTATCTTTTTTTACATAACTATATTGAAATATTTTTGACTAGATGATCATAGAATGGGGATTGGCTTCAAAATAATCTCAGAGTTGTGGGAATGGGGAGGGCAGAGATGAAACATCACTGGCCTCTAGATAATTGTTGAGGCTGAGTCATAGGTGTATTAGGGATTCTCTCTTGTTTTGAATATGTGTGCCATCTTTCATAATAAAAATTTGAAATGAAGTAATAACCTACTCTATGTCTTACCCCCTCCACGTGTATAAATAGGCATCATGGGGTCCATTGTAAGTAACATTCTGAACTATTCCAGCTTCATGTGATCTTAGCAAGGTGACCTCGTTTGCTAACACTGTGTGCGCCCTGAGTCTCCAAGATTCTGGGTTTCCTAGGGGCTGGGAGAGGGGCAGGAGGGAGGCTCAGATAGGTGGGGCCTCACAAGTCCCACAGACACATTTCCATCCCAGCTGCTTCACTTGCGTGTCTTATATCCCGGAATTACCTCATAGGTTTCATTTGGGACAGAAAGGTATTTTTGCTGCTGGTGGAAAAAAAAAAAAAAGGTTTGGAAACCACGCCCTAATTTTAAATTTCCTTTAATGTTAAAGAAACTGAAGCCCAGAGAGGGAAGGTGCTGTACTGAAGTTCACACAGCAGGCAAATTGCAGAGCCCCGATGTTGCTTGCACGATCCACTCGGTCGTGCTCGTGGTTATTCTAGAAACCTCCTGCACCGGCTCCCCCAGAAGACAGCACTTGCATTCTGGTTTCCAGTGCTGCTTTCGCTTGACGTGGAAGCTGGCCTGAAATCATTCTCTGCTTGCAAGGTGCCTGCTGTGTGCTCCAAGCTCCCTGACTTGCTCTCCTAGTAAACTCCTGGCGGAGTGCCTGGGCCAGGGAGCCTTGTAGCAGGAGAAAGACATTGAATTTGGGAAATGAACAGTCTCACTGGGACTCTACGCGGGCTGGAAAGCCTGTATACTGAACACTTAATCATTTCTAATGCTTGTTTCACCTGCGGCTCATCTTTATTTGCTTTCAGTAAAACCCAGAGGCCTCATGGGGACTCCAAAGATGCCCCATCCTTCAGGCCAGGTGCACAGGTGGAGTACAACTGGAATCTAGTTTTGTAGGACTGTTGCAGTAAGTTGAAGTGTATTCTTCCCCCCTTATCCAGATATCCACCTAGGAAAAAAAAAGAGTAATGGGCAACCTGGAGGCATAAGGGAGAGGGGCAGAGACAGATTGATGGAGCTTTGAGTTGCTTATACATATCTTTTATGGTAACGCTACATCAGTGGCCCTTAAACTTCTGTTCCTGTCCCCCAAACCTGCAGGATAAGGCTTATTTCCATCAGGAACATTTTGGTAGACTTTTGGCCAGGTTGGGGATGGTGGCAGTGGTAGTGACTTTGGGTACAGTTTGAATAAGCCCTCATAACTTCATTCCGCTGAGATCTCTTTCTTTGTCTCTTTGTTTGACATTTAGAACAAGACCGGTTAGCATTATGGTGTATACTTAAAACTGAGCACAGGACTGGCATCCATCCACTGGAGGCGTAATTAATAATTTTAACCTTTAATGAGTGCCTACTGTAAGCTCTGACTCTAGATTATAGGGATGGCTAAAAGCTAGTACACACTCAAAGATGCCTAGTCGAATAATTTAATGGAAAGTAGCACATGAAAATTCAGTTTTATTGAGTCTTTGCTCCTCGCCAGGCACCAGGCTAATGTTTTACTTGCATGTGGTCATTTATTCCTTGCATATAGGACATATAGGACAATTACCATTGAAAATCTCGTTTTACAGATGGGTCATCCAGCTCGGAGAGGTCCTGTAATTTGCCGGAGGTGATGGAGCTAGTAGTAAATGCTAGAGGCAGTATTTGACACTTGGTAGCTGTCTACAGAGCACTCAGCCTCTGCAGAGCTCACCACCATGCTCTACTACCCTTCCCTGTGGGGGAGACAGGCTCACAACCCGCTGCAGTATGAGGGACATAGCCACAGAAATACACATAAGCACAGAGCTGTTGGAGAAACAGAGTTAACGCACTCTCATGAGTGGGGAGGAGAGGAGGGAAAGTCAGGGAAAGCATCACAGAAGAGGTGAAACCTGGGCTGAGTTCTGTGGATACAAAGGTGTCTATCTACTAGGCAGGCTAGGAGTGGACAGCCTGGAGCCAAGGAGCAGCACATACAGGAGCCCAGAGGCACAAGCAGATAGATGCCCTCTTTGGAGAATAGCAGGTGGTTTGGGCTGAGATAGAAAATGCAAGTTGGGAGAGAGCCAGTAGACAACATGCTGGAGAAATCCTCAAGGGTAACGTCTGTGCTGCCCTCCCATTCAGTAGCCACCAGCCACACGTGGCAACTTTAAATTCATTCAAATACAATAAATCCAGTTCCACGGTCTCAATAGCCCCATGCAGCTAGTGGGTACCATATTGGGGAGCACAGATGGAGAGCATTAACATCACTGCAGAAAATTCTGTTGGACATTGCTGGGCTAAATCATTTTCTTATTTGGCACACCCCTGTCAAGCTGCACCTGGTGTTCTGTGTCACCTGCATGTGTCCGGTTTCAGAGGGTTTGTGTTGGTTGGTGAAAGAGCGTGCGTTGGCTGCAGAGGTGCACGGTATGGGGCGGGGTACGGAGCAGGGGTACGGGATGGGGGATGGCATAGGTACAGTTAGAGGAGAGGCAGCATACAATTTCTCAAGAGATGAAATTGGAAACTTTTTTTGGGCACTGCTCAGATCAATATATAAAAATCCCAAGAAATGTGTCATTTCCTCTCTAAGCCAGGAGAGCTACTAGTTTCATTAAAAAGGCAATGGCGAATCTATTTTTAATTCTATTTTTTATTAAAAAACACCCTACTGCTTGAGATCCTAATCTCTAACTGAATAATAATAGGTGTCGTTTCAGAGTTGCAAATAGCCAGTGCAATAGCTTTCATTGAAGATACTTCATATATAGGCTTCGGTGTAGGGACAAAAATAGGTCAAAAAGCTTTTCCTTTTTACTTTTGAGTACAGTGTTCTGACTTTCCAGATGGTGAGGAACCATTTAGAGCTATAAAGGGATTTTGATTTAGATAATGGTAACCCTGTGTAATTTTGCAAAATTTATATTTTGTAAAAGAAATTTGGCTCTCTTTGAAGTTCTGTAGGCAGTCGATCAATATTTTAGAATTTTTGTGACCAAGAGCTTCAGTTGGGAGGGCTTTTTGTGATTCGCTCCCTGTATTTTAAGAAATTTGCCGCTATTTTTGGAGTACTTGGTTTCAGAAGATTTGTGTTTGAGTCCTGATTTTGTTTCTTCGTATCTATGCAACTTTAGGCAAGTCACATAGCTTGTAGTGGGTACCTCTTGGTTTTCCAACTTGGCATTCATCCTGCTCGAGTTTTCTCTGGAAATCCACGCTTCAGCTGCACCCTTTGGTGGAGATGATGTTGTACCCTGGCCTCAGGGTGAGACCTAGGGCTCAAACTCCCCCTGACCTTAGTGGTTTGGGCAGGCACAGGGCCTAGTCAGAGCCAGTAAGATGTGATGAGCCTGTAGAGGGAGGTGTGTGTATTCTTTTCCACTGGGGTAGCCATGCACGTTCTGGTTCCATCCTGCCTCATAGCTCTCTCTCCACAGCTTGGCATCTCGGAATGAAGTCAGTAAGGATGAAAGCAGAGAGCTGAGAAATGGAGAGAGACCAGGTCATTCTTTGGCTCTAGATGAACCCTTGCCTTTCTGCTTGTGGACTTTGTAGATTATAAGCCATTAAATTCTTTGTTTCATTTAGAATCGTTAGTTTTTCTCTCATTTGCGACTGGAAAAGTCCTCTTACAATCTCTGTGAGCCTTTTTTTTTTTGCATATTTATGAAAGGGAAAAAAATTGAAGGGAGGTAATATATCCAAAAGCATTTTCAAAGTGGTAAAAACCATGCTCAGATATTAGACATTTGCAAGGGAAAATAACCTTTCAAACCAAATTTTGACTTTGTGCTTGTTAGACAGGGAGCAGCAATTTAGTTTCGGGGATCAAAGCTAGCATAAGAGATTAGACTATATTATAACACTTTCAGTGAGCTGGCCTCCAAAAATAATTTTAAATGAATATATGTAACAGCCGTTCTTAAGGACTGCGGGTGAAACTTCAAAAGGATTCTTTATTTGTTTTTAGGACCGGTTTTTGTTTTCCTGAACCAGATCCTTTTTTGATCTAGTGTATGTGGCCTCTGATTAAGTTTCCTAGATTTTTAAATGAGGGTGGTCCCTTTTGGGGACGCATGTTTGGTGTTGTGCTTCCTGTTTTACATATGATATTATAAAATTGAATGCTTTTGTATTTAAGTATGAAGTAGGATAGAACCCCAAACCTACTCGTATGGATATGTTTCCCACATTACACATTTTCCTCTGTTGGTTTGTACCGCCTCTTTTGCAATTCAGATGTATTTTAGAGGCATGTTCTCCAATGATCTGGCCTGTGGGTCATTTTATAATGATTTCTTAATCCATATGTGACTGGAATAAACAGTTTATGTCCTAAGCTGCCGAAAGTGCGTTGGCTTTAAGGTTGGTCAGATCTGGGTTTGAAACCTTGAGCCCCCATTCCACGGGTCTGGGTGACCTCATCTGGAGAAATGAAGAAGGATGGTTCCCAATAGTGGGTTTGTAATGATGACTGAATGAAGCAACACATGTGTGTGGGAAAGTGCCTCTCACCTCGTAGGTGGTCAGTAATCACTTATTTTTTTATTCATGCAAATGAGATATTTTAAGGCAATCATTCTGACTCTAGGGAAACTAAGGATTTTTATTAAAGAATCAATTGGTCCCGATAGCATTCATCTTTTAATTCTTTTAGGCTACTAAATCTTACTATGTTTTTGTGACCTGGACCCGTTTTGGTAGAATGATGAGAATGTTCCTGTTCAGGCATGTTAAAAAATGTTTCTGTGTTCATTTACATTCATCCCACTAACGTATAACGGGGACCTTCTTTGTCAGGTGTTGGGGAAACAGCTTCCACTCCTAAGTCATTTTGTGACTTCCTGGTAATTCTGTGGACTGGGCTCTTTCTGAAGCTGACGCTTTAGATAAAAGGAGTGTGTTCCACCCAAAACTCCATGTTTGCTCCCTCTCTTGGGACAGATTTTGCTGTCATGGGAGTAGTCCATTTCTTTTATTTTAATGAAAATACGGAGATCTGTCATGGGGAAGATGGGCTGGATAGTTTCTGTGAATACCATCTGGGAGACCCAGGAGCCCATGGGGAGCTGCCTCGGGAGCCATCCACCAGCAGGGTGGGCTTTTCCAGGATGCTGTTGAGATTTATCACCAAAGGTGTGTCATCAGGCCGAAGGACATTTTTCACACACTTTATTTGAGATTCCAGTGGTTCTCTGAGTCACTGAAGACTGATAGAGGAGATTCCAGCGGCCTTAGTCCCAGCACAGAAGTCAGGAAGACCTTGACGTTCAGACCCCATCATAAGAGAAAGTAAAGGGGAATGGTCCAGAACAGGAATCGGCAACACCTATGTTCATGTAGCCCATGAGCGAAGAATGACTTTTACATTTTTCAATGGTCCCCAAAAAATGGGGAAAGAAAAGAATACAATTTTGTGACATGGGATATTCCATTAAATGTAAATGTCAGTGTCCACAAATAAAGTTTTGTTGGCACACGACCACACCTGTTCATTCCCTGTTGTCCATGGCTGCTTTCCACTATGGCAGCATGGAGTTGCTGGCAGCAGAGACCATATGGTCCGCAAAGCCTCAAATATTTACTGTCTGACCTTTTACAGAAAAAGTTTGCTGATATCTGTCCTGAAGTTGAGCTTCTTGATTCTTTTCACCCTGATGCTTCATGGGAAAGGAGAACGTTTGCACGTTCTCCTAGGATACGTGGAGGTGCCCTGCTGGCCGTGGGTTGGAGGAGCAGGGTCTTAGCACACCTGAAATCCCTGTTCAGACACCTTCTGGCCAGAGGCTTCAGTCCCATCTGTGGCCATTGGATACGGACACTCTCCCCTGGGTCAGCTCCTCCCCTGTGGCTTCTTGAAGATGCCCCAAGACGCAGATGTGCATAGTCATCTATATAACTTCTCACAAAACTCTTTACAGTTTACACATGCTTTTTGCTTAGGCTGCTATCTTTTCCTCTTCTTTTCTCACTCTCCACTGTGCCCTTCACAACCCATTTGGTCTTGGTCCTCCATTTGAATTAGCCTTTCTTGAAGGTGTTATGGGCAGGTACTAAAGTGTTGTTAAGAAATTCATGATGGGGACACAGTACTTACGAACAGGCACGCCTCGTTTCATTGAGCTTTGCTTTATTACACTTCACAGATGTTGTGTTTTTTTACAAATCAAAGGCAAGACCCTCCACCAGCCAAAAGATTATGATTTGCTTTGTTCCAGTGGTCTGGAACCAAGCCCACACTATCGCCAAGGTATGCCCGTGTGTGGAATCGACGGTAGTACACAGATGCCTTTGACATGACTGTTCCTGCACCTGCCACGTCCCCGTGGAAATGGCCTTGCCCTGGTTGGTGGAGTTTCCTAGGAATCTGTGCTCAGTGGCTTACGGGTGGGCCCCTAACACACTGGCATTCCAGAGTCTGGGCAGCATCCTTTGCAACAGGCTGGCGTAGGAACCCGTGTCCTAATGCAGTAACAGTGATCAGTTACATGCATCTTTCTGAGAATCTTGCCTAGAATTATAGAGAGAACCAGCTGCTTGGTAGCAGGAAACGAAACGCAGAGAGAGGAATTCGTTTATATGGCACAAATAGTTGTGTCCCTACTATGGTTGAGACACTCATCTAGGGAAAAGAGGAAACACAGTATCTTGGATGTTCTACTCGAGGGCAAGGGAAGATAGAGAGAAAAAAATTTTTTTTGAAAGGTTAGTGCTGTGAAGGAAATTTTGATTGATGGACTAGAGAGTGGATGGTGGAAGGGAAGGATAAGTGGTTAGGGAAGGCCTCTCAGGAAGGGGACAGCTGAAGGCTGCGGTAAAGCTGGTATGCGAAGACAGGGCCTCAGAGGATTCTAGGTGCAAAGGTCCTGAGGTATTAGGTTGGTGCAAAAGTCATTGCGGTTTAAAAGGTTAAAAATAACTGCGAAAACCGCAATGACTTTTGCACCAACGTAAAACAAATAGATTTGGCTTGTTCAACGGATAGAGAAAAGCTGTGGTGGCTGAGATGTAGCTGTGGGATATGAGGTTGGAGAAGACACAGCCAGCTCTGACAGACACCTGGAGGAGCTTCATCAGCTCGTGGCAGAGCTCACACCGTCCCCACTGAGGTCCTTGTGCTGCCTGGGTCCTAGCTGCCCACTCTGTATTGCTTGGTTGGCCTTCAGTTGCTGTTCTGAGGTCCATGGAAGGACCCATCTCCCTTTTGGTCCTCCGAGTGTTCACGGCAGGCTGCCATCTTCTGAGTTGGCCTTGTTGAGTCTGTTTCTTGCCCTCAGATCCCAATCCCAGCGAGTCTGTGCAGTGTGGAGGCCTTGTTCTCATACTTTGCATGGAGCAACTCATTTTCCCCCCTAATGAGGTAGATAATAAGTATGATCATCCCCATGTTATGGATTAAGAACCTGATTCACAGAGAGGTTAAGTTACTGGTCTCAAGTCACCAGCAAGCAGGTGGGACCGCTGGGGTTTGAACCCAGGTCGCTTGATTCTGAATCTTGTCGTACTCTTCACCCCCCGGTGCTGCCACATGAAACCAAAAAGGGCAATGGAGGCACTTCGCTGTGGAGCTAAGCGGGAGGTGGAACTTGGTGGGAATAGAGGGAATGTTGCCTTGTAGGGAGGTGTAGACAGGTGACATTGAGCAGGAAGAGCAGAGGTGGCTGGGGTTCATGGTACGCACAGAGCAACAAAGGGACCGAAAGATAGGGCGAGACTTACACCTGGTCCCATTGGCCAAGGGGATCCCTTCTGCTGTCCCAGCGGGGATTGTGAATGGGGAGCCTAACACTTAGTTGGCACCACTGCATGTCAGCTGCTTATCATTGTGTTTTCCCCCCTACCCCCCCAACAACCCTGTGAGGAGGTGGCCTTGACCCTGTGCTGCTGGGGAGGCGCCATGCTCAGAGGGGTAGAGAGCTCTGCCAAAGTCACCTAGCGAGTAGGGCACAGAGCCAGGATTTGAACTTCTGGACCATCTGACTCCTTGGTCTTTCCTTCCATCATACCACCTCTGTCCAGCCTGCAGGAAGCTAGTGAATGAGAGTGAGCTGGACTCCGCACTGTCATTGTCAACCCATTCTGACTGTGGATCCCTTTGAGAGACTGTTCAAATGTGGCCTCTTCCCCAGAAGTGTCCCTTTGTCCACGCACATGCACACACACACTCAGACACGTTGAAGGGCTTTACGGAATCCCTTCTCTGAGTCCAGAACCCTGCTCCTGACCTGTAACGTCAGGTTAGACCAGGCCTAACACAGTTGGAGGAAGAGGAAGAGAGCGATTCCTGACTGCTGGCTCTGTCTGGATCTTTCTCCCCGATAAGCAGTGACCTTGTTCATCTAAAGAGTATAACTGGAGTGTCTGGTATGTACCAGGCTGGGGAAATAAGAGCTCACACGCTTGATTACATTTCAGCATCCCTACAGTCCTGGGTTGTGGGTATTGTAATCTCCTCTATTTTTAAGATGATAGAACAAAGCTTAGAGTTGGAGTGATTTATCCAGGCCAGACGAACTGCGGAGCCTGGATTCTAACTTATTAGAATCTTAGAATTATAGTCTTAGTCTCACGGACTCCCAAAGTGGCCGGGCCGCGGTAGTGTCAGCATGTTCTTAGCACGAATAAACGAGTGCCTCTAGATATTGCCAGGTCCTCAAATGTCATTTCTCACCTGCCTCTGTGAGCAGAGCAGATCCGCGAGCCTGGGGAGTGCTATTGAATTTCTGGTTCCGTCTTGAATGCCATCCGATGCATTAATTAATGTGACTCTGAAAGCACCTCACACTCTGGGAGGGTTGTGGAGACGTGGAATTCTGGCAGGGAGCAGTACAGTTTAATCCCCGCTGAGACAGCTCCGAGCCATCCAGGGGGTTGACAATCAGAAGGGGTTCGCACTGGCTTGCCTGCCGTTCCAGACCCCAAAGTGCAGAACTGTAAATGGAGCAACACTTAAAGATGCCACATAGTGTGTAAATAAATACTTCTCTAGCAATAACATATTATACCAACATCAAAGCCGTATGAACCTGTTATCCTAATTTATGCTTCAGCACTAGCTATAAAGTAAAATTCAGCCCCATCCAGTTACGCAAGAATCCTGCCTGGCAGAGAGCGGTCGCCATTGTGTGAATTCTCACCTGGGTGAAGAACAGAATCCATTTTCTGAGTGTGGTAATTCTTTAAAAGAGCTTTGTTCTCACACTTGAGAAGGAAAAGTTTACCTGCATAGGAAATGCTAACCACATAATTTCTAAAGCTGTAGCTTTGTTGCTGAGGCTTATTAACACTATAGAAACTTTTACTCCAGGCTGATGACTTGGCTTCTGCCTAATTGTTTTTCTTTTCTGTTTCCTTAAAGAAGAACGAAATGAATGAACAGTGCTCTATCTTTCCCCAGCACTTTTCTTTTGAATATTTATTTTTCTGGTTTAGCTTTTTTAAAAGAAACGTCAAATGTTTGGCTGAAATGCTTATAGTAAAAACTGTAGGCTCGAAGGAGGGAAAAAAAACAAACCCACTTATATTCCCAACACTCTCCAGTTATTTCTAAAGGTTGGTATTTTATATTTATTGGATTGTGGTTATCGTTTGTCTCCCCGTTCAGGCATAAGGTCCCCTAGGGAAGGGACTTCTTGAGTGCTGTAGTATCCTGAGCAAATGTGGCCACTTCCCCAGAAGCGTTCCTTTGTGCAGGCACATAGTAGTGCGTGCACAAAGGAACACTACTTAAAAAGATCTTAGCACATACTAGATACTCAATAAATATGTTTGAGTGAGTGTCCTCAGTAAGTGGTGGAAGAAGCCTGGCTTCATCCTGTTGCATTCCAGCTTTACCCCTTAGTGGCTGAGTCGCTCAGGCAAGTCTGAGTTCTGGTGTTCTAATGGTAAAATGATAATAATCATACACGAAGACTGACTTCACGGGACGTGTTCGTTCATTAGGGCTACCATTACAAAGGACCACAGGCTGGATGGCTTCAAAAATAGAAATTCATTTTCTCACAGTTCTTGAGCCCGGTAGTATGTCAGGGTATCTGCAGGGTTCTTGCTGCGGAGGCCTCTCTCTGTGATTTGTGTTCTCCCTGTATCTTCACACGGTCTTCTCTGTGTATGTGTTTGTGTCCTAATCTGTTCTTTTTATGACAGTGGTCCTGTTGGGCTACCCTAATGATGTCATTTTACCTTAATTATTTCTTTCGAGATCCTATTTCCAAATACAGTCACATTCTGAGGCACCAGGAGTTAGCACTTCAACATGTGAATTTGTGGGGGGAGGATGGGGTGGCACAGTTTAGCCCATGACATGGGATTTGATTGTACTTCGTAATTGGTAAAGTGCTTCGTAATTGGTAAAGTTTAGGAGTTATTGAGGAGTTTTAAATCTAATTGAGGAGACACATAAACAACATAAAAGTCAACTCTATAGGATGATATATTATCCTAAGCTCCTGAGCATAGTGCTTTTGGGGTTCACCCCACCCCCACAGTGGAACATCGGGGGAGGTACATGTGTGCCCCACCGCTTACTGAATCACTGGTCTGTTACCCACCTGAGGGCAGGGCCATACCTTGGACACTCTGTGGGGCCTGCCAGGCTCTGTCTAACAACAGCGATTATACCTATTCAGCATTTATTGTATGCCAGGCATAGCTCCAAGAAAACCCCCATTTAGAGTTTTGGTAAACTCCACTGGATCCCACAGCATGTGTCTGGAGTCTAGATTTGAACCCAGGCAGTCTCCTCCGGGCTCTTTGCTCTACTTGCTGAGCTATACTGGCTCCCAGCGAGGGTCTACTGGGCGTTCAGCTTTGCTGGCCTGCACCATAGGGAAGAGGGTGCTGAGCCTGGCAACAGCTGGAAACCCCCCAGGAGCAAATCTGGGGCTGCAGCTCACCTAGCATCCAACAGCTAGGTGGGTGGGGCCATTGTCAACCCTGAGAATGCTCCTGTGGGCCCCAGAGGCCACCTGAGGCCTTGGGCAGGCATGAGGCCCTGAGGCCGCAAGGAAAAGGCGTCAGCTGCCCATGAGCTTCTCCCTCACTGCAGCTCTCTCCTTGCTCTCACTCGGCATCTTTTCAGTTCTCCAGACCTGTCTCCTCGTCTTCAGCTATGTTTCTGGAGGAATAGAGAAGGAAAAGCAGAGGAATGGTGCTCATGCACACCCAAATACAAGATCAAATACTGCATTTGTATAAAACTCATCTCTTAATGAATTTTTCATTCCTTTGCTCTGTGTAGCCCCAGAATCTCTGCCAACATGTGAGCAATATTACTACCAGCACCGCCACCACCGCCACCACCACCACGATGCTTCCTCTTCTTCCCCTCCCCCCCTTCCTCCTTCCCCCTCTAGAATGCCTGCTTGCACCAGCGCTTGCTGTTTATGCTGAGGTAAATAACCTCACTTAATTCTCATGACAACCTGGGGATTAGTTACTTGTTGTCATCTTCGTTTTGTCTCTGAGGAAACTGAGGCGTGAAGATGTACAGTAAGTTGTCCAAGATCATACAGCTTTTAAGGGGCAGAGACGGGATTCCAAACACAGCCATCTGGCACTAGTGTGAAGCATTCTTGCCTCTCACAGAGGAAACATGTCCCTGACAGTTTCTTCACCCGGGAGCTGGAAAGAAGGAAGACATATACAGCAGCCAGTCCCCTCTGCCTTGGCGTCTGTATGGTGTTGGTTTCCTCTTCTCCCCTAAGTTACGTTGTAATCAAGCACGGTCAGCACTTGCTCATGGAAATTGATTAAGCTGGACAACCTCTTTCTGTAAACTACAGAGATGGAGTGTCCCTTGAAGACAAAGTGGTCGTTGGTCTTGGGCCTTGGTTGGGGTGGGGGGGGAGCACACACCATGGCTGTAATAAATGAAATGAAAGCATAGTTGGCTCCCAGCCCGAAGGACTTTGTTGACTGATGGGCAAATGGTATGTTAATCTGTCATTGCAGTGGCGTCCCTCACCGTCTCACAGCCATTATCTTGCCAAAGCACTTTTGCTAGAGTTTCTCCATCTCATCTCCTCCCCACCCCCACCCCCACGCCGGGACAGGGCATCCGTAATCTCTCAAGCAGGGACCTCATCTGTCTCCTGCCTTCACCCTGGGGAAAGGCGGTTCTTTCTCAGGCTGTCTGGAAGGAGTTAAGTCCAGCCAGGCTGCTTCCTGGGAGCCTGTCCCCCTGGATCACTGTTGGTTTTAATGTTCATTATCTTGAATGACAATGCTGTCAGCACCTGGGAGGGGTCCTTGAACAGCCAGATGGTGGCTAGATTTTTCTGCCAGTCATCAGTTTTCGTCTGATTGCAGTGCAGGTGCGAGGAGGAGTTGCTTGCTCTAACACTGCTGTTCCTGCCAATTCCTCCAGGAACCCTCACGAGGGACTGTTAAGGCTGGGAGAGTTCCACCGAGGTACTGTTGTTCATGCATTCAAGAAGTATTTTGAGCACCTACTATGTGCTGTGAACGACCCTAGACACTGAAGATACAGGGATGAGCAAGCAAAGCCCCTGCTCCGGGGGACCTTATATTCTAGTAAACCAATAAATTTGGAATGTGTCAAGTGCAGGAAGTGCTGGGAGGGGAGACTCACGCAGGTTAGCCAAGCCAGAGCTCAGCTGGGCCACATGGGAGGCGCGGAGGCTGTGTTAGAAAAAAGATTATTAACAACCTCTCGGAAAAGGTAGCGAGTAATCACAGCACTGAGAGAAGTGAGGAAGCAAGCCACCGAGATAAATGGGGAACTCTAAGGAGAGGGAACAAGTCCAAGGGCCCTGAGCAAGCAGTTAACGAGGAGGCTCCCAGAGCCGAGTCAAGCGTGGGGAGAGTTCCACACCAATTTCATACGCAGAGAATTATTTTCATTCTTTGTTTATTTTTCATTGAATTCTGGTACTTTTTTGTGGGCAAATGAATGTTTCAAGCCTTATCAATCTGGTTAGCGATTCCTCTTTCCTTGGGGTGAAGCGAAGGGCTGGCATAAGGTGGGTAGAGTGGCAGATACGCTTTCTATCTCTGGATTAAGTTTAAAAAGAGATGGTTTTCGAGTAGAAGTGCTAGAACCCCGCGTAAGCAACAGCTTCTTTGAGCCCACCTTGGTCTGTGATCCTTCCGCTTTTGTCTTTATTGTTTTTGTACAGTTTTTATATTCGTTATATAATTCATTATATAATATGTGTGGGAATTCTTTTCTTTCTCTCATTCTAGCATTATTACATTTTCTTCATTCATTCATTCATTCATTCATTCACTCATTCATTCAACCCGTGACCCTTTAGTAAGGATGCCATTGATTTCAGCACTACCTTAGGGACCGGGATTGAGAGGCAGATGTGCTCCTTTTGGCAAAACCCCCGGGATATTGGGTGCCGGCTTTGAGGGCACATTCAGAGTTGGCTTTCGTTTCACTGATCCCTGTCACCTCAGGCCATAGCATGTCACTTCTCTTGCGTACCTTATCCATCTTTCTCATTAGATGGCTCTTTTACCTCTCTAGAGAGTGGTCCCTCATTGTAAAATATAAAACCCCTTGTTTCTCAAACAGCTTCCCTCTGCATCTTCCATCATCAGGCTTCAAAGAAGAGCCTGTGGCCAAGGCTTTCACTTTCTCCACTTGGCCCTCAGAATCTGGCTTGCATCCCACAGGCTGCTGTGTGTGCTGCCAATGACTTGGTTGTCAGATCTAAGCACCTCTGTTCCATCCTTATCCTTCCTGAACTTGGCAGCAGATCTCAACTACTGGCCACCTCCTTCTGCAGAGCCCTCCCTCTCTGCTCTTTCTGGAAGAGGACGCTCAGGATCATCTGTGCTCTCTGCCTGCCCTTCAAAAGCGGGTCACCTCCAGGTCCTGTGGCTTCTCATTCGCCCGCTTTGTGTGTGGATATGTTTTCCCACCCGTCCTGCTGGCAACTTCAAACTTAGTATGTCAAATACAGAATTCTTTCTCTTCTTCCTAAATGTTCTCCCTTTATACTCCCTTGTTTGGCAAATACCACTTTTGTCCCTTTCTGCCCCCTCATTTCTTCTCCTCTACCAAAACACCAGAAATTCTTCCAGTACTGTCTAATACCCATCCCTTGTGTTCCATATCTACCGCTTGTCTCCCTCTTCCCTTTTCCCCCTCTCCCCCAGGTCCTCCAGAGAACAGTGGTTCTCAACGTGTTGTCCCCAAACCAGCAGGGTCACCAGCACCTGGGAACTTGTAAGAAACGCACATCGTTGCACATGCACCCTCCCCTCCCTACACCTGAATCTCTGGGGACAGGGCCTAGAATCTGTGCTTTAACAATAGCTGTCCAGGTGATTCTGATGCTGCCTGAGATGTGAAAACCACAGAGGTGGAGGGGATGGAATTAGCTTCTGTCGTGCGGGAAACCCTGCTCGCTGCTCCATTTGTCGTGCGAGGTGGCCTGTGGGGTCTCTGGTCCCGCTCCCCACACAAGAATGCAGGATGTGGCTAGGCCAAAAAGGAACACCCACAGAGCCATAGGTAGGGGAGTCACACCACTCTAGTCTCACTGGAGATTGGATCCACACAACCTGCAACCTGCCGTCCGCTTCTCTGCCTGCCAACCAACCGACCGACCAATTAGTGCAGCCATGGCAGTTATATTAGTGGCTGATTGGCTCACTGGTTACAGCTGACGGTCAATTAGCCACAGCTGACGGCCATCTACTACCCAAGCCAGCACCTTTCCACGTGAGGCCGAGAGCCTGGAAACTGCTTTCTGGGGCTCTGTCCCCACAGCTTCCTTCCCAGTCCCAGTGACTCATTCTTCTCTGCTCCAGTCTGTTGTACATCATGATGCCAGCTTTATCTTTCTCAGGGGCAGCCCTGATCTGGTCCTTCCTTGTCCCACACCTCCTGTGGCTCCTGCGGAAGCCACTGTGTGACAGGTCTGTGTTCACACTGTCCAGGCCTAAACCCAGGCCAGAACTCACGCGTTTTATTTTTAGTCTGCTGGGTTAACTCGGGTATTGCTTTTTTGGTAAATTATATCCCTTTGTAGAGGTGGGGCTCACTTCAAGCAGTAGATGTGCCACAGATTTATATGTGGTGGCCTTTTTAGTTTTATTTTTTGGCGGGGGGGAGTGGGGTAGGAGGGTAATAGACTATTTTTGGCAGTGAACTTGTTGAAAGGCCCATGGAGAAGTCATGGATTGAAGTAGGTTTTGTTTGCTAGGCCAGGCCTTTTCTGGATCATCCCTGGCAAATCACTTTCACCCCCGGCCTCTTCTTTTCAGATGGAAGAGGCTGGAATTAACTTATTTCCAAGGCTGCCTCCAGCTTGGACAGTCCAGGTCTGTCATTCTTATTTATCTGTCTTGAAAGGTTAACTATTTCTTGATGTTCTTAAAGATTAGGTAAGAATAAAAATATAGTAGGCTGAAAAATGTTGCCCAAAGATACCAGGTCTTAATCCCTGGAACCTGTAAGTGTTTTGAAAATGGGGGAAAAACCCTTTGTGATTGTGATTAAGTTAACAATTTTGAGATAAGGAGACAATTCTGGCTTCATCAAGTTGTGCCCTAAATGCAGAGGCATTAGAGGGAGATTCTCACTCACAGAAAAGGAGACGATGATGTCACCTTGGAGGCAGAGATTGGAGTCCTGAAGCCACAAGTCAAAGAGTCCTGGCAGCCCCCAGAAGCTGCGAAAGGCAGAAACGGATTCTCCCCTGGAGCCTCTGGAGAGAGCACGGCCCTGCTTCACTTCGATTTTGGATGTCTGGCTTCCAAAGCTCCTAGAGAATAAGTTTATATCGTTTTAAGCCACCAAGTTTGTGTTACAGCAGACAAAGGGAATTTTACCCCCCACCCCCCACGCCCCTGACAGACACACACACACACACACAAGACTGTAAAAAAAAAAAAAAAAAAGGCAATAAGTCGGTGTTTGAAATGTATCCTGGATAGATAGTCTGTCAGTCCTTGGCGTCCAGATTTGTGGGTAGGATTTGTGTCCTCATCGCTGCCCCTCCTGACTCTGTTTTGATGATTTCCTGAACCTCCTGTTCTGCTTACGCATGAGTGGCTGTGTCTGTCTCGCATTCCCTCATTCCCAGCCACTTCCTCCCCATCCTAGTGCCCTCCCACATCCACACCTGCTGTTTTGTTCTCACTAATTGCAGCTAGGGAGTTTAGCAGCATCTAGTCTCTGAGTGGGGATTGATGGGTGCTGGGAAAAATCCTGTGTGCTTTGTTCCCCTCTCTCTCTCTCTATCACAATCCCATATTTGGGGATTTGATAAATATTTCTATTCTGAAGTGAACAAATGGACCTCTGGAATGTTCCTTTACGAAGTGGTTCTTTTGAGATGGCACGGTCATTTGGGGTCCCTCCATATTTTCTATAGTAAGGGCCCGTGTTCTCTGCAGAGTAGACTTGGACAATTGTCTGGGATGCTTAGTTACTATGTCGCTCATTTATTGGTCAGCCACGAGAATCACAAATTAGAGCATGGTAAGGCTGATTCCTGGAGATGGCCTAATCCGTTTTCCTCATCTTGCATATTAGAAAACAAAGGCCCAAAGAGTTGCCTCTGGGATAGGCGAAAGTAGAATATAACAGTAGCTTAGGCCTGCCCCCCACCTGCCTTCATCTCCCCCTCTCCCTATCCCCAACAAACTGTGCTAAAATGTGTTGATGGGCAGTAGCTCTCATTACATTTAACTTTATAAATGACTTAACATTTATTGAATTCATATTATGTGCCGGGAACTGCTATTAGCCCTTTTACCATATTAACTCATTAATTCTTATTACAACCCTACGAGGTAAGTGCTATGATCAGTCGAAAGTGTTTAGACTTTACCGTTGGTCCAACCTTTAAATTCTGGAGCCATCATTTGCTAGTTAAATTTAAACCTTGTGTCAAATGGGGATAGTAGTATCTCAGGCCCTCGATAAATGTTTGTAGGTGAAAGGGACAAGTAGGTGAACAGATAAGTCATGGACTCAGAGAAATACATGGAATTAAGAAATAACAGTCAGTAAAATGTTAACAAAATCGAGGGGCCCGTGTGTTTAGCTTGGGCACGTGACCTGAAGCTTTGGTTCTATCATTTTCTCATCTGTAAAATGAGGGTAATAATATCTACCTTATGGGATTGCTCTAAGGATTAGATGGGGTAATATAAGCAAAGAACCTAACTCAGTGCTCTGCGTAATGGTCCGAAGCTAGTGAACACTCAATCAATGGCTGCAGTTTTTGTTAGCTGTTGTGCGCGTAACAGGCAAATGACGAATGCATTGCCGTTGGGCTGTGGGGTGCTTTGGGATAACCGTTAAGTCCTGGACCAAGGTCTGCCCTTGAAATAGGACAGGCAGCGTGAAGTGCTGATGGCTCCATTTGAACAAGGATATCTTGACCCCAAAGGGCAGCAGAATGAGCTCTGTTCACCCACAGGCCTGGTTGGAAAATTCCTCCTGGTCTAAGGGGCAGACACAGTGGGCAGAAGAAGCTGTTGGCTGCGTGCAAATGCATCTGTCCACAGTCACACTGTCTGTGGGCATGAGTCATGGCTCTGTCCTCAGATGTGGAGGGCAGGGACAGGGAGCTGACCATGTCATCAGACCTAACTGGTGGCGGTAGGTGGAACTCTGCTTTAGAAGGATGGCTGGGCCGACTTCCTTTTCCGGTTACAAGGTCCATGTGGATTTGGGCAAGCTATTGTAGTTATGTTTTCCTGATTGATATCTGGCAAGATGATTAATGTAATGACTATGTGTTGATCTCTGCTCTGTGCCAGGCACTGTGTTAGGTTCTGGGGAGACAGGAGGAAAAGACATGGTCTTTGCCTATAGGCTGCTTATAGCTCATAGGAGGCTCCGTTGCAAGGAAGCAGCAATAACAGGTGCACCCTGGTCCTCTGGACAGATTCACATGCGCGCGCGCGCACGCATACGCACACACACACACACACACACACACACACAGCCTGCAGGCAGCAAGGAGTGTGGCATGGTCTGAGTATAAGCTAATGCATTTTTCTCATTGGAAAGCCTCTTGACAGATGACTCATGAACTTGTTATTTTTTTAATATATCATTTGTATTCATCAGGATGGATTAGGTTATGCTATTGATGAACACCCCCCAAATCTCTGTGGTTTAAATAACAAAGATTGATTTCTTACTGATGGTATACATTCGCCTGTGGTCGGTGTGTGTGTATGTGGAAGTAGAGGTCCTGACCCATTTTACTCCTGCGCTGAGACCCGGGCAGGTCTCACCACCTGCAATGTCAGAGATCACAGTGGCCGGAGGCGGGTAGAACTTAGGGAATCATATTCAGGCTTTTAAAGGCTTTGGCTCACAGTTCATTGGCCAAAGGTTGTCAGACAGTCACTGGTCACTTCCGGGAGCTGGGGAAGATCAGGTCTCCCCGTGATGGTGAGAAGAGGAACCGGAGGGTTCCTGACAGTCGTAAAGACCTCCACATTCTTCTCACCACCTGCACATTTGAATTCCTAACCGAGAGGATATAACAGAACAGTGGTCTTGAAAGAGGAGCTTGAGAAGCTGGCCAGAAACATGAATGGGAAATGACAGTCTGACCTCCAGGAGAAGTGCAGGGCGGCCGTGTCTACCAGCCGTAAGGCCACATTGAGGCACTGCGAGGGCCGATTGCCAGGACACCTGTGTGGCTCCTTAGGACACGCATAATGCTGTTGAAACCTAGTAAGATTTAGTGCTGCATGGTGCCTTTGCCAGGCAGTGTGCCAAGGATGAGGACGCATAATTAACCGGGGTTATTAAGAAAAATTTAGAATAGATTTATTATATTGATGATAAGGCCAGGGAAGTGTCTTTTCACTTAGTTAAAACTAAACAAGTTAGCAACGAAAGCTTCATGTTACCTACAAATGTCACTTAAATGGAACCTGGGTAATTGGGGCATTGCTGTTCACAGTTGATTTCCTTCATGTGTGGGTTGTAAGCACTGGATCCTGTGGGCAGACTTCAGTCTGACTCTCTTGTGCTCATCTTTTTTTTTTTTTTTTCTTGTTCATCATGCTCATGATTGTTCAGAATTTCCAGTAATGTATTGAAAACGGAGCTACTTTGATAGAAGAATGTATGTGGATGTGTGGGTGTGCCTGCACACCCACCCACACATGCGCATACACACATCTTTCTGTCAGGAGAAATACAGGCTTCAGCAAGTAGCAGCTCAGAGGTTGGGGTCAAAGAGGGTACATGACATCATTTTGAAGTAGTCTTGCCTCTTATCTCGGCTCCGTTCTTCTCAGCATGCTCTTAGACATCCTTTATGCAGGTGGCTGGAAAGAAAGCTTCTTAAATATCTTTGGCTCACTTTCCTGGAGATCGTCACTACCTAATGAAACAAACAAACATTTATCAGACGTGGTTTATGTCTCCAGGCGTGGTGGGGAAAGAAAGCGATGGGTAAGGTATGGCCCCCCACACTCTTGGCATTTGCGGTTTCAAGGTGGGGAGATGAACTAGTATTTGCTTGCTACGTGCCAGACAGTTCCAAGCCTTTCTTGATTATGTCATCTCATTTAACCTTACAGTAGCCCTCAATAGCTGCTGATTTTTTTCTACTTTATGATCAAGAGTTGAAACTTGAAGAAAGGAGCTAACTTTGTCCTGCCTTCATAGTAAGAGGCAGCTTTTCTATGTGAAGCTAGGGTTCTCCATTAACTGCAGCCTGTGCCCTTGCTACAGCAAACATCCACCTGCCGACGCGAAGGAGTCAGAGGTCTCTACATTGAGAGTAGAATCACAGGAGGGCAGAGGTTTTTGTTCTCTTCACCGCTATATTCCTGGTGACTACATGAGAGCCTGGCATAGATGCAGTCGTGATTGAGACAGGCTCCTGCCCTCAAGAACAATACAGTCCAGAGCCGTGAATCTGACAAGTAAATTCATCATGTGAGCAGTTACCATGGACAGTAGCACAGAGGAGGGTCAGCACATGCAGCGCCTGAAAAGCCACTGAAGGTTTTCATCAGGGGTGCAACGTTATGTGACTAGGTTTTAGACAGCATGCATGTCTTGAGCTGCAGCATGGAGAAAGCCTAGAAGGGGCAAGTATGGAGGTCGCAAGCCCCATCAGTATGCCGTATGAATGTGAAGGGGCCAATTTCAGTCAGTTGCAGTGGGATGGAGATAAATGCTTGGCTTACGGGGTGTTAAGCATGGGGAGTAAAGGAGAAGGAGGAGTCTGAGAGGACCTGCACATTCTCAGTGTGGGCACCCTAGTGGGTGGTGGTGGGCTGGCAGGAGGACCAGGTTTGGACAGGATAATCCTGGTTTGGACAGGACGAGAACATCAGCTTTGGTATCAAGCTCTGGTTCTACGTTAGCTTTTCCACCTTGGGCAGAATACTGAGTCTTAGATTCCTGCAATATGGGAATACTAATTGTTCCTACCTGACAGCATTATTATAAGGATGACATGAACTCATGCACATAAATCACTTAAGGTTTGACATGTAAATGTAAATGCTGGCTGTTGATAATTATTAATAACTGATGATAACTACAGATAAAGTATAGTTTACTGCGGTGGTGAAATTAATAGATGATATCCTACAATATGCATGGCAGGGCTAACAAAATAAGTTATACCACCTGTTTAAGTGCTCTGGATGCTTTTTGAAGTTTAGACCTTCTAGCCACAGTCTCTGTATCATGAGATGATGTAACCTCCATTCTCATCTTAAATAGTTGGGGCAAAATGCTATAGGAGAAAACAAAGGGAGGAGGAAAGAGTTAACTGAATGCCTGTGATATTGCCAGGGCCGATCCTTGGCATTTTGCAAATTTTCATCATTTCATTAGGGTAACCACCCATTAGGCTGTACGAATGGTGTGTTCATTACCACAGGCTGAATGGTCCCAAGAATGTATAATGATGCCTGCTGCTTATTTCTCACCTTCGAAGGAGTGAGAGTATGTTGGTGAGAATAAAAGAGGGGTCGGGTGTCTCTGCTCCACATAGTGACTCAGGCTGAAGGGAATTCTGCCTTTGTCCACGTGTGGTTTCTGAGCTTTGGACACTGGTATGCAGCCAACAGAGGGCAAGAGTTTGAAGCAGTGAGGGTGGGACCCACATTCCTGCTGCTCAGGTCCCACTGGTTAGAACTTAGTCACATGATCATGCCTCTCTGCCTGAAGGCTGGGGAATGTCTCACTCTGTGCCCAGGGTTGGGTGACAGTTGCCACTCCACAAATGGCCCAATTTATAGGTGAAGAAACTGAGTTACTGAGAAATGAATAAACTTCCTTAATGGTACATCACGTATTTATAGGGAAGGCATGATTCATGTGCAGGCCAGTCCCCCATCCCCCAAATGGGAAATGTAGAGGGTGGTTGGCATTGTGTGAGGGTTAAATGAAGTGGACTTCGTGGGATTAAGTCATTAATAAAATTAAGCAATTAATAAAAGTGGGAGTTTTGAAGTCAAGATAGTCGAGTCAACTCTTAGATGGTGTCCCGTGCTGGGAGCTGGTACTAAGGACAGGTGGTGGCGAAGATTGTTGGCATCAGGAAAATGAAGGACTTGGTAAACCAGTGGTACGGACGAATAGTCACAGCTCCTGCTAGAGTTTCCTATGTAAGTGTAAAGGGAGGCAAACCTGAGATTTGTTTGAGGACAGCGGAGGGATGATACAGAGTTTGTGGCCAGAAGGCCTTAACTTCAAAAAAGTCACCCAGAGCGTTTATATCTGCCGCATGACTTGTTCTGTAGCCTTGCCGTGCACATTGTAAGATATTAGACTGATAGAGAGCTTTGAGCTCACATACCGCTGGGAGGAGATAAAATGAGATGTGATGATGAGACTGACAGAAATTGGCTGTTGGGATCAATACTTTGGGATTACAAAGACCACAGGAGCCCATGTGAACTCTGAAGTTGTTTGACACCTGGGATCACGCTGCTGGTGAAATCAATGAGTCCAGCTCTCTTCAAACTGGCGGTCTTTGAAGTTGCATTTGAGCGTGGGGTTTCATCAGTCTATCGACGTTGTGTTTACTGAGCACGTACCATGTGCCCAAATATTTACAGCACCAGTTCCTAGGATGGCAGTGGGAAATAGGGATGAGGTATCACCTGCAGCCTCAGCCAGAATCTGGCTGTGGAGAGTGTGGTTGAGGGACTAAGAAATCATTTAGCCGCCCCAGGGAGATGGTGGTCCAGGTGCACCAAGCCCCAGGTGGGACGACCTGGATTCCCATCCGCTGAGTCCCGTGAGCCTTTGGCAAGTCACTGGGCTCACTGATCTGTGGGTGTCTCATGTGTTTAAAAGTAAGCCAAAAAGCACGGGCAAAGCTTGTTTTCTTTTCATTATTCAGTAAGTATTTGCTGTGTAACATCTGTTCAGGTCCATGGGACACAGAAGGGTAGCACACAGACCTGCTGCCCTCAAGAAGCAGAAGGAACACGCTTAATGCATGCTGAAGGGAAAGCCAGGCTTCTCCGGCTGGCGACAGAGATTCATCGGAACCTTCCTTGTTCACGGCTCTTCTCTCGGGGCCATGGCAGTCGGCAGCCTGCCCATCTCCCGGCTGCTCTCGGGTCAGTTAGAGTTCAGTACAGCCACCCTGAGCTCACTCCTTCCTTGTCTTACCTCTCTCACTCTCCTCCTTCTCTCCCCTTTCTTCATTCAGAAAATAGTTGTTGAACACCTACTGCTTATCAGGCTCTGGAGAGACAGCCATGAAGGAGTTGACAGGGTCCCTGCCTCCATGGGATAACCATTCCCTTTGGAGTGACCCACTACACATGAGCAAACAAGACGATTTCAGATCTTAATGCGTGCCCTGAATAAACTGAGGACAGCCGTGTGGTGGAGAGTGACTTGTGGGGGTCACGTGGGGTGGGAAGGACTGTGCAGGCCTCTCTGAGCCATGGCAGCAAGCTGAGTTGAGGAGGCAGAAGGAGCAGCGGTGACTCTGGGGGATCTAACAGGAGGGCTGAGGCCCCAGCCAGCCTGCGGAAAGCAGGAACTGAAAGAGGCCATGGGGGGTGGATGACTCAGAGATGCTGTAGGTAGAGTGCTTGGATATTGAAAGGCATGTGAGAAACATTGAACCTCGAACTTTCCTTCACTAGTACCTGGCACATAATAGATACTCAGTAAATATTTATGAATGAGTGAGTGCACCTACTATACCGTGGTTTGAAATCCCTCCTTGCCCAGCTGACTCTTCCAGCCTTTTCTTCTGAATCCCTCAAAGGCAAAACTTTTTCCTAAAAGACCTTCTTCCACTTTTTGCAAAATGCCCTGGTGGCATAAGGACGACTAATACAGGCACATGAACAAATCTTGTGAACTGGCCCTCTGACTTTGCACCCTCCGTTGGCTGAGTGAGCCCCAGGAGTCCCAGGAGCCCCAGGTTGGACTCCGGAGGTCTCACTGCCTTGTACTCCACCTCCAGTAGGAAGGGAAATGGCATTTCTTCAACTGTTATGAACTGGCCGCTGTGTCATGGGGTGGTTTTAAGATTTGTGCTAGTCTGAGCAAGTAGAGGAATATTATCCCCATTTTTATAGGTGAGACTCTAATGCACACAGCTGTCCACAGTCGATGAGTTGTGGAGCTGGAATCCCAAGCTGGGTCCTCTGCCTGCACAGGCCCATCTTCTACCCGCCCCACTGTGCTGCCTTGTTTCTCCTTCCCTCCCTCCTTCAGCGCCCCCCCCATCTGTCAGTCACAGGAAGACAATGATTTTGTCCTACCTTACCATTGACCCCCTTGATAATACTGACCTAGCAGAAGGTTGTAAGGCATAACTAATCAAAACGACAGTGGAGCATTTTGCCAGCAGAAGGTGTGCTACTGAATGCTAATTCACGGAGGAGCCTGTCCCTCCGTGATAGGAGGGCAGATTCCTTAGGCAGGTTTCTTAGGCAGATGTTTAGCAGCAGGATTCTTCCTGCCCCCAACTGGACCAGGAAGCTGTGTTTGGCTCCAGCAGCTCCATCATCGGTGCTTTTGCTCTGTTGCTTTTTCATGGCCTTTCCATGTGTGGATTTGGTGACTCAGCTTGAGAGCTCTTTTGTGCTGTGAATTGGGTTTGGCGGTCACCAATTGGGTTTGGTGAACACCGTGCTGGGTATCTGTGGGGTCTGCCCCAAGGATGTCCTGATCTACAGAGAGGAGAGAGACAAGTAAGTGACCAAGTGTGGTGACAAGTGGCGGTAAGGCCTAAGGGACACCTGACCAAGGAGGTCTGTGGTTGTGGAGGAGGACGGAGATGCTCAGGGGAGCCTTTCCTGAGGGGTGACATCTGCTGAATTCAGGACATGATCCAACACAGGGGTCAAGAGATTGAACTCGGGAGCCCTCCTGCTGCTCTCTGGTTGGTAGACCCTGGGCAAGGTGTTCACTCTCTCTCCATGGCTGTAAAATGGGGGTGGCAAGACTGCCTGCATTAAATGAATTAATATATGCGAAGGGCTTAGAACAGTGTCTGATAATACACAAGTACTTTAAACGTGTGAGCATGTGTGTGCACACATGTGTTCCAGGCAGGGGTGAGGGCCCCTGCGAGAGCCTGTAGAGGGGGTGTACTAGCAGACGGCTGAGGTGGGAGACAGGCTGCAGGCAGGCACCAGTGTACTGGTGGTGAGGCCCTGGTGTACTCGGCCAAGGAAGAGCTAGAGGGAAACTATTAAACCTCAAACATGTATATTTGACACTGTGTGTGTGTGTACATCCCAAAATACACACACACACACATTCATCCAGTATCTTAGCTCAAGGGACAGATTGTACGTGAGGTCAGATTGAAGAGGATGACTTGAGTGATAGAGGCACTTAGAAGAGGGGGACAGTCTATCAGACTAGCCTTCCTAGGAGAGCGTTCTGGAATTTGAGATTATTGAGTGGGAGTGAACACTATCCTGGAGAGGATATTAATGTTGGAAGCCAGACAGATTTGACTTAGAGTCTTGGCCCCCAACATTATCTATTTCCTTCTTTCCTTCCTTCTTTCTGTCCTTCCTTCTTTCCTTCCATCCATCCATCCATCCATCCATCCATCCATCCATCCATCCATCTACCTACCTATCAATCATCTATCTACATACCTATCTATCATCCATCTATTTCCCTACATCCATTCATCCATCCATCGATGCCAAACTTCTTCTTGAGGACTGAAAATCCTCAAGCATAAGAATCCAGGTGCTGCCCTGTATTGTTCATGGATGGTTTTTCGCTCCTCATTTCTTTCCTATACTAGCCACAGGGGGCGTCTGCTGAGTCAGGTCTTGAGTTTCCATCACTTAGACCCTTTCTGTTTGTGAAAACAGTGCAGGCTTCCAAACAGCAGGCCACGTCTTTGTATACTCATTTAATGAGAAAACTGAATGCAAAAGAGGAGATGTTTGAAGATAATTGGACTCCAGAGGGTTTCATATTTTTTAGGAGGTGATGAGCAATTGATAATCTCATAAGAAGTGCTTATGAGGATATACAAATGGTTCAGACACTGAATTCTTTGCTTCTAAAGAGCCTTTCCCTGAGGTTTTCCTAACAGGCTTTTCACCCTTTGCAGATGTCTGAACACTTACAGGGCATCTGTATAGCTATGCACAAACATACCCCTTCCTGTGACATCCCTTATGGGACAGGCAGAGGAGTTCAGATCCTTGCTGCAGCTCTGTTTTGAAACCTTGTTTTTAATGGCCAGCCAGCAGTCTCTCCCCTAAGGTTGCAGGCCCAACTTCTGTGAGTCCCTGGGCCGAGTTGACAGACAGGTAAGTACCTGCCCTTTACACACTGTTAAATTCCCAAGAATGGGTCTTGGGTGAAAAGAGTTTCTCTCTTTGTCTCTCTCTCTCTCTCTCTCTCTCTCTCTCTCTCTCTCTCTCTCTCTCTCTCTCTCTCTCTTTTTGGTTGTCGAAGCCACTGTCAAGAGCCAGTCACTTGTCGTAGAACAGATGAAGGCACCTCAGTGCTTTTCCTCCGATGGCAGCTCCTCCCGGCATGAGGAAAGAGGAACATAATTGGGAATGGGGCATTATTTTCAGAGCAATTACTGTGCCCGTTAATGAGGTTTACATGAAGGCTTCCAGGGAATTAATGAAGAGCAACGATGTCAGCATTCCCATTGAACAGCTGGACGGCTTGATAAAGGAGCCGACTGGGCAGGCCTACAGCTTAGCCACGGTGACAAGGGCCAAGGAAACTCTGGCTTGGGTTGGCCCTTTCCTCAGCTCTGCTCTGGTCTTATGACTGTGCCGAGAGACATTGAACATGCCAGGGTCCGGGCTGCCAGCCTGTGCCTCCCCCACCAAGAGGGAGAAGAACCCGTTGGGTTCAACGGTGGGCGCCATCTTCCTTGGGCGGTGCTCAAACCATAGCCTGTGGCAAATGGTTCCATCTCCTTCTTTCCTCAGGTACTCTCATTAGGGGTTATGGTGATTTTTGGGGGGGACCCTGTGTCCTGGGGAAAGCAGCCTGCCGTTTGAGTATGGTGGTCTGAGCCTGAGTCATGGCCTGTCATTTAGTGGCTATGTGTTCCTTATTTAGCTGCAGGGAACTCCCGTTTCTTCATCTGTACATCGGTGAATGGTCATGAGGATCCAATGAAATAGTTTCCACGCAATTACTCTATGCATGTGTCAGCCACGTATCCATCAGGGTGCTCCAAGAAACAGAACCAACAGGAGATACAGATATAGATGTACAGCAGGTCCTCCAATAATGTTGTTTCGTTCAGTGTCATTTTGTTACAACGCTGATGAGATGCCTGAGGAACTCAACTCTTGCTTATGGCATTTCACCTGTAGTAAAACTGGTTTTGTTATACGTCCTTTCACCACAGTTCCAAGGGCCTGTCGATATTAAGGGAGAACTTATGAATAGGTAGAGATAGACATATACCTAGAAACTTTAAGGAATTGGCTCACATGATTATCATAGCTGGTAAGTCTGAAATCGGTAGGGCAAGCTGGCAGGCTGCAGCCTGGGCCAGGCAGGCGTTAACGCTGCAGACTTGAGGCAGAATCTCTTATTTTCTGGGAAACCTCAGTTTTTGCTCTTAAGGCCTTCAATTGATTGGATGAGGCCCACTCACAGCATTGAGGGTAATTCTCCGTTACTTAAGTCAACTGATTGTAGATGTTAACCACATCTCCAAAATAACTTCACAGACACGCCGAGAGTAGTGTTTGATTAAATAACCGGGCACTAGGCTAGCTAAGTTGACACATAAAACTAACCATCACTTTTTCTTTCTTCTTTTCATTTCAAGTGTTTTCTTTTTATTTAAAATGTTTTAAATAGGTTCTTTCAAAAGGAATTCGAAACATTCTTGGCATCTTTGGTGGCAGACCAGACCAGGCTCTTCTTTACTTAAATAATCTGGATACTTTAAAAAGAAAACAAACTACAGTAACTTTATCTGTATTTGAATGCAAAATGTTGTTCAGTTCTCCAGTTGCCCCAAAATGAGTGGTTTCAGCAAAATAGCTCTCTGCATCACAGCCATTTCCATTGTTGTTGATATTTCAAGAACCAAGTACTGTTCAACCTTGAACCAGCTTACACTTGGATTTTTATAATCTTGTAAACAACTGACATCAACTTATGGTATCAATAAATATAGTACTGTAAATGCATTTCTCTTTATGATTTTCTTAAAGTCTTTTCTATAGTTTAGTTTATTGTAAGAATTCAGTATGTAGTACATCTAACAGACACAACGTGCGTTAATCCACTGTTTATGTTATTGGTAAGGCTTCCCGTCAACAGAAGGCTATTAGTTGTTAAGTTGTGGGGGAGTCAAAAGCTATACACTGATTTTTGTCTACACAGGGTTTTGGCCTCCCTGACCCTGCATTGTTCAAGGACCAACTGTAGTGTATTTGACCCTGTCGAGGACTACTGGAAACGCGTCATTTGCTGGCCCAACAAGCACACAGTGTCTCAGCTCAGGGGACAGATTGTGGTGGGCGAGCTCGGGTTGAGGAGAATGATTTGAGTGATAGAGGCACTTAGAGGCGGGTGACCGTCCATTAGACTAGCCTTTCCAGAAGACCATTCTGGAAGTTGAGATGACTGAATAAGAATGAACACTGTTGTGGCGAGGATATTAATTTTGGAGGCCAGACAGGCCTGATTTAGCATCTTGGCCTCAACATATCTTCTTCCTTATCCCACAGTGTGATACGAGTCACTCAACCTCAGTATTGCTCTTTCTTATTTTTTCCTTTAAAGTGGGAAAAAGAATTCTTTTGGGTGTACTTCAAGAGTGTGGATTCTCTCTGGCCTGTTTTAAACACTCAGCAAAGAATTGTGTTCCTCCCTGTATGTCTGTTCAGTGTTCATGGAGTTATAATGTGACATTTGTTTTAATCTAAATATTTTCCTATAAGAAGTTTAAAATTGGGAACATTGCAGAATGCGAGAGAGTTAGGGAGCGCTGGAAATATCTGTCGCAATGGAATAGAGTATGGTGTTCAGCAGTGCCGAGGCGTCCTGTGTTCACAATCAAAGTGTATTTCACCGTGAGATTGTTGGTGAACAGAAATGGTGGGACATCCTGAAGCCGTGTTTTGTCATCCGAGCGGAGAGTGGAGGTGGGACAAAAACGGAGGGTGGTTTCCCAGGGCTTATGTCCACATGGGAATGTCGACATATCGCTATTTCTGAAAAGGAACAGTCACCATTCTCGATCCTGTTTCCTGAGTCTCCTGGGCTGTTGGGCAGAGGGCATCCTACATTCGGGACATGCCTGTCTTGAACCAAGTTGTATGCATGGGGCAGTGGTATACCCTGTTTTGTTTCTCGTCCCAGGGTAGTTGACTCTCAGAAGGTGGACAAAAGAATCTGTGTGATACTGGTATAGTTCCCTAAGCTTGACATCCTTACCTGGGAAAGCTTGTTGCTTCTTAAAATGGAACTTCATGCATGCGGTGGATGTACGGGATTATGTAGTGACACCACTGCGATAGTCGTGGTGGGGTGTCTGTGTTCCCCTTCAATTCATATGTTGAAACCCTACCCTCCAGTGTGATGGTATCAGGAGGTGGTACCTTTGGGAGGTGATTAGGATTAAATGAGGGTGGGGCTCCCCGTGAATGGGATGAGCGCCCTGACAAGAGTCACCACCATATGCTTGCCCCCATGTGAGGACAGGACAAGAAAGTCAGCAGTCTGCAACCCAGAAGAGGGCTCTCACCAGAACCCCACCATGCTGATGCCCTGATCTCAGACTTCCCTGCCTCTAGAACTGTGTGAAATAAATTTCTGCTGTTTATAAACCACCGAGTCTAGGGTACGTTGTTACAGCAGCCTGCAGTAAGATTTCCACTTTCACCAACGTGAAAGGAATAGTCTGTATTGATATACTAATTAGGATACCTCATAGGGACAAGCCAGAAGCAAGCAGACCTGTCACATTAACCGTGTCTGTGTTTTGCTTGTCTTTTTCTTTGTCTCCTTCAGGAGTGTGTGAACTCCATGAAGGACAGATGGTTGTCTCTGTGCTTCACTGTCTTATCTAGCCCAGGACCTGACGTGTTGTCAGGGGGTAGTATATGTTTGGACGAGTGAACAAACTGGGAAGGAACTTCTTGATCCGTGTTCTGCTGTTGAATGGGACAGCTGTTGAGGCTTAACTATGCTGATGGAATGAAGAACTCTACGCAAAGGGAAACTCAGTAATGGACCGCAGTCCCAAGGGGGACATCTCAGAGGGTCTGATAGATGGACAAGACAGCCCAGCGAGGCCCACGCCATCTGTGCCTTTGATACGGTGGATCAAAGACGAATGTGCGATAGAGGGAGGTCTTACCAGTGACAGCTCGCCCTGGCTGGGAAGTACACACTGGACGTCTCTGGTTCGAGTCCCAGTTTCCCTTGGAGACGTGAGTGGATAGAAATGGAATGGGACTGCTGATATGCAGAGCCATCCCTTGTGCAGACAGCTGGGGGAAGTCGTGACTAGGAAAAGAAGATACATGCCCAAAGAGCCTTGTCCAGAATGAAACTGCCTGTCATAAATTATGGGCGGGTGAGCTGCTCTGTTGGAACCAGAGGAAGGCAGAGTAGTAGGGCAGGCACAATTCTCAGTCCATTTCAGAGCACGTCGGAGCTTAGCATAGCCTTGACCTCAGGTCCAGCACTTGGGGACCTCCGCTCCTGGAGCTGCAGATATTAAGTGCCCTGGAGTGGGGAAAGAAATGAGTTTTTAATGTCTATATTTGCATGTGTTAATCATTTTCTGTATTTACCCACCAGATTAAACCTATCAAAATAATTTCTAAAAGTCTCTTTTAATAACATCACTATGTCCCCAAGGTTGACATCTCAGAATCATCCTTAGAAACTTTGTTTCTATTCCATTTCCCTTCTCCCTGTCCCTCTTTCATATAGGTCACCCCACTGAGCACTAAGCCTCTGCGTTTCCTCCTGATGTCTTCAGCCAGCTTTTTCATGTCCATCTGTCACAGTCCGGGGCCGGGGTCCCCTCATCCCTGGCCTGGAGCATTGCATGAGCTGCTGGCCTGGTCTCCTCCTTCCTGTGTCTCTTAATCCATCATTTTCATGTTATCAGAGTGGTTTTTCTAAAGCTGAGGACAGCTCATAGCCGTCCCTGCGTAAGCTTCTTTGATTACTCCTCACTGCCTCTAGAAAAAGTCCGACCGGCAGTAACCTTAATATGTCTGATACATGAAGCTGTTCCCAGTCGGGCTCCAGCCTTTCTGGCCTTGGGCTCTACCTCCGTGTACCAAATCTCAACTTTACCACTCTCTAAATTTAACATATTTTCCAGGACTTGGGGATTCTTTTTTTCCTCTTCCGCCTTCAGACTCCTACTTACCCTTCAAGGCTCAGGTTTGAATTGAATCGCATGCGAACGATGACTAAGGAGGTACTGAGGTCAGCAACCTAGATTTCTCCCGAGCACATGGCTTTAGTTTAGTGGAAATTCTCTTCAGCTGGTGCCAGCAGTGCCCCCTCCCCCCAGCACTCCCCACAAGGGAGCCTCGTTTGTTCATGTCTTTACTTGCTGTGCTAAATTGTGTTTTATTAATGTGTATGATGGTCCCAGTGCTCGGGCTACTGTGCTAATAACTGATAATTGCCTTAATGAGCTATTTGTAAGAAATACAGTGAAACCAGTAGGAATGAAACCAGACCCCGCCACCGCTGGTGGTGTAATCTCCCTTTGCCTGGCTTCAGGGAGGAGCAGCCTACAGGATTCAGGCAGTGAGAATGAGGACGAGCTCTGAGTCACCCGCTTTTTCTTGACCCCCGAATCCACCCAGCTTCGTTCACAAATTAGCCAAGTGTGCAGCAGTAAGGAGGCTGGCTTATGCTGGGTAACAAATTTCAGTGGCATATGATAATAAAAGCTTCCCCCCATACTGCATGCTCATCAGAGATCAGTCCCCTGTGGCTCTGCTCCATGCTGTCATCTCTCTGGGATCCAGGATGGTGAGGCAGCCTCTATTGGGACCATTTTCATGGCAGAGAGAGGAAAGGCACACCACTGGTACTGAAAGCCTCCGCTCAATCACTTGTGTTCTGATTTCATTGGCCAGTGCAAGTCATGTGACCATGCCTAGGTGGAGCAGTTCTCTCTTGATGTGCTCAGAGCTGGAAAACTTGTCAACAGTCTGGCGTCCACCATGCCATGGTCCAGTGGCACCTTCAGCTGCCTTGTGTAGGTTGATTCTAGGGTGTCAGTACAGAGATTTTATTGCCCCATCGGAGGCTCAGCGAGTATTACAGTGAAGAGCACAGGCTTGGGATTTAGCCAGTCTGTGAAGAAACCCCAGTTTCTTCATCTGTAACATGAAAACAGCAAAATCTATCTCGTAGCATTGTTTGGGATTAAATGTGACATGGATGGGAAAGCATCTATAACTTTGTCACTGTAAGTGTTAGCTCTTGTTCTCAACCCCCCTGTAAGCTGGGTCTCATTCAGAGTGAAAGGTCCCCTGTATGTTGTGTGCAGACGATTATAGTTTATCTCTGTGCTTTCCCATAAGCGAACCACACCCCGTGTCACTGTGGAGCTCTTCAAATTGGGCTGTGTGACCGAGGACCTGATCTTTAAATTCCATTTAATCATTTACATATTAAAAACGAAGCTGAGTAGAATATTTTTCCTTTCAACACAAGTTTTTTTGTTGTGAAAGGACTCCATTTCACGTTAATCACTGAAATTTAGCATCCAAATCGAGATGTACTGTAAGTATAAGGTACACGTTTAAATACTTTGAATATTTAGTATAAAAAAACAATGCAAACTATCTCATTATTTTTATATTGATTACATTTTGACATAGTACCATTTTGGATGTAGTAGGTTAAATAAGATACATTATGAATATTAATTTCACCTGCTGGTTTTTACTTTTCCTTCATGTGACGACTAGAAAATTTAAAATTACATATGTGATTAGCGTTATGTTTCTGTGGGGACAGCGCTGGTTTAGAGATACAGAGAGGGAGGTCCATGCTTCATTGGTATGTCAGTCTGAGGATCCATCTGTCCGTCCATCCATCCATCCATCCATCCATCCAGTTACGATATATTTACTGGCAGCTTCTTAGGTGTCCGGTACTGTGTGATGCTCTTGGGAATCAGCCCTGATCAAAACAGACACGTGCGCAGAGCTCACTGCTCAGAGAGTGGGGGAATGGGGACTAATTGTGATCACACATGTACATAAGCATAAACTGTTGGGTGCCATGTGGGACAGAGCAGGGGGCTGGGAAAGCGCGTGTCAGAGGACCTCATCTTTTCACTACCTGAAGTAGGTGGGCGGGGTTAAGGAAGGATGTCCTGAGACCCAGCATCAGGAAGAGGAGGAAGGGGGAGGGAAGGAGGAGGAGATCCGATGAAGGTGGGTCTTGGGTTTGGAGAGGCGTGTCCTAGGCCCTGAGGCGGAGGGTCAGCCCCACCATCCACATTGAAGCTCTTGCCATCTCATCCTCCTTTTCCTGGGGCAATACAGAAAGGATGGTCTCCTGAAAAACGTGTGCACCAAATAATCCCTTTGCTGCATCGACAGAGAAGTCTCACTCCAGTGCGTGCCTCACTCTCTGGACCTGAATTCTCTCCCACATCAGATCTGAAGCATCCTCAGGACGGGGGAATTCTGGGTCTGACGTATGTGTTACCATCCCGGAGTTGTGCAAAGTGCCTCGCTGTTTGTAAACACTCACCCGCTACCGGTTGATTCAATTTCTCCATTACTGAGGAAGGCTTGCTATCTGGGTTATGCCCAGTGATTTGTGTCCGGCATGTTTGTGATGGTAGGGGCCAGGAAGGGACTGCTGACTCCTCCTAGCCATCTGGCAAGGCTTCATCCTTCTTTTTCCAGGTATGAAGATGGAGGAACTTAAAAAGTAGAGACCTGGTTATGAAAGCGAATGCTTAGTAAGCATTTATTCTATGCTGGTCCTTATTTTAAGCACTTCAGATGAATTACCTCACTTAATCCCCAAGAGTCCTATGAATCAGATACCATTGCTGTCATTCCTGGTTTGGCAATGATGTAACTGAGCACAGATATGTCGAAAAATTTACCCAGGGTCACACAGCCTGTAGGTGGCAGAGCTAGGATTTGTATCCAGGCAAGCTGTCCCCTGGGCTTTACTCTTAATGACTTGCTGTCGTCTTCCTGCTGCACCAAACTGCCTATCAAGCTCGGGTTCTGGAAATCACACGGTTGGAAAGTACAAGGAAAGGATTTGAGGTCAGCTCTGAGTCTCATTGTCCCCCGCCAAGCAGTGCAGCTCACTGAGAACCTTCAGAGGCCCAAACACGACTCTGGGGGCTGGAATTCAGAGACGAATAAGCTATTTTTCCTTTTCAAGGAGCTTATATTTGAGGAGATGTCACGTGACAGATAATTTCAATATAATGATAGAGCCATGTTCTTGGAAAGCGTTTGAGGAGTTATTTGTCCTCTTCCAGTATGTGATTAGGTAAAGAGGTATTTCTGCTGAAGGCCCTGTAAGCACTGTGTCTCGAAAATGTGCCAGGTTCATTTATAAGGCTCTGGGCTGTCCTGGAGGCCAGGCTCACAGATGGCACCGTTCTCAGGCATGTCTCGAGCTGAATTTGCTGTCGCCACCCCAGGTTTGGGTTTCACAGCCCTGTCTCATCCAGGAAACCTTGCATGAATCTGCTTCAGCTTTCTGTTTCCTTCTCCTTCTGAATGAAATGGCCCATTCACTCGTTCATTCACTCACCTACTGATTCATTCATTCATTCATCAAATGCTTGTTTTTAGCCAAATTCAGGATGGATGGATTGATTGATTGATTGATTGTCCAGGCAGTGTTCCTAGGCATAGGAAATGCAGTGGTGAGTAAAAGAAAGACTGTTGTCATAAAGTTAAATTCTAGTGAGGGCAGTGAAAGAAGTCAGCCACTATACAGCCCACATATTATATGATTCCCTTTACATGACATGTCCAGTCTGGGAAAATCTATAGAGATAGAATGCAGATTAGTCATTCCCAGGATTTTTAGGGGGAGGGGCAGGGGAGGAGCTGCCCAATGGGAGGGGTTTTATTTGGGAGTGATGGAGGGGTTTTGGAACCACATCGCAATGGTGGTTGAAAACCATCGTAGACGCACTCCACTCAATGTCAGCGGGTAGATTGTTGACTTTAAAACAGTCAATTTTATGGTATGTTGCATTTTATGTTAATGCATTCTTTTTAAATGATAAGAAATTGCAGTGAGGGGAGATAGACGTTAAACAGCTCACAGTGATAGTGAAAATCTTAGAAATGGAAGAAAAGGAAAGGAAGGGATATGGGACACACTGTGGGGAATGACGTGGTGTCATTGCAGACAGGGGTGTAGAAGGAGATGGTTAAGAGAGGCGAGAGAGGTGAGGGCGAGGGCGTCCCAGGCAGAGGACTGACGGAGAGTGTGTTCATGTGCTCTAGGCACAGGCTCAGTGAGCATAAGGGGGACGCCGTCCTGCTCCTGGCCCCACATGCCTTTGTGCAAATTAGAAAAGACACCCCCTTGGAAGGAAGCCTACAAGTGCAGGGCTCTCCAGAGGGGTGAATTGGATTTCAGTGCTGTCTGTCCAGCCACCTGGTTCAGGGCACAACATGCAGGTGTCACGTGGTGGTCCTGCTAAGAGCTGAGGTCTGACAGGGAAAATCACAGGTTGGGTTTTTAAGTGAAATGGGACCCATTGGAGGGGTCCTGCACAGGAGAGACGTGGCTTTTCCAAAGGATCCATCTGGCTACGATGTCCAGAAGAAGCTGGGGACAAGGATAAAAGTAGGGAGATCGGTTAGGACACTAGTGCAGGAATTCAGGCAAGAGATGCTGGTGGCTTGGACCAGAATTCAAGTACCATAGTGATAGGGCTGGGGAGTAATGAGAGTCTGGTTGTGTTTGTAAGGTTAAGTTCAAGAGGGTTTGCTGTCACATTGGATACAGAGACTAACAGCGGAAAGGAAGTAGTTGAGGGTGAACCTCGTTTCATGAATGGGCAGCTAGAAGGAAGGGCGGGGACTTCCCTTTACTCCAATGGAGAGGATCAGAAGAGTAACCCGTTGGGGAAAGGATATTAGTAGTTTGGTTTTAGTCTTATTGAGTTGGTGGTGCATTTTAGATGCCCAGGTGAAGATGTTGAGCTGGGCAGTTGGATATGACCCTGGGGTTCTAGAGCAAGGTTGGGATGAGGCGGTGAAGACGAGTTGCCAGCAGTTAGGTGGCATTTAAGGCCATGGGCCTGATGGAAATCAGCTAGGAAATGAGTGCAAACAGAGAAGATAAAATTGAACGTGGCCACACTCCATGCTCTGGAAAATAACATCTGGGCCCCACTGGGAACACTGGGGACTAGTGTAGTCATTTTTAAAAACAGATTTTTTTTTTTTAAAGCAAAGTGTTGCAGTTTTACTCCCAAGGGAATATAAAAGTAGGTTGTTCAAGGTTTCAAAACCACACAGATATACAGCGGGCTCTCTGCAAAGTGTTGGTGGGAAGCAGTATCCAGGTGTGTGCATGGCAAATGTTTACTGTACCGAACAGCAGGGAGCTGGGCTGTGGATCTCTTGCTGCCCTCTTTCTCATATGTGTGCCCCCAGAAACTAAGAAATCATCTGGTATTCAGAAGGTACCAAATACATGTTTGTGTTACGAATGGATGGATGGTCATTGGCTTTTATGCTTAAAGACCGAGGTAGAAAGATCCAGTTTCATATTTTATGAACTTGTGGTTTGAAGCAGAGGCTTGTCTATACATTGATTATTGGAGCTAAAGTCCTGTCTCACAGGCTGAAGATTCATCACATTTTGGGTATAGGGCTCTGTGGCAGTTCCCCGAGAGAAATCCCAAACCGCTGTGATCAAAGGCAGCATTATTGGAATCAGCACATGAGTTTCCAAGAAGACTTCTCTGGCCAGAATTCACGTAGGTGTATCCCCCTGAGCAGGAGAGAGCCTACTGAACAGGCCAGACTGCTATCTATAGCAAGGCCTGCTTGCAAAATTGGCCCTTGGCTCATGTCTGAGAGGTTGGATTTTAGGCAGGTTCCCCCCATTCCCAAAGCTGATAAGGGTGGCTCACTGTGCCTAAACTTTGTGCCAACAATATAGTTTATGCCGAACACCTGATTTCCTTCCGGGAGTCTAGAATTTTGCTACGTGTGAGGCTACGGATGGCTGACTGGTCCCCAGTAAAATCCCTGGGCACTGAGTCTCAAAGACACTTCCTTGGTGGAGTGTATTTTGAATGTGCTGTCACAACTCATTGCTGGGCGAATTAGATGCATGCTGGATGACTCTGCCGGGAAAGGACTCTCGAAGCTGGTGCCTGGTTTCCTCCAGACCCTGCCCCCTGCACCTTTACCTGTTATGGATTTTGCTTGGTGTCCTTCTGCTCTAATAAGTCATAACCATGAGTATGTGTGAGCATATGCCTCCTAGAGAGCCGTGGAAGCGGGTCTGGTCTTGGCGCCCTCTGATGTCCCCTGCCTTTTTTTGGTTGCTTGCCTTATTAAACAATCAGTCTTACCACCTCACTGACCTTTGAATACCATTAGCTTTTACTGGGTACCCACTATGTACATATTATATCCGTAAACTGTCTAGCTCTCTGGGCTAGTTTGTCTTTAGAAACCAACTTATACCACCACATGCTTCCATAAGGGACTTGTTCCCAAGACATTTGCATATATAGGGCACTGTGTAAGCGACAGAGATGATAGAGACACATGAGGTCGGGCAATTAAGTTCACGAACTCATCCTAGAAAAAGTGCTCCATACCTCATTGCTGAAGATCACTACGGTCACCTTCAAAGAACTCCCCTTGGGAAGCTATGCACTGATGGCAGTGCCTACTCCATCCTTCAAAGCAATTTTGGAACTCTTTTTCTGGAATGGCCTGGAATGGAGCTGTCGTCGTATTACCCTTGATGTCCTGAATGTCATCAAAATGTCTTCCTTTCAGTATTTCCTTTGTCTTCAGGTAAAGAAAGAAGTCACTGGGGGCCAGATCAGGTGAGTAGGGAGGGTGTTCCAATACAGTTATTTGTTTACTGGCTAAAAACTCCCTCCCAGACAGTGCCGTGTGAGCTGGGGCATTGTCGTGGTGCAAGAGCCATGAATTGGTGGTGAAAAGTTCAGGTTGTCTAACTTTTTCACACAGCCTTTTCAGCACTTCCAAATAGTAAACTTGGTGAACTGTTTGTCCAGTTGGTACAAATTCATAATGAATAATCCCTTTGGTATCAAAAAAGCAACTTCGTTGCAACCAGTTCATGAACTTAATTGTCAGACCCCGCAGACAGACTCTCAATTTGAGAAAGTATAAGTTCCGTAAAAGCAGAAGCCCTAGAACTTTGGGGAAATAAACGCTTTGCCACTTCCATGTTGGAAGTGTGATTTTGTAATAAGCAGAGGTCTATGACTTGTGTTGCGGGTCTCACAGAAGTTGCTGTAAGGCATTGGTGGAGTTTAGTGGTTTGGAGAAAGAATATGTCGCTCTTCGCTGGTGTTCCTTCCTCTTAGTTTTCATCAGCCTGTCCATCCATCCACCCATCTTCCTGTCCATCCAATTATCTGTCTCCCCACTCACCCACCCGTCCATCCAACGTTGCCAGGCAGCTTGTTCGCTTACTGAGCATTATGTGTCAGGCACTGGGGTACAAGACTGAGTTGAGTAGGGTCCCTGTCTTCCTGGGGTGTGGTCTAGGGGTGGGTGGGGGGAGACTTGGAAACAAATACTTCTGGAGGAAAGTGATGAGCATCAGACTCTCTAGGATCACACGGGAGCATGTGCCTAACTCATTCTGGTAGGGAGAGTGGTGCAGGAACAGGTGACGTCGTCACCCTACTGTATGTCCAAAGACATGATCCGAGCCAAAGCACCAGTGCAGGGGTCCCCCCTGTCCTTGCCTTCATGGCCATTGAAGCCACGGAGAGTGAAGCAAACCACTTCCTGTGGGAGTTCCCCAGAGCGTCATTCAATTAGCATTGAGATGACTCAGAGCCACTTTCTGTGCAAACGGGGGACATAGCCATTCCCAAAGGCACATGGCAGTGACTCCCCTCCGTCCCCTGCCAGTGGTAGTCAAAGGAAGACACCCCAATTGATAGCCTGGAACATTCAGCAGGGCCTAAGAACTCTTGTCTAAATGGTAATGGATCTGAACCACCCGCCCTGACACACTCTTTGTAATTCTGAGCCCTTTGCAGTGGGAGTAAGTGGTGATGGAGTCAGCAGTTGTGAGATGGAGATGCCAAATTATTGCTTTTATTTTTGGCTTTGCCTGGGGTCAGAATTCCTTTTGTTTCTGATTTACCTTTTGTTTGAGAAACTTGGCCTGATTCCTGTGTTCAGATATTCTTGAGTCATCTCTGCCTCGACCAAATTTTCCTTTACACAGATGCTTGTTGACCCTGCATTTTTTTTTCCAGAGTTAATTATCAGACATTTCCTCTTAGGACTTTTATAAGATGGTCTGAGCGAAAGAGGGCATTATTTTCCTGAGTGAGCAAAAATAATAATAACAGCAAACTGTGTCAGGCACTGTTTTCAAGTGCGTTATATAGTTTAATTCTTGTTAAAATAACACATGAAGTAGGTGCTATCATTACCCTCCCCATTTTACTTATGAGGAAACTGAGTCATAGGAGGGTTCAGGAATTTGCTCAAGTGCCTCTAACAATGTTGGATTAAAAAAAAAAATAAAGTGGGATACCCAAAGCACAATTCATAAAACACAAGTTCCTTCCACCTCAGAGTCTCTTTGGCTCCACTTGAGACTGTAGCGAAAGCCCTCGTGGACGATTATTTCTGGTGGAGGATTTAGGGAGGGTGTCATGGCATTTGCATTTGTCACCTGTGTGTCATGGACCACATGAAGTGGGCCTGGTGCCAGTTTCCCTTTGTGTGTACCCCTCTAGTGTGGAAAAGAGCTTGGGGTGGCAGGGACCTGAATGATTACATCATCCCCTCCAGATTAGACCTTTGAAAAATGTGCCAAGAGCATGCATCCAGCGTTTGGAGCAGCGGTTACCAGTCTGGAATGTTCCTGAAGCAAAAAACGCCGTGTGTGTGTGTGTGTGTGTGTGTGTGTGTGTGTGTGTACACACATTAGGATTATTATTCCCAGTTTTCAGATGGGCAAAATAAAGTGAGGGTGGGGATGGGCGAGATGGTTAAGTAACTTTTCTGTGGTCACACTTGTAAATGACAAAACTGGAATAAGCCTCAGATCAGTTTGTCTTCAGAGCTGGTGTTCTCTATTTATGGTTTATCTTCAGAACCACGTTACAAATAAAGGAGGAGCCCAGCACTCAGTGACTTGTGACCGTTAGGGTGTCTTGGGTTGTGAGGAGCAGATGTACAAACCCACTTGAGCAGTTCAGGGAATGTACTGCAAGTTTCCCGTAACTGGCAGTTCCAGAGGTTGGGCTGACTTCAGGTGAGACTGGGTGTCCCTTCCACGTACGTCTCTTTGCCCAAGCACCACTGTCCTGCAGTGATCAGAGCCCTTCATACCCATGTTCAATCATGGTGACCTGGGGGCTTTGAAGACACTCACTGTATAGGTTGATTGGAACCAACCGTAAAACTTGAGGTGGTGGGACTTTTCCCCAAACCCAAACAGCTGGATAATCTGGGTCCTTTGGGGAAGAGAAGAGGAGAAAGTGTCTGTGGTGTGAACAAGCAGACAACAATGTCTGAAGGTCCCGGATGTCATGTACAGCCAGGCAAAGGTGGAGCTTTGGGGATGCTATCAGGGGAATGTGAGGGAAGCTGGGAAGTTAGGAGGCCCAGGCTGAGGAAGGTGACGGCGGCCTGGCTGGGGGGGCTTCTCGCCTCCCATTCTTCATCTGCCTACTTCCGGATTTACTGGAAATCCAGGCACCTACGGACCCGCTCACCCCCATCTGTTTCTGAAGCTCTTCAGTTTCCACTTTAATCATCACCTTTCCAGATTATTTTAGAAGAGCCCACGTGTCACTACACATCGCTTTTACAGTAGAAGTTTCCCCTCCTCTTCCACCTGTCTCTGTTTCTTTGCATTTCCCCCCGGGTCTTCGACAAGAGGGATTTTGCTATTTTTTTCTAGTTTCCTTCATGGTTCTTCCCTGGCATGACAATTTTACAAGGAAAATAATGTTCCTAACACCTCTCCTCCTTTCATTTAGGATTTTAAAGGTTTATTTAGCTTTTCTTGTTAGAGTTTTGGGATAATTGGGATGTTTCTCCCCCTCCGCCCTCGAGATTTGGGTCTGTAGAGATCTCCAAAGATGTGGTCTTTTTAGCTCTTTGCCTGCCGTCCTCCCAATCAGAGGGGGTCAAAGTGTGTTAGAAGTCTTGGCGTCCGCCTGGTTCCTCCCTTTCTGATGTTTCAGAGTCCTAGCTGTTCTTTCTTTATTCCTTATCAAAACCGACTCTTCAAAAACGTTCCAATAGCATGTTAAATTGAAATAGATGATGCAGGCATTCATGTACCTATTAACTGTGTAATATTTGAATACTTAATATGTTTTAAGCATTATACATATATTATTTAGTCATCACAGAACCCCTATGAAGTAAGTACAATTTTTTTTAATCACCTTTTATGTATGGAGGCCCAGATCACTTGTACTAAGTCACTCAGCCTGTAGGTAGTAGAAATAGGATTTGAACCTAGACACTCTGGCTCCAGCATTGATACTTTTAAACATTATGTCTACCATGCTTACACACACACACACACATTTATAAAACTTCAAATACATATGTCCATTAATGTATATACACGACTGTGTAGTCATGATTAATACAAGAATCAAATTGGTTACATCAATATAAATATAAATAAGTAGGATGATTATTAACACGGCTAAGAGTTAACCGTGTGCCTACTGGATTCCAGGCATTGTGCCAATGACTTCACTCAAAGTGTTCCATGTTGAGCTTTCAATAGCCCTACAACTTGCTACTATTGTTTTTCCACTTTTTAGGGGAAGACATTGAGGTTGGGAGATGAAGTAACTTCTGCAAGATGATACAGTTTTTACAAAGGTGGAGCCTGAATTTCAACCTCTTTGAAAATCAGTTCTCTTAAAATAGGATCAGCAGCAACTGTTACCATTCACTGAGTCCTGTTGTACGCTAAAGACCAAGGAAGATTTACACAGGTCCTCAAGTACGGTCCTTGTGTTCAACGTCATTTCCTTATAACGTAGGAACTTAACTCTTTTCATATCTAGTAGCATACGGTAAAATTGGTTCATTATATGTCGTTTCGCTTAAAGCTGCAGAACCTATTAATGAGGACTTACTCTTCTTACATTGTCCTATGTCAACCATCCTCTGATACTCTGGCCTCCCTTTCGCTCTTGAATATGTCCCAGTTTAGTTCATTGAGTCTTTGGCTGCTGGACAGATGAGGAAACTGAGTTTAGAGAACTATGTGACTAGAGCAAGGCCACACAGTAACAAGAGTAAGAGGGCGGATTGGGTTTGAACGCTGACCTACCTGTCCAGAGAGCTAAGGCTCTCGACTGTTATAACCACCTGGCTCCTCTGAGTATTGCTGTCTCCAAGATCCTCCTGAGAGCAATTCTGGCTAGTCCTGTGGGCAGAGACGCTCCATGCCCCAGCCTGAGTTCTCCAGGCCCAGCTGAGACTGCTGGTGCCAGGACAATGCCAGGGCTTCTGCCCCCTCCCACCCTCCGTCCTCTCCTTTCTACCCACCAGAGAAGAATCAAACGGAAACACAGTCTTTTGTGGTCCACTATCTGGGAAAAGACAGCTGCACGGTCTTCCATCAGCGTTGGCAGGTTAATCCCATACAACCTGTACAGACACATGGAGTCTAATCACATACTTCATGGACCTGAGTGTCCATGAAGCTCACGGATTTGTGAGTCTGTGAAGAGGGAGGGCATCACATCAGTCGTACACTTAATCATCTTCATGCGTTCGGCCTTACAACCTCCAAGCTCATTTTCCCAGTAACATTAATACAGGTCTTTATTTTCTGTGCCGTTGTGGGGGAAAGAGGCCTTTGGAAACCAAAATACATTCTTTTGGAAGAAAACAGAAAACAAAACAAAAACTACCTCTATCAATTTAATTTTTATTAGTTTTTCGTTTTTTAAGTTTTAGATCTGTTTGCATGGAAGCAAGAGGTTCTCACACCACCCCTTTCTTTTTATGATTCTAACAGGGAGGCAATAAAAGGAAAAAAGGGGGGTGCTGCCTTATTTAAATAAGCAGAGGTCTGCGGTTATGAGGAAATAAAGTAAACCTGCCACCGAGATCAGGAAGTAAGTTGGAAAATGTTGTGTTTAGGGAGAAGGATTTATCCCCGTGTACTTGGGGGAGGCAGGAGGGACTCGGAAAGTGACAGTAGCCATCCAGTATTCTGGAATAAAAGTCGTTCTCCTGAGAGGAGTGGTGTTCTTTTCTCGCTCACAGCCTGTGCGGGGCTTCAGGTTTTCCAGTGGGAAGTGGGGAGCTGAGCCATTTTTTTTCCCCTATGATGGAATTGTAATAAAACTAAATTTATGTCCTACTCTAAATAAACATGGGAGTTGGGGTTGGAAGCCACTGCTCCCTGATTGGGAGGGTTTTTCTACTCAGTGGTGGTGAAGCATTACATATGCAGGCAGTGGCTGAGACCCATTTGGCCCTTCCTCCTTTAAACTTGCAAAAGTGTAGTAGCCTTTTATTGCAAATGGATGGTTCCTTCCCCCACCCAGCTGTTAATATTTGTAACATTGACAGCCTTGTAGCCATCCCGGGTAGTGAGAGAAAGACTGACATTTTCAACTTCCAGAATATGTTTTCCAGCCCTTCTTTGGATCACAAATGTGAGGAACGATGCCATATTGAACACCTATCCTGAGATGCCTTGAGAGTGTGGAGAGCATCTCGTGAGTCTTGGAGGCGTGGCTGTGAAAGCCCACCAGGCACAGAACTCCCTCCATGGACACATGCAGGGGTCTCTTGTTCCTTTTGTGAAAAGCTGTTCATAGATATTAATTAAATAAGATAGTACTTGCCAAAGACTAGATGAGATGGTCAGAGTTAGTCTCTTCTCTTGTCCATCACCCCGTTCCCCCTTTTCCTTTCTTTTTCTCATGAGTGAGGTTCAGGGAAACCCCCTGGACATCTCGGGAAGGGAAGTCTGTGTTCTGGGGAATTGGAAAATGCTGGATAGGGAAAGGGAAAGAGAGATTGGTGTGCATAGTGGGGGCAGGAGGCTTGGCCACACCTGCATTTTGTGTGGAGGAAATGTCTCAAAACTTGTGATGTTTTTGTTTGTACACTATGTTGTTTGTTTTTGAACATGTGACTCTGTTGGTCTGGTTGGTAAAGTTGCCCTTAGGGCATGAAAGATGGTCCCCATTCCTTCTTGTTCTCCCAACATCCCATCCTCTGGAGATGGAGGTGGGGGTGCCGAAGAACAGATTTTCCTGGTCACACCTTTGCCTTCCTCAGAATGTCTCCTGGCATCGTATGTCCCGTCAGATGGTGTGGAAATAACACTGGCTTTGGAGTCGGTGTACCTGAGTCCGAACATTGGCCCTGCCACCAGCCAGCAGGGTCTCGGCGCTCCAGTCAGCCTCTCAGGAGACCACGTACCTCAACCAGAAAAGGCCACACGTGATAACACAGTCCGCCCATTAGGGCTGTGGCGAGGATTGAATGAGATAGTGTTATCCTGTGGCTGTCCTAGCGTGTAGTAGGCACTTCACAAACAAGACACTTTCATAAAGGGTTCCTTTTCCCTTAGACACAAATACTAGTTATAGCCTTTTTCCTAGAATGATGGTACTGGTTGTTACTAGAGGTAGTACTGGTGGCAGCAGTAGGACTAGTACTCGTGGTAATAATAGGAGTAAGACTTTGGTTTAGCGGTTCATCTTCCATATGCAAGTTCATAGTGATTTCTATATAAGTATCTGTCATATTTTTATTTAGAAAAATAACATAATACTAATAATACTAATAATAGAAAAGTAAGATAATACTAATATTACAAACAATATGGTAATAGGTCATTTTAATATATCATTGATTATAGTATTAATATTTAATATTGTTAACATAGTATGCTCACAATAATATGCTAATAATAATGCTACATGGCAGAATTGTTCCTACAGAAATTTAGCCTCAAAAGGCCCATTGGCCTAGTGATGATGCATGATTCGCAATAAAATATTCCATACAGGTGAATTTCAGATGAGAGGACACCTTCCCCTTTAAGAAGCAGAATTTCCCAAACCAAAGTAAAAACCGAAACATATAACGATGGTAAAATGTTCCAAACTTGTATTGTTCTACCTTGTCAAACAGAAAAGACTGTTATTTACACGTTTCACAATGTAACCCCATTCCCCTTTGCGCGCCATGCTGTAATCCGTGGGAAGTGCCGAGGTGGGAAGGCCGGTGTGTCCCTACTGTAAATGCCCCAAATCATCCCGCTTTTGTAGTTCTTGGACCTGCTTCGTATTCTGCTTTCTGCAGCACTCAGCTCTCAGACCATCCTCACCACACCTAAATTTCCTAGTGCAAGTTTGAAGGTGGGTACAGCTTCTCAGTGTAGAGCACATCGGCTTTGTAATTTGAACTATTTATATCATCACGCCTGAGCTTTTCTCATTTACCTCTAGAAAAGTGGGGTTTTTCTTCATTTAAAAATCTTGCCTTCATAGCTAATCCAAGCTCCAAAACAGAGCTCTTTCCTTTGTGGTCTTGTAAGGAGATTTTGTGTGTGGTGTATAAAAAAGAAAAGTTGCTGCTGCTGTTTTCGGTAGAATTTTTATCTGATTTTTTACCTTGAAAGGATAATACCGGTGGGAATTTTATAGCAAAAAAAAAAAAAAAAAAAGACAAGAAGAAGAAGAAAAGGAAAAAGAAAATCTGAACTTCTGAAGTGATCTAAGTAGATGTTCTGGATAGATAGATATTGCTATGAAAAAAAGATTTTCAAGGCAGCTTTTGGAAATACCTGTCAATTATAGCTTAGATTTGGCTGAACTTAGGAAGTTAGCATGTCACATAGTAGATCCTCTGGATATGGAGTTTTTCAATCTTTTGGACGGACAGGAGAAACTTAAACTTCTGTCAGCTTCCAGAGAGGCATAGCTTGGTCTTTCACCATAGTTTTGAAGGTAAAAATGATAGCTGGCTATCTCTGGGTGGTATGGATTTTAAGTATTTCTCTTGAGTTATAAATAGCTCATGGAAAAGAACCATCTAAGTTTACTTTTTATTGACTTACATGTTTATTGGCCTTTGAAGCAATTTGGTATAGAGTTCCAAAGTTGAATATGTTTTGGGCTTAGAGTAAGAAGACGTGGTTTGAATTCCTGATTCAGTTGAAGTCCCCGAGTCTTGGTTTCCCTTCACAAATAGTTATTGGGTGGCTGCTGCATTCTGTGTGCTGTGCCAAGTTCATGGACATGTCCGAGGACCAGCTGGACACTCAGTCTGTGCCCTCATGGAGTTTACGACTGGGCAGGGCTTCGTAAACTCTGGCATGCCCATCTTCCTGTTCACTGTTTGGTCACATAGTCTTAGGACCTTGTTATTTAGGTAAATAGATCTATGGTAATAAGAAACTTATACCACCCCCTTAAGTAGCAGAACGAGAGGAACCAAAAACTGTGCTAAAGTTCAGCTAGATGCTGCTGCCAGCCAAAAGCTCTCTGAATGGGAGTTGTTAGTTCACTTTGTCAAGGGCTGGTGGTTGTAAGCACATACAGGTACCACACTGAGGGTGGAAAAGAGAGGACGTAACTTTCTCACGAAGTCCTTTTGAACTCAGGACGATTTTCAAAAACCTACTTAAATACTTGATTTCTCACTCTGATGGAGCTGAGCTCTGTCTGGTTGGGAAGGCTTCACAGAGGAGGTGACCTTTGAGTGGGGTCTGAAAGGACAATTAGGAGTTGGCCTGGCAGACAATTTAGAGGAAGGACATTCCAAACAAACCAGTCATAAAATTGTTTTTATTTGGTTTTAAAATGTACATTATTTTATATCTGGTGTCAAATGTGGAAGTCTGAACTTATACAAATTAAAAGACATTTCAGAAGCATATTGAGACTTCATGATGAAGACCTGTGTTTTGGAAGAGCATTAAAAAAAATGCCCTGCTCAGTGGCCACCTACCCTCACTTGTTGCTAAGGATGAACAATGTCCCCTTTTGGATTAAGATCATCAGCCCCCCTAGTACCCGTCATGCCCTGACACTTGCCTCTCAAGTGCTTTTCCAGAGGTTTGGGTTAAATGAGTCGGGGGATTCAAAGATCTTCTCTAGTTCCTCTTTAAAATTGGGTAAAACCTAGGATCATCCATTAATTGAAAGTAAAGTGTGTCATTTACTTCACTTAGAAAGAAGCAAGCCCCTGCCTTCATGGAACTTCTATTCCTAAAAGAAGAAAAACAACACTAAAATAACTTTGCAATTAAGTGTGTGTTGTAAAGATGGTGAGTGCTGGGAAGGAGAGGTATTTGGCAGGAGAGAATGCTCTTCCTCAAGATGTGAGAAGTGAGACCTGAGGGTCATGTTAAGGGGATAAAAAGAAAAGGATCTATGAGGAAGAGAATACTCAGAGACCCTCTAACGGGTGTGGAAAAAGTGAGTGCCCCAACCTCCCTTCACGGTGCCACTTTATTAGGTCAGAATATTTCATACTATTTCCCGTCTCCTGGAAAGAACCCGCCTTTTCTCCGGTAACCTCTCCCAGCCCTGGCGAGTCTGAAATGGAATTCCAGAGGCTGCTATGCTGACTGGATGTGACTAATTCCTCATAAAAGAAGTGCCCTTCGGCTAGAAAGGAGCAATATTGAATCTTACCTTGAGAGACTATGGTGAGGCAATTTGGAGTTGAAATGTATTGGGGATGTTTCATTATTCCAGTTAACACACTTGGATAAGAACCTTGGTGTTCTTTTGCATTATAAAATAAATGTAATAGTGAAAAAAATAGAGTTTCCCTCTGAACTAGGGCCTTATTAGAATTTGGAAAGCCCCCTTCCCCATCTTCCCCTGGCATCTGAATAGTTTGCTCTACTTAGGCAACCCAGAGGGCCCCAGATGACAGGCTTCTTGAGAAATTCCTCATTTCCTAATGATCCTGAGCTGTATAATTTAAAACCATGTTTTTGCTACCTACAGGATTTAAAAATAGATACATAAAACAGCTGTCAGAGTTGGCCTCCAGGCAATTAATGCTACTGGTGGCTTCCAACCCGGTACATTTAAATGTTCCCTGCCATTCTCTTATTTCTTTCCCCACCCATCCTGCCCTGGCTGGTGACTTAAGACAGCATGTGTGTAAGTATCTACTCCTTGTTGCATGGAAATAGTGCACAGGTTGGATTAAATAGTATTTTCTTTCTCTCCTGACAGCTTGGAATTTTTTTTTTTTTTTTAGGTGGCTTTGACAAGAGTCAGGGCCAAATTATTAAATCACCAGGGTGACCCTTTCTGTTCATCAGCCACTAATGAACTTAGAAAATTGGGATCTCATCTGGCAGACAAACTCATTTTGTTTGACACACAGCTTAAAACTATTTGTAAACAAGAACAAATTGGGGCATGCAATTTTTTTTCCTTCTCCCACTGGCCCTGTGATTAGTATACAGAGATTTTAGAGGGTTTGTTTGTTTGTTTTGTTTTGTTGTTGTTGTTTTCTCTTTAAACATCTCAGAGTTTGTAGAAGCAGAGCACTGGATTTCTTCATGTCTTGGCTACTTCCATTGAGGTCAGAGGTCAGACTGGGTGTGGACCTCACACACAGCAGCCATTCTAGAGTTAAGTAGTGCCGTGTATGTGGCAGAATTCTAGAAGGTGTGTACGTGAGATAGGGTTTCATCAGTTACTCATCAGTCAAGTGACTCTACTGAGGTGTTTAACATCTTTGTGCCTCAGTTTCCCCGTTCATAAAATGGATGGTAAACTTAGGGAAGATGATGAATATATATGATACCAGGGGTGCCAAAACAATGTATACACGTGCCTTGTATTCATCTTTTGTTATCGGTATATATTGAGTATTACAATTTTAGTACAGTTTTTTTTCTTTCTTAAAATGTGTATGCATTGTTCTGGCACCCTCTGTATATATTGTCTATATCCCGTGTCTATATTATATATAGTATGTGTACCGTATATATACTCTATCTAGCCCACATATTGTTGGTGTAAATGTAAACTATACATATATATGTATATGTATAATATGTATATGTTATACACATATTATATATGTATATATTATATGCATATTATAGATGTGTATATTATATATATATATAAAATATGTATATATTAAAAAAGATATTTATTTTGTGCTTATTAGTGTCTACAGTTAGTTATCCCTTGAAAGCAGATGGAAAAATTCGAAGGTAGAGTGTCACTTTCATTGTAACTTTTCAACGTATTTATTTAATCTTACCTTGGAGTACCTACCTACCCTCAGAAGTAGTTTAAAAAGCAAACTCGGGCATTAGACATCTTTACCTTCAATTTCTGTGCCCTCTAATCTAGAAGAAAATTCAGAAATTCTTTCGTTACCTGCCAGGGGTCCCCGCTCTATAAACAGGAAGTCTGGAGGGAAATAGACGTTCAGGAGTCAGGTGGCTGAGTTTACATTCTTGCTCTAACACTTACTGGCTGTGTGACTGTGGGTAAATTGCCTCGTTTCCCCTTCTACAAGATGGGACTAGTGCTACCCAATTTACTGGGGTGGATTTCAGTAAGACATCAAATATAAAGTACTTAAAATACCGTGCTTGACACGAAGATGCTGCTCAGTATATGACAGAAGATCCTACTACTGGTAATATTATTGTTTTATGCATGGCAGTAAAGCAATGATCGCAATTATTATGCAGAACAAAACAGGAAAAGGTTTCTACCGTGTTTCCCCAAAAATAAGACCGGGTCTCATACCATATTTCCCTGAAAATGAGACCAAGTCTTATACTAATTTTTGCTCCAAAAGACACATTAAGGTGTATTTTCAGGGAATGTCCTATTTTTTCACGTACAACAATCTGTGTTTATTCAAATACAGTCATGTCATCCTCTGGAACATCGTCATACTGTACTAAATGCGTCCATCTGGCTGACGCTCTTCACTGGGGCTTATTTTCGGGGTAGGGCTTATTTTCGGGGAAACACGGTAACATAAACTGGCTGTTGTGAGGGCCCAGAGAAGTCTGGGTTGACCTCTCTGAGAAGGTGGTCCCCGAGGATGGATTGGAGGTTATCCTGAATCATCATGTACAGAAGGGGGAAAAAAAAGGAAGAAGGAAGTGAAGGATTGTCTTAGTGATTCTGTACTGATTGGTTTTACCAACTTCGAAGTTCCTTCTGAGCATGTAAATCCTTTTTTTCATCCATTGATGAAAGAAGACCCTAGTCCGCCCCTCCCCACCCCCCTTTTCTTGCCCTGGACTGCCAGCAGATCCCCCATGATCAGTAACCACCAGGGGGTTTAGAACCGTTTCTCTACACAGACGGTCAGCATCATGCAGTGGCCCTGGCACTGCCTTTGTGTTCCTCCATGACCGTGTCCCCTGCCCCCAGCTAGATTGTGAGTGCCGTTTCTCATACACAGTAGGCAGAAATGGATGTTGCATTAAGTTAAAAGACACAACCTTCTGCCTGGAGAATCTCTGGTAGACATCTCTTCTTCCTTTCTTGGAAACTCATTTCTCAGCCTTTTCCTCTTTTCCCATCCCCGGGCTCCAGGCTGCTTCCCGTAAATCTCAAACTGCTCTTCCAAAACTGCTCATTTCTTGAAAAAGTTTAGTCATTGTTTAAAGGGATTCGCACTCTGATGAGAGGGAACCAGACCGAACTCACTAAATATATTTTGCTAAGCACTGTGATAGGAGACCTGGAAGACAGGGGTTTGACCCCTTGTATTATCTTGAGGGGAAACTCTTGACTTTTGGGAGACTTAGTTTTCTATCTGTAAACTGGAGATAATGGCATTTGTGTCACAGGATTATTGTGTAAATTAAACCAGCGCAAAGCACTGTCATGTTTGCCTGACATGCTTATTTCTGGAAGTGGCTCAGGATAAATAAGATAACTAGTAGAATATTTTTACTTAAAAAAAAAAACTTGATTATTTTGATAGGGACTAATCTGTATTATTAAGCCCTGACTGTTCTGACGTCACTGATTGTTTTTTAAATTGAGGTATAATTCACATGCCGTACATTTCACCCTTTTAAGTGTACGATTCAATGGCCTTTATACTTGGTGGTTTTATATACGTATATATGTATATTTACATGTAGTATATTCACAAAATGGTGTTACTGTCACTACTATTTAATTCCAGAACATTTTCATTTGCCCCCAAAGAAACCCCATTCTCATTAGTGGTCACTCCCCACATTTTTCTTCCCAGGTATATACCCTTTCCATTTCCATGAGTCCCAGGTGTACCCTTTCTATTTCGATGGATTTGAATTGGGAGATCCTTGAAGGTTTCTCTGTATCTCACCTTGAATTCTTCCAAATCACGAATCTTTCCATGTTTAGGTCTGTTAAACATTTCAAGAATATGTGTTGATTTGATGATGATGAAGAAGAAAATAAAACTGAAGCAGCAGAGAAAGAAGATAAGAATTCTGTCTAGACTTAATTTTGTCCTTTGCTTTCTGGATAACTTTGGACACCTATTGTGTTGTCTGAACCCCAGTTTTCTTCATTCAGATAATTTGTGTTGGGTTAGAGAACTGCTGTCTTCCCCAACCTCACTTTTAGGCTTAAGCTCAGTGATTTTGTGTGTGTGTGTGTGTGTGTGTGTGTGTGTGTGTGTGTGTGTGTGTGTGTTTGCTTTAAATTTGTGCTTATTCTGTACGTTCGCTGGTTTCTCTTATCCACAAAGCCAGAATTTCTTTTTCTCTGTTTTAGTGTTCTATATAAAAATAAATAAATGTATTGTGTATATTTCTCTCTGTCTCTCTGTCTCTCTGTCTCTCTCTCTGTGTCTCTCTGTGTCTCTCTCTCTCTCTCTCTCTTTCTCTCTCTCTCTCTCTCTCTCTCTCTCTCTCTCTCTCTCACCGGGGGTAGACCAGTTGACATTTGTGCATGTGAAACCTGTTAAATTGATTGTCCCAAATGATCCCAGCTGGAAGCTTTCTTGGTATTGGGATGAGGCCTCTGATGTCTGCTTTCTTTCTGTATTTGACTTCACTGGTTTGCGAAACATGTCAGTGTGAAATTAAAGATTTGGAAAAACAAATGCTGTGAGAAGAGCAATTCACCTGATTCTGCTCTCCTCAAGTGGCATGGGAAATGAAAAACGTCCAAACTAAGACAAATTTATTGGATACCAAAACCACCAGGCTATTGATTCTTAAAGCCAGACAGCAAGGTTATGAATTGGGTGATAAAAATTGAAAGCATTTAGTTTAACTTCTAAGATGGGGACAGCTTTGTGTGTGATCAGAGCTATTGGGTTCTCCTGACAGCCCCACAACTAATGAACTTGCACTTATTAACTAGGCTGTTTACTTTCTGTGCTGCACCTGTCTAATGTGTTGTGTGAATGAGATATAGCCAAACCATTGGGTTTTTTTATAGAAGCCTGGATGCCGGCTATTTAATCTCTAACATTGAAGGTAGCAGGAACATGAGCTGAAAGATCTTACCTAGAGCTAGAAAAGTAAGAGATTGTTAGAGCCAGGAATAGTTCTGCACCCGTGCAGAGGAGGGATTTCTAGATCTCCTAATGGATTTTGGAACTGATAAACAGATGCTGTGTTTTGGGGGTTAGAGATCAGTTATGGAACCTGCACTGATTTTAATTGGGTGCTGAGGTGCAGAGGAGGTGAGTGTCCACTGAGGTCACACAGTGAGCTGCTGGCTGAGCAGGATTAGAACTAGACTTCCAGAAGCCTGGTTTCTTACTTGCTTTCATACCATTAGAATGTTGAGACCTGTGGTAGCGTTCATACCATCCTGTCCATTCTCCAGCTACCTTGATTCAGTCCAGCTGCTCTTTGACAGGTGGTCTCTGGGGACTGAGTATCCCTGACCCCATAGAACAGAAAGCCTTCCTTCTCACTCTCTGCCTTGTGGTGCTTTGCTTTCTTTACTTTTGCATGATGGTGAAGTTAACTGTTACAGGATGAGTTGTGTCCTCCAAAAATTCATAAGCTAGAGTTCTAACTGCCCCCTCCCCCACAGTACCTCAGAATGTGACCTTATTTGGAAATATGGTCCTAGCAGATGTAATTAGTTAACATGGGATCATACTGGATCGGGGTGGGCCCTAATCCAATATGACTGGTGCCCTTATAAAAGGGGAAATTTGGACCTAGAATCTAAGGAGAACTCCATGTGGATATTAGAAATGTGCTGCCACAAGGGAGGGACCATCAGAAACTCAGAGAGAGGCCTGGAACAGGTCCTCCCCTAGCGCCTTCAGGGGGAGGGAGCCCTACTCACACCCTGATCTCAGAGTACTGGCTTTCGGAACTATGAGACAATAAATTCCCACTGTTTAAGCCACCTGTTTGTGGTCCTTTTTTACAGCAGTCCTAGGAAATGATGCCTTAACCCACAAAGCATTTATACCGTGAATGTACAATTAGTTACAAGAGAGGAAAAAGTAAAAGGTCAACTGTACCTTCCTCCCCACTTCCAGTTCTTTTGTTTTTTAATTATCAACTGTCATTAAGGACTTGATTAATTAATTAATATTCATTGTGGAACTGCTCTGTACCGGATAACATGCTGGGCACCTTTTTACCATGTGCAGTGTGGATTCTACCCCATACTGTGTGCAATGTGTGGTGTATTATTTAATCCAGATTGAGTGGTGGTTTTCTCATCTGTGGAAAAGTGATACCCACATATCAGGAGTCTTGAGAGGATTAAATGAAATTAACAGAGAGATGTAAATGTTGTCAAGGGCCCGGGATACAGCCAGGCACATATAGTAGAGTGTTGCTACTGTAGGTTCAATAGCTACTGTTGCCTGAGCTCCCTGGGTGCCAGGTTCTAGAAATGTAAAATCATTCTTAATAAGAAAGATACATCTTTATGTGCATAAAGCATAGGGATTTAGATAACCTTAAGAAAAGCCATTCTTCTCAAACAAGTACTTGTACACAAGTGTTCTTAGTGGCACTATTCACAATAGCCAAAAGGTGGAAACAGCTCAAATGCCATCAACCATGAATAAACAAATGTGGGTGCGGCCCGGTGGCTCAGGCGGTTGGCGCGCTATGATCCTAACGCTTAGTTCCATTCCCACATGGGCCAGTGAGCTGCGCCCTCTACAGCTAAGATTGTGAACAGGAGCTGGGCCTTGAGCAGCCAAAGGTCCTGGGAGCTGCTGTGTGCTGCCATGGGCCTCTGTGAACTGCCGTGGGCTGCTCTGTGCTGACGTGTGCTACCGTGAGTGGCCGGCAGCCATCGTGAGTGGCCAGCAACCAACGAGAGCTGCTGTGAGCTGCTGTGAGCAGCCGACCAATGACCAATGACCCACTGCCTCAGCTGGGGGAGCACAAGGCTCATAATACCAGCGTGGGCCAGGGAGCTGTGCCCTACAACTAGACTGAGAAACAATGGCATAAAAAACGGGGCGGGGGAGGGCAAAAAAAAAAATAGACAAATGCCGTATGCCCATGCAACAGCATATTATTTGGCCATAAAAAGGAATAGCATACTGATACATGCTACAATATGGCAGAACATCAAAAACAATAGAGTAAATAAAAGAAGCCAGACACAAAAGGCCGCATATTGTATGAGATCACTTATATGAAATATTTAGAACTGGCAAATCCATAGAGGCAGGAAGCAAAGGGGTTTGGGGTGGGGGAAAATGGGCAGTGCCTGCTTAATGGGTGTGGGGGCTTTCTTTTGGAGAGGTGAAAACTTTTTGGAATTAGACAAAGATAGTGGTTGCATGCTATCTAACAATTCACTGAATGCCAGTGAATTGTGCGTGTTAAAATGGTTAATTTTATGTTATGTGAATTTTATCTCAATAAAAAGAAAAAGCCATTTTTGTTTAATTGCAGAGATATTTATGTGGCCTAAATCAAGGGAACATTGAACAAAGGTTAAAGTGTATGACTATTGGGAACCGTCACACAGTATAATTCAAATATCTTGAAATCAGAAGGCCTTTCAGCACACAATCTTTACTCTTAGATACTTTTTATAAACCGAGGCAAATAATGTTTCTGTCTGTCTAAATGAGGAATTTCCTTCATGACACTCTCCCTTCTGCGTGTGGCCTTGGTGACACTGTGACTTTTTCTTTCATTGCAACTTGTGACCAGGACGGGGTCACAGGCCATTCCCAAACCAACCTGTTGCAAAGGACAACAGTGTCGCTCTAATACACCGAGACCAGTGGTGATGTATTTCCTGCAGCTCGAGGTCCTCAGCACAATGCCACGTCACTGTTCAGGCTGCCGTAACAGAACACCATAGCCCAGGTGGCTTAGAAACAACAGAAATGTATGTCTCTCACGCTCAGTTCTGGAGCGTGGCGATCTGAGATCCGGGTGCCAGCATGGTTGGATTCTGGTGAAGACCGTCTTCCAGTCAACTTCTTGTATCTTTACGTGGCAGAAAGAGTCCCTTTTATAAGGGCACTATTTCCGTTCATGGGACCTCCACCCTCATAACCTAATTATCTCCCAGAGAACCCACCTCCTGATACCATCATATTGGGGGTTAGGATTGCAACATAGGAATTTTGAGGGGATGTAAATATTCAGCCCATTGCACCCACGTATGGAGCAAATGAGCATTGCGGCAACAAGAAATGTCGCCCAAACAAGGTCATTGCTATTCGGGTGATCCACAGGTGGGTCAGCCACCAGAAAGAAGCATGCAGGTTGGTCTCTGGGCTGCATATTTTCTGCACCTAACCCAGTGCTCACAGTGTTCTCAGAGTTGTTAATTTTATTCAACACAGAAGCTGTACCTCTTCCTGCTCAGGAATCTTCAGGGGCTGCACAGGGGCTGTAGAATGAAGTTCAAGTTCTTCACACAGCATTCAAGGTCATCCTAGTCTTGTTCCCTGCCATCCATCGCTCCTTATTTGACTCTGGGAGGAGTGGCTAGAGGCCATTCCCTGGTCCCAGGCGTGCTCTTGTACTTTTCCTCATTTCCCTCTGCCGGGAATGACTTCTGGTCCCTCCCCAGCCTTTTGAAATCATGCCATCCTCTTTGTCTCAGCTTGCATGTGTTCTTCTGAGAACCATGTCTCCCCCTATCCTGTCTTGTGCTCATGGTCATGGAGTCTGTGTGTGTCTGTCTGTCCCCTGTGCTCTCCAAGGCTCCTCAAGGGCAGATTGTATCCATCTCTGTATCCCCAGCCCCAAGCTCCATGCCCAGAATGGAATGTATGCCCAGTGAACACATGCCTCGTGGAGTGCGATGAATGGCAAGGAGTAGAGAAAAGGGAAAGACATAGCTGCCTTCTTTTTACCATTTGCTACAAGAGATGTTTACACAAAATCTCCATAGGCCTTGGAACACAGAGGAAAAGGAGGCACGTAATCCACCCATAGTCGGGAATACTGAAGTGCATTTTGCAGTATCGGGCCTTGTTAAATGCCTGTGAGTGTTTGCTTAAGCAGAATGAAAATGTGTGGCATGCCTGCTTAAGTCATCCCTTTCCAGAATGAAAATCAAAAGAATGAAGAGCAAAACACTCCAACGGGTGGCTTCACGGGTAGCCTCGTGGATGTGATTAAGAGCTGATTTAACATTCAGAAGAAAAACAAAAATCAGCCTTCCAGAGCTGTCGTCTGACCCCAGGAAAAGTGCACATCCTCAGGAAAGATCAATTTGCATTAAAGATCTGTTTGGCAATGCATTGTTGAAAGAGGTTAATGCTGTAAGTGGAAATTTTTGATTGCTTCTCTATCTTTTGTCCCTTTTTGCTTCTCCACCTGTGTCACCCCAAAGAGAGCTCCGTGCTGGAAGTGACATTCACACCACCTGCCTATTGACATCTCTATTAAACTTGACTCCCGGCCCTTAAAAAGTGGAATGTGGGTTGTATGGTATAATAGAAAGGACCGGAAATGAAGGAAAGTACCTGAGATGCACATCAACGCATTCCACTTGCCCAGGCCAAGGGAGATGACTTCGGAGGAAATGATTTCCTCAGTGAATTTGCAGTTCTTCCTGGCAGGGACCCCATAGAAACGAGCGCTGAGGCATGGTGGGGTCTTAGACCACTGTTTTTCAACCTCAGCCCTGTTACCATTTTGAGCTAGATAATTGTCGTGGGGAGCTGTGCTGGGCCTCGTTAGATGTTTAGCAGCATGCCGGACCGGTCCCCATTAGATGCTAGTAGCATTCCATTCTCCCCAGTCTTGACTACCAAAAATATCTCTAGTCACTGCCAAATGCCCCTGGGGTGGAGGGGGTGCAAAATTACCCCTAATTGAGAACCATTACCTTAGAAGCTCACTGTGTAGACAACTAGGAGCAGGCCTAAGAGGAAGAGGAGGCCGCAGGTGGAAGGGCATGGCATCCTTGATTTAGGTGGTGGTCCAGCATTGGAACGTGGCGTGAGGAGGCGGCGGGAGTCAGATCATAGAGGCTTTTAATGCCACACCAAGGAAGGCACATTGGACTTGATGTCAGAAGTCTTGGCGTTAACTCAGGGCCCCTCCTCCCAGCGGTGTGACCTGAGTGACTTAGCCTTTTGAGCCTCAGTGCCCCTATCTGGAAAGTGGAGTTACGTAGATTGGGTGTAAAGCCTGAGTGAATTAAAACCACATGAAAGTGTCGGTATGGTACCTGGTATCCTAGTTGCCCAATGAATGTTGTCTGCTGTCCTGAGTGCTCCCACATCCAGTTAAATCCAGTTCTCTCTAGTTCCACTACCACCAGCTCAGGCTGTCACTTATCCAGCCTGTATCTCCCCACAGCCTCCTGTATTCTCTGCTTCAACACTATTCTCACGCCCGAGGCCAAACTTACTTTCCTAAACAGGATGGTGTGAAGGCTTAGAAGATATTTCAACTTAGACTGTTCAGCTCTTGTGGCTCTTGAGCACTTGAAATCTAGCTAGTTCCAATTGAGATGTGCTGTTCATATAAGGTACACTTTAGGTTTCGAAACAGTATGAGAAAGGAGTGTAAAATATCTCAGTAATATTTTATATTGATTACACAGTGCAGGGCTAATATTTCAGATGGATTACATAAAATGGTATTAAAATTAATTTCTCTTATTTCTTTTTACCGTGTTAGAAGTGGGAATGGAAAACAGGATGAGTTTTGTAAGAGCAGCTATTGTTTTGTCCAAGGAAGCCTATTGGTTCTTCATGAGAGACTCATTTCCTGGTGCTAAATTTTGATATGTAATTTATTTCATGGGACATTCTTTTCTTAAAGAACAAAAATGGTTCGTTCTTTTACAAAGAGGAGTAATATATTGAAAACTGCACCATTTATAATAATAAATAAAGCATAATTTACTTTTTTCCCTTGGTAGATGTTAGGATGTTATTTCCTTTTTAATAACATCTCTCCTTTTTTTGTAACATCTCTCTTTTTTGTAACATCTCTCTTTACAAATATACACGCTTTGAGGCAGGAGCAGGGAGGGCACAGCCACATGCTAGTTCCCTCTCCCCCTTTGTTATGAGTTGAATGTACCCCCCTAATGTCCGTATGTTGAATCCTAACCCCCCAGGAGATGGTATTTGGAGACAGGCCTTTGGGAGGTGACTGGATCATGAGGGTGGAGCCATCATGAATGGGATTACTGCCCTTATGTAAAAGGGGCCCCAGAGAGCTCCCTCACCTTTTCTGTCATGTGAGAACACAGCAAAAAAATGGCTATCTCTGAACCGGAAAACAAGGTCCTCATTAGCCATGGAATCTGCCAGCACTGTGATCTGAGCTTCCCAGCCTCCAGGACTGTTCCTGGAGAAATACGTGTTCCTTGAGTAAGCCCCCCAGTCTGTGGAATTTTTGTTATAGCAGCCCGAATGGACTAAGATACCCTTCTGTCTGCTTTGTGGGTATCACAGCTAGGCGGCCGTAGTGGCTATGCTGTCCTTAGGATTTGATTGGTCAAGCAGCCACAATTCAAGTGATTCCTTTTAATGTTGTTACTATTGCTACAGCATCTCACGTTGCTGCGTAATCCTATTTTGGACCTCATTTGATCTCCCTCAATCCTTCCCACAACCTTTGTGCTTGGGCTTTTATAAAATAAGATGGGAGCCTCCAGGATGTTGAATGACTGGCTAATATCCCACAGCCGACGTGCAGAGCCCAGGGCCTGACTTCCCTATCTTCTCTAAATGCTGTGAGGCCCACGTGAAATACGGCGTGCCTTAGACTTTGTTTTTGACGTAACAGAAACAAGATGGGCAACACTCTCAGGCTGTCGGGCGCATATCCGAATGGCGGGGTTATGTGAAATAGGTGGTTGAAGACAGGACTGGAGACCCTAGTGAGGCCCATGCCTCTTGATCTGGGACATCACAGTGGTTCTGAGGGCAAAAGGGCATGTTTCCACAAAGCAAGAGAATTTGACTTCCTGTCGGGATCAAGACAAACTTAAGTTGGCGGGAATGGTCCTTAGAGCCCTTAAAACACAGTGAACTCCAGGTTTTCGATGTTTGTTCCAAAGCATGTTGCATGTGGCTTTTACTCTTGTAGTTCACATGATCAATTTTGAAACAGTGCCTTCGAGGCCAAAGGCCATTCTCCAAATGAAAAGAAGGAATCAGGAATGTCCGTTTGACCGTCTAAAGGATCTCATGCAAGAGTGAGATGCTTTGGGGCTTGATGTACAGAGAAGAGAGGGAGGAAGGAAGTAGCTTCAGGAGAGTCGCTCCAGGCCCAGCGGGAGAGGCCAATGCCTCCTGGGTGTTCCTCCCCATGGAGCAGAGGAAGGAGAGAAGGTACCAAAGTGAACTGTGCAAGTGACCTCCAGGGTAACAAAGAGTGTCTGAGGAACCCGGGATTGCTGCAGGAACCTACTTGAGGCGTTGTGAGGATTTGTTTCTCCTGTGACAGGTGTCGTACAGTCAGACAGCTGGCTGGCAGAGTTTAGTTTCAAAAAGTCTTACTGAAACAGTACTAGAGTGACAGCAAGACCCCTGATGGCCGAGGCTCTCTCAGCACCTTCGTTCATTCATTTGTTCATTCAGTCAGTGAATGCCTCCTGTGTGCCTGGGTGTGCACTGACCATAAAGCAGTCATAGTTTCTGCCCAAGGGGAAGATTGAAATCTGGTGGGTGAGGGAGCCGTGAACCAAGTAATCAAATGACTGTATAATTCCAAAATGTGATGAGTACCTGAAGAAAACGGCCAGAGTATGGTGGTGGATAAAGTGAAGCGGATCGGGGTGGGGGGAATACTCAGCCACAGGCCCTTCTGAGAAGCCCTCAGTCAAGCGCAGAGCAGAGGGATCGGCATTCCAGGCAGAGGGAACACACTTGCAAAGGACCCGAGGCGTGCTCCAGGAGTGGAAGGGCCAGGGTGGCTGGAATAGAGCAGAATGAAAGCAAGAGTGATCAGAGATGAGGCCCTAGAAGTAGTTGGAAGTCAGGCTCTGTAGATCCTTGTAAGGCATGGCACAGCGTTTAGGGTTTAAGCGCCGAGGGGAAACATTAATACTTTCGAGTGTGGTCTGAGTTAGGAGGCTCCTGCAGGAGTACAAGCATGAGATCGCGGTGGCTTGGGTTCACATAGTGGCAGTCAAACTGGATGTATTGGAGAGAGTACATGTTTTAGAGGTAAAAATGGCAGGATTTGAAGATGCATGGACTTGACACGATCGGGGGGTGACTGGAGTAAATGTTACTGTTGGAGAGTTCTGTACAGTCACGTGCCACATCACGTCACCACAAATAATGACGGTAGCAAAACTAACGTCTGTTGATGGTCCTGCTGTAGGGTCTGTGTTATAAGCTCAGTGAAGGCCAGTTCTTCGCCCTCTTAGGAACTGGGACAGCTCCTTGCAAGAAAGGTTCGCTAGAGACTAGGGCAACAGCGTGTGACTGACATTGGATTCAGCCCATCTTCTAGTTACAGTCCGTGGCCCAAATCTCGTATATGCCCATGGGATCAGCTTGGGATCCTGAGTGACTGACTCAGAAGGGTTTTGGCCATTGGGTTCCTTAGACTTCTTTTTTGGAGGTTTCTTAGATTTTTTATTCCCTCTTTATGTGCAATGTTTCTAGACAATCCACTTCTGACTGGAATGTTTCAAATGGGAACCAGCCACCCCTGGAGGGTATATTCCCAGTTAGGGTCCTGCAGCTGTTAACTCAGCACACCTAGCATGTAAATTAAAACTAACACATGTGTAAGACTGTCTGAACTGAGACATTTTGAGTGACAAGCAATATAAGAAGACGATGGGACAAGCTTTTAAATATTTGAAATTACAAAAGCAAGGCACGCTCCTTGTATAAGAGTTAGGAAACAAAATACATTCATGTGATTGAAATGACCCATATTCTATACTCAGAGATAACTTGCAATGCTTTTTTCCTATCTGTAATTATGGAGAGATTTGTATATGTACATACGGTTTAGTATACTGGACTGAAGGATATACTTCAGTTACATTCTATGTTCAGCTTTGAATCCTGCTTTTGTGGCTTAACAGATCATGATAATTTTTCTGGCTCACACAATGGTCTTTATAAATGTGATGGTCATGGGTTAAGACAAATGGGAGAAGACAGATGGTGTAGATAGATGTTCAGGAGGAAAAACTGGATGTTGGATTTGAGGGAGAGGGCGTAAGAGATGGCTCTTAGACCCTCCGGGTTCATAGGAAGTTCAGTCTCCCTTTCCCCAGGCAAGGGAAGGTTAGAGTGTGATTTTCTTAGGTCATTTGCACATGTTTGGGATGTAAATTTCCAGGTCACCTTCAATATCTTCCTTCCTTTCTTTTCATGTTCATTCCTGTATTGATTTATTGACTTCCTGGAATAATTTCTGATCAAAATTGAGATTTTTCTTTAAATTTTTTTTTTTAAGTGCACTGAGGTATCGTTTAAAAGTCAAATCCATGAAGGGTTAGTTTTTTACCTGCTCAGTTTAATTTCAGGTCCCAATGTTATCATAAAATGCAAACCACACTAGACTCTGTTTTAAAACTTTGTGCAAATTGTGCCAGTTAAAATGAACTTATGCAGATGGAGAGAGGAAAAGGAGGGAGGAAAATCAGTGTTTTAAACAGTTTTTTTTAAATGTTATTTAAATGTAAATGCCACTTGAGTTCAGCTCCAATATATATATATTCCTGCTTTCCTGTAAAGTCTAAATTCATCTATAGTTTTCCAATTATATTTCTGTCTTTTTTTTTTTTTTTTTTTTTTTGGAATGCAAGCAAGCAGGGGTAATATATTTGACCCTGGGCATAAAAATAGTCATAAACTTCAATATGAAGGATTGAAGTTAGATCAAAAGGCAAAGGCTCCCTGGATAGTTGTTAGTATCAATTACTTAGGGAAAGCAGAGCCTAAGGTGCCTCTGCCATAGGTGTGTGTAACCCATGGCCCGTGAATTAATCTTTCTAGGCCTTAGTTTTCTCATCCATAAAATGAGGCTGAAAAATAGGTTATTTTGAGAATTAAACAAGCAAAACACATAGAAAGGTGCTTCATACATAATAAGTGTTGCTTACTGTTTGTTGTCTTTACTATTATTATAAATGAACTGTAAAAAAAAAAAAAATGTGACTTTAATCTGGTGGTACATCCCGAAGGAGAATTGAGTAGGTCGTTCCTTTAGGTTTAAATCCCCATTTGGAAGTCAGTCAATATCTGTTTGTTGCGATCTGTTTTCTGCTAAACTCTGTGGGGTTGGAGAGTGGCGGTAGGGAGAGAGAAACACATAAGCAAGGCTGCTCAGGGAAAGGGGCATCACCCTGCCATGTGCCTGATCAGTCATTGCTACTCCCTTAGCCAAAGATTCTCTCATTTAAGCCTCTAAACCACCCTCCCAGAGGGTGTGGCTTCACTGCATAAATGAACAAAATGAAGCTTACCCAGAGATGGGGACTTGCCAAGGTCACAGCTAGTTAAGTGTGGCATGTGGATTTGAATCTAGGTCTGTCTGGCTGCACAGCCTTCTTCCCCCAACCTTCTCTCTTTCTAAGCGTCTCCATGATTCTCATTCTTAGTGACTAGCAGAGTTTGTTTGTAAGGTTTCTTTCCTATCCTTCAGAATGAAAAACTTCCCTAGAGGGGGACTTTTCTCAAGTCAACAGTCTACGTGTAAAGGGATTTTTCTTTTTTTTCTTTTTTTTTTCTTTTTTGGCTTTACTTTCTTGTGCACACCCTCCAGCCCTGTGGTCTCGCATCTGTTTCAAAAGAGGGCCATTTAGAAAAGTGTCAAGAGTGGTTGCAGAAGAAAGCCTGGCGTTGACAGTTGAGATTGTCTCCATTAGGTGTTTATTGCTGGCCACTGGCTGAACACAAACTCCTGAAGCTTGAGAGGGTCGCCTTTGGTTAGAATCGGGTTCCATTTATTTGTTCAGAAGACTGTTATCAGACATCTGCAGATGACAGGCAGTGTGCTAAGTCTGAGGGAACGTCACGTGAATCCCTCCAACCTCCTGTCTTCTGGAAACACCAAGGCTGGTGGGGAAGGGAGACAGTTCAACCAGACCATTGTCATCCATGGTTTAAGGGTGACAGCAAAGGGCAGGACCCATTGTGGGAATATCCAACGGGACACGCAAACTAGCTGTTTCATATACACCCATTCCTGGTTGACCATCTCCCTCGTCTCTTAACACGTCTCAGCCAGTCTTCTGCGTGGTGTAAAGCTTGCCCTCTGCAGACCACTTATAGGTCACCTCTATGACCTATAATGGGCTCCTCCCCATTCTTTGCCCATTTTAATTGTTTCCATGCTTTTCTGGAATCTTCCATTTTAAATGTGAAAGCGATTAAGGCAGTTCCTGTTGAGTGTTTTTAGGTTTTCAGCTGTGATTGAGATGTAGTCTCCTGCGGATGATGTGGTGGCCTATCCAGCCTCCTTTCCTTTGAGTGTGTTGCCAGTTAGCCCACATACCTGGAACGCGGGAACTGTTCTGCCATCTTGACAGCACGTCTTTCCACAGAGGTTCCTCCAAATCTCAGCCCTCACATTCTTGGAGTTCCAGGGAATGTTTCATGTTGGCGTCTCTTGTTAGACTGTGCTCTCTGAAGCCAACTCTTGTTCTAGGCTTTCAAAGCACGTCACCTGCTTAGTGCTCGATACATAGAGTGTGCTAACTAAATGCTCCTGTAATAAGTATGTTAGTTCAAGCTTTAAAACTAAACTAAACTATAAAATGTGTGCGTGCATATGTGCGTGCGTGTGTGTGTCTGTGTGTGTGTGTACATTTTAGAGAGAGAGAGAGAGCGCGCGTGAGCGAGAGAGAGAGATACACCGTATAGTTTTTACCATCCTTTATTTATTTTTTAAAGAACTGTCTCTGTTCTGATGGACTGCAGAATTGCAGCATCCTCTCTTGGGATAAAAAAGGTTAGCAGAGAATCATAGATGAGCCAAACTACATTCAGGATCTACAGGATATTTCTCTTCTGCAATGTGTATCCATTTATAGTGCCAAAACTCAGCCTTCCCCTCTGCTCTTCCTTTACAGAAAGTATTATGAGGGTAGCCGAGGACTCCATGCTCCGGGCAGAGAAACGGCGCTGGGATTAGAGATTGCCACTTCTGAGAGGATGCTGGGAATCTGTAGAGGGAGACGGAAATTCCTGGCTGTCTCGTTGACTCTTCTCTGCATCCCAGCCGTCACCTGGCTTTACTTATTTGCCGGGAGCTATGAAGGTAAGGAGGACACCCTTCCAATGTGAGAGGGAAGGAGGGAAGGAAGAACACCAGCTTCCCAATGTCCCAGGGAGAACTCTAAGTCATCTAACCCCAGCTTGTCATGGTGTAAAGCAATGGCATACTGGTGCCCAGTCACAGGAAAAAACATGCTTACGCTTACACAGAAGCTGGAGGGAGTCAGTAATGTAAGAAGAAAAAAGATAAACGTGAAAGCAAAATCAGGTGCCCGCTGCAGCATGGTGGAAGTTACACAAATGTTAAATACCAGCTTTGCAAACCAAGCACTGTGTTGATAATGGGGAAAAGGTTGGGCCCCCGAGGGATTACTTACTCTTTATGGAGCCAGATGTTTCATTCATTCTTCCATCTATTCATTCATTTATTCACACACATTCAACATTTTGTTGTTCTTTTTGTTGCGGCTGTTATTTAACATCGATGGTAAACCAGGTGCCCATACGCCCGTAAATCGGGCATACGGTGATGATGGGTCTCGACCTTCACAATGCAGTGGAGGAGACAGACAGGTGAACGCATGATTGCTGCACATGGTGACGTGTGGTATGACGAGGCAAGCCCAGGGTGCTGTGGGGGATGGGCTGGCTATGACAGATACTCAAGCGGTCGTCCTGATGGGCCAAGCACAGAAAGGCAACAGAGGAGGTGCCCTCCGCAAACAAATCAAAACAAACGCTAATCCATACTGCTCTCCAGAAATCGGTAGACAAGACAAGACTCGCCTTTTTCCAGCCAGCAGTTGTAAATGCAGTTGCAGTGTGTTGCGTGTCAAAGGTGGTTTTCTGAGCTTTGGGGCCGGAAGGAATGGCAGTGTTGACGAGCACACTTTTTTAAATTTTTTATTTACCCCCACACTTGAGTTAAGAAAAATGAACTCAAATGAAAAACCATCTCAAAGAAGTCACTACTGTGTTTTTAAACATTTTCTTTATGCATAATTTTATTGACAGCTCAAGGCTACCTTTTAATTAGGAGTTCCACTTCACTTTCTGAGATTGGCCCCGAGTGAGCTGGATTGAATATAAACAAGATGGAACTATGTGCCTGCATGGCAGGGAAGGGCCAAGTGCCACACCCCTGTCACTTTCCTGCCCGGTACATCCCTGGAGTAGTGGAGCTTTCATCTGCACAGCTAGACAGAGTGCATTATTCCACGGTGCTGTGGATGGTTAGTGTTTGGCAAAGGGATGGTGGGAGAAAGGTGAGTTGGTGTTGATCCTAGAAGAGATACAAGGAAGCATTCTCCTAGGAGTGATGGAAGAGCCCTTATGAAAGAAAGCCAAGGGCACCCAATGCTAATCCAGGTCTAACACATTAAAACATTGACTTTGATAGTATAACTGGACTGGTGGTAGTAGTAGTAGTAGTAGTAGTAGTAGTAATAATAATGATAGGCAGTAATAATAATAATACCAACAACAACAGTAACGACGTTGATGACAATATAAACTACTAGTACGTTGAGCATTTCTACCTGCCAGGCATTGTCATAAGGACTTTATACATGTTAACTGTTTCCCCACAATATGTAGTAGGTACAGCGAGGCGGGGGAAGCAGCTAAGCTTCAGTGGTCTGCCCACAGCCCCAAAGCCAGTCCAGATGGGGCCTGAATTCTTGGACTCGAGGGCTGGAGTTTGAAGCACAGTACCATGTTGTAGACTGAGACTTCAGTGAGGTGGCAGACTTAGGCAGGGGGGTTGAAAAGGTGTCCCATGACCTTTCTGGGTGCCGGTGATGGAAGCTGTAGAACTTTGACTTGTGCTTATTGATAGAAACCCATCCCCAAGTGATTTGGGCAAGAAGGGGATTTGGGGGCTAATAAAACTAGTAAGTTCACAGGGGGGACAGGCTTCAGGCAGGCTTGAATTCAGGGGCACAGATGATGCTTTTATAATTGTTTCTCCCCATCCCTTTGCTCTACTTTTCTCTGCTGTGGTCTCTTTCAGGGTAGTTTTTTCTATACATGAGAAGCCTTAGCTTTTAACTTATCCTCACCAGTGCCTGTTGAAAGAGTTTATCCTCTCCTAGGTCCCCAGGATTGCCTCTGATTGGATTCCCTCTGGTCACTCCTGGTCTGGAGACCAGTCCCTGTGATTGGGGGAGGCTGGTGAGGGCCGGCCTGAGCCTTGTGCCTGTTTTTGGTCATAGGGTAGAGAGGAGTTCCCTGAAACACATGGAGTAAGTTTGGGGGTGGTGTGCCCCCCCCCAAAGTTAAATGGTGTGGTTTCCCAGAGGAGAGACTAGAAGTTGATCTGGGCTGTGGAGAATTCATAAGGGGCTGTGCTTAGTGATGGGTTGACGTCAATTTGAAGGATGCTTTCCAGCATCATGCTCTCTGGCCCAGTCCTGGCTGATGGAGAGACTGTGATCTTTGCCTGAATGATTTCATGAGACTGGCAGATAGATTCTAGGAAACGGAGGATCGAGAAAATACTCTATAGCAGCTTGCACAGACTCTGGGCAGGTACTTTATCTATCAACGTGATGCTTAACACTAAATCCTAGCCTGGGGACCCACTCACAAACTGCATTAAACAGGGGCAGGGGGACGTGGGGGTATTAACAGAAGTATTCTAGCCAGAATGATAAAGATGACAGATTTCTTTTACTGGGTATCAGTTCCTCCACCGCTGGCCCACTGCATTTTTTGCCTCGACGCCACACTTTTCAGAACAATCTGGACAAGTCAGCACCCTTAGAAGCATCTAGATGAATGCCAATGCCAATTCAAACCTTGTTCCATTAGAAATTGTGGAAAGAATCGGGGCTGTTTACACTGGAGGAGCAGAGGCTGCAGGCATACCTGATGAGCTTCAGCAAACAGTCAAAGGGCGGTCACCTGACAGAGAGATTAGGCTTACTCTGATGGCCCCTGAAGCTATGGAGGGACGTGGCAGGGAGCCAGAGGTCAAGCTTATCATAATGAGGATCAGTCTGTCCAGTGCTGGAATAAGCTGCTCCGGGAGGTATGAAATACTGGACACGAGAGATATGCAAACAGAAGTGCAGTGTGAGGGGGAGGGAGGGGAGCATTGGGGGCAGTTGGACAGGAAGACCTGCTCACCTCCTGACCCAGAGAACCCGGGACTCTAGAAAAGGCTGAGTATTTATCAGGAGACAAAGGCCATCATGGAGCCTGGAGTTCCTGCCAGTTGCCGCAGATGTCAGGGCACTTCCAGAAAGGCCTGTGAAGACATTCTTCTCTGTAGTTAAACACAACTTTGCAATCCATTTATTGACACCCTTGAGTTTTCTGTTTCAATGCAGGTGGAGCCATAAATAAGGTACAGAGTTGCTGTCTGCTTTCTTGGAAATGCTATTCATACTTTATGTGGGTCTATTTATTTTTCAACCCTGTTTAATTTCAGTGGATCTCCTTAGAACAGAGCCTAGAATTCTCACTAAGATACGGACGCTCTCAGCGTAAGTTGTTGGACTTAGATTACCTGCAGTTGCACGTATGTTGAGAGAGGACCGATGGGGTCAGGCGTCTCAGGCCCTAAAATTAGCCAGAGTAGCTGGGTGATGTGGGGCGCAACCACCCCTCTTTCTAGAAGTCCATCTCCTACGTGAAATGACGTTGTAAAAATGAAGCCCACCGAAGGGGGCACTGACGTTCTGCACGGTTATGATTCAAAGCATCTGATGCAGGTGAGTTGGAGATGGCCAGACTCTTCTCCAATTAATGGGAAATATGATAGGAAGAGAGAATGGACCTCTTGTGATTTGTTCCTGGCTGTGTATCCAGGATCAAGGCATGCAAGCGATGGGAAAGTGGGCCTTTTCTCAAGGTGAGAAAGAATGCCAGTTCTAACATTAGATTTACCAAGTGTCGGAGTCCACCATCTGGGAAAGGGATGAGATGCCCCCATTCCCAGAACTGTTTGTCAGAGACCACATGAACATGATTAGTTAACGATGCTCAACAGGGGATGTTTTGTTGGTATTTGAACACCCCAGTTCCTGAGCCCTACTTCTTTTTTTTTTTTTTTTTTTTTTTTTTTTTAATTAATTTTATTGGGTGACAATTGTTAGTAAATTTACATAGATTTCAGGTGTACAATTCTGTATTACATCGTCTATAAATCCCATTGTGTGTTCACCACTGACTCTGAGCCCTACTTCTTACTTTGTTTCTTCCTGTGGGCACCGCCCTTCCTCACAGCAAACATCTTGGATGACTGTGGCGACAGAGCCAGGAGTGCAGTTTCCAGGCTCTCGGCCTCACGTGGAAAGGTGCTGGCTCAGGTAGTAAATGGCCATCACCTGTGCTTGGATGGCCATCAGCTGTGGCTAGTTGGCCGTCAGCTGTAACCAGTGAGCCACTGGGCACTAATATAACTATCCGTGGCTACGCTAGCAGAAACATGGGGGGCCAACAAGAAGGTGGTGGCTGGCAAGTGCGGATTGCAGTTAGCAAGGAGTCGGTCGGTTGGCAGAAAAGCGGACAGCAGGTCGCACGTCGTGTGAATCCAGACTCCAGCGAGACTAGTGGTGTGACTCCGCTACTTATGGCTCCATGGGTGTTCTTTTTTGGCCTCGCCACATCCTACGTTCTTATGTGGGGAGTGGGAGCTGAGACCCTGCAGGCCGCCCCGCACGACAATGACCATATTCAATGTCCTTTTCCCCTAACTTGGAAATGTCTGGGACAGCCCGCACCAAGTGATATTTTGCTTGTTTCGGGTCTTTCTAGCCATTTCCCCATGAGTTTCTTGAGACCAGAGACTGTGTTATCCATCCCCACCCTCGCAGTGGGTCCTTAGGACATGCCGACCAGAAAGGTGTTGAGGGGAGCAGGAACCACTGTAGGCAAGGGCTCCTGGGGGCTCTGTGCTTTTGAGACTTCAGGCGAGGGCGCTGGGAGCCCCACCTTCCTCCGGCGTGTGATGTTACTTCTGGGACTTGAGTAATTCTGCTCAAGCACACCTCCATGTGAGTTAGGTCATGCTATAATTTGCTCTTGGAATCACTGTTTGTCATGGGCATGGGGGTGTGGCTCTGCCTTTTCTGCCCACCAAGGAGATGGGGTTCAGCTATGACTGAATTAGCAGCCCGTGGAAAAGGGGTGCTTTTCAGAGGTTAGGAAAATTGTTCACACATGCTGCCCTCCCGATCAGTTATTAGCAGCTCTATGCCTAAGCTCAGAGCTAGGAGCTTCTCGTGGTCAGGGAGGCAGGCCAGGGAGGGTGTGGGGGTTCCTTCAAAGCAACTGTCTTCAGAGGATGCAGAGTCCTAAACATTTAAAACGAGTGTCACGGAGAGGCACAGGTTATTCATTTCTGAACGACTTCAGCCCGCCCCCACGTGTTGTCATTCCCGAAGCGTCAGTTCACTGGTGGGGCCGTTCTTACCACCACAAACTCTGCCTGGAGTGAGTGGTTTGAGAACCTTCACGATAAATTTCAACAGGAAGAAATGGGGTCCTGGCAACGGACCATTTTGAAGAGTGCAGTAAGCACCAAAGAGTTGTAAGTTAACACGTTTTCTTTGCTTTATTGTGATGGGGGGTCACGGCGCATGTGAACAGTGAAATAGGGGCATTGAGTGGTCTTTTATCCACATAGAGCTTGTCCAAACATGAGTGATTTCCCAGCTTTGCATGCACTCCCCCCACTCCTCAGCCCAGAGGCTGAGCCGGGAGTTTTGTGAATTCAGACTGTTCCACAGTGAACAGTTTGCTGAAGGTTTTAGTACGTCCCGAGGCTAGGTTCTGGGGCCGCTTTGATGCCTTCCTGCCCACGGCCCCAATGTATCCCTTAATAAGGATATTATGGGGATAAGAACACAGGATGCTGAATGCAAAATGAAATGGAAAGTGTAATATACAAGTTCTGAATAGTTTTTAATAGGTCTGAAATGAAGGGCTTTCCTAGCCTCTGATTAACAACTGTTAGGCTGAGCTTAAGCACAAGCCTCCAGAGGACGAGATGTGGGAGGGAGCGGCTGGAAATGGTGCCCAAGCCACAGGGCACAGTGGGGCTGCCTGTGCCTGCGGATCTTACCTTGGGCCATAAAGACTCTCTCCTGAAGGTCTTGGAATCTGAGAGGGAAGTTGAGACCTATCACAATTTTATTTGGTTGTGAGACGGTTGCTTAGATGACCTCTGCTTTTCTCAACATCCAGCTTTTGATCTTAAAACTAATGTTGGTAGTCCTGCCGGGTGGAGAAAATGACCCTGATGTATCGGTTGGCAGAGTCTCCTGGAGGAATTCATGGCAGGAGTCTTGGATTACGTGCCAGGAAACCTGGTTTCTGCTAATCCCAGCAGCTACCTTGTATCAGTTTGCTGGGGCTGCTGTAACAAAGGACCACAAATTTAGTGGCTTAATTAACACAGATTAATTATCTTAATAGTCCTGGTGGTCAGAAGTCTAAAATCAATCTCATTGGGTTAAAGCCAAGAAGTTGGCGGGGCTGGGTCCTCTTTTCTAGCTTCTAGAGGCCGCCTGCTTTCCTTGGCTTAGGCCCCTTCCTCTGCCTCCAAGGTCGGAAGTGTCGCCTCTTCAAATTACGTTTTCTGGTTCTGACTTCTGCTTCTGTCATCTCATCTCCTCCTCTGACTGTGACCCTTCTGCCTCCCTCTCCTACGGGCCCTTGTGATGACATTGGCACCACCTTGATAATCCAGGACAATTGTCTTATCTCAGAATCCTTCCTTGCATGTGCCAAGTCCCTTTTGCTACCTGAGGTAACATATTCGCAGGTAGTGGGTATTAGGACATGGACGTATTTGGGGGAGCCTTTATGTGGTCCTCCACACCTCTCCCCATCCTCCTAGTCCTGTTCTCCGTCATCCCCTCTATCCTGTTCTTGCTTTAGAGATAAAGCAAAGGGGGTATTGTACCATCTTCGTTCTTATAGGGGCATCTTCTCCTCCTCTAGGAGTTTTGGGTTCTCAGATTTTAATTTGATGTGTAAATAGCCAGCAGGACTTACCACTCATGAAAAAGGCATTGTACTCAGATGTATTGGTCTGTTCAAACAATTTTAGACCATAATACTTTGTCTCGAATAGGTGTCTAATCAATAACCAGTGATAGGTTAAGGTTTTCTGAAAAGAAAGGCCCACTACTTCCACTCTTTGAGGGTCCTGGCCTTCAAGCGATTTCATCTTATTTATTTATTTATTTATTTATTTATTTATTTATTTATTTATTTATTTATTTATTATTTCAGACACCAATTTAACAAAACTGGGGGGGATTTCATTCAGAAAGACTGTTGATAGTTGAGTAGGTGTATTGATTAAGTTAATGCGTTTTCTTTGCTTTCTTGTGATGGGAGATCCCAGAGTGTGCACAGTGAAATAGGGGCGTTGGGTAGTCTTAATTAAAGATAGCTATTTGTATAACTACTTTGGAATACTTTTTGGTGTGTTATCCTGTAAACTTGAGCATACTCCAAGACCCATCAGTGCTCTCCTCAGCCAAAGAGAAATGGGCACACATTTACACAAAAGACACGTAGGAGAATGTTCACATCAGTGTTATTTGTAATAGCGCCAAACAGGAAACTACTGAACTATCCATCCACAACAAAATAAACAACTACTGGCATATTTATATAGTGAAGTACTACAAAGCGATGAAAATAAATATTCTCACAGAGAGTGTTGAGCAAAGGAAGATAGACACAAGAGTACATACTGTGTGATGCCAGTTATATAATTATAAAAACAAGAACAATTAATCTAGAGGTAGAGACTGGGTCAGGTCCCAAGGAAGACTTTGGAGTGCTGGGAAAATTTATTTTATAACCTGTGTGAGAATTAGATGGGTGTGTTCACTTTGTGACAATTCAAGATTTATCACTTACGATTTCATTTTTCTGCATGTTATTTTTTTAAATCTATGAGAATCTTGGTAGTTAAGGAAGCACCTGAATTTGAAGACATTTTTTGCATTCTTTTCAGATGAGAGAAGTTTTATCAACCTTTGGGATTTTTGAATCTATGTCATTGTTTAACTTTGAAATTCAAATGATTTTTAAGCATGAAACTTTTCATTTGGGATAGATGTTGAACATTTCTGTTTAACCACATTTCCTTTTTTCCTTCCTGATACATTTCAACATTTGGACACATATTCCCCTTGCCAGGGTCTGATCACAGCATTGACTTCAAGATCTGAAATTAGCTCATAGAACCCTAACTCTGAAAGATTGTTTCCATCAATTTGAAACATGACTAGTATAGGCATACCTTAGAGATATTGCAGATTTGAGTTCAGACCCCCGTACCCCAGTACACCAATAAAGTGTCACAATACTCATGTAGCTGGTGGAGGGTCTTGCCTTCAATGTGCAAAAAAAAAAAAAAAAAAAAAAGGCAATATCTGGGAAGCACAATAAAACAAGTTATGCCTATATTCGTACCAGAACTCTAGCAATGGCATAGCTCCAATTAATATTAAAACAATATTATTTCTGGATATGGACACCAAGCCACATTCAATAAATGTTCCCATCCGCATTAGTCAACAAACATGCACCTTCATAAATTCTGTGTTCCTGGAAAAGAAAGAAGACTTTTGGTATTGTACTGTAGATGATATGGAAACACAGAAAGGCTGTGTTCTGTTTAGCAATAGGTTCTGTTTATAGCTTGTCAAACAGAATTTGGCTGCCTCTGGCCTGCAGTTGTATTGGGCATGGCCTGCCCACGGCTTTTACCATTTTTGAAATTATTATTATTATTAGTTAAAAATTGGGAGATTGTGCATAAAAATCAGGATTTCTGGCTTTCCTTAGGAAAATGGAACGTTCTAGCAAACCAGACCCTCATATCATCAAAGCAGTCATCAGCTGGAGCTGAGTAGTAGCTGTCCCTTTGCAGAGTGCATGGCCACTCACTCTAGTTTGTCACAGTCCCATCCCTCATTGTTGGTCCCTGTGTCATTCCATGCACTGTTGTTTTACGCAGAGCGGAACTGAGAAAAAGGAACTTCTGGCATTTGTTTAGTTGCTGTTGATCTTGTCTGGCTCGGTTAGAGTTTGATTGGCTTACTCTCTGCCATGTGTTAGGATGGGGATTTTACCAAAAAGAGCTCATTTATTCCTCCAAACAACTTCACAGTTGTCCCATTTTATAGATGAGGAAACTGAGGCTCAGTGATGTTGAGCTCTTTCTCCAAAGTCATCCAGCCAGTAAGTAAGGGAGTCAGCATTCAAATCAAGGCCTCGCCTGAAGAGACCCTGCATACTGGTGACGTCTCCCTACAACTTGCATATGCGTGGTATGATCAAAAAATACGGTGAATGTCTAAATTAAATAAAATGTATTACAGTAAAAGACACATTGCCATTAATACCCGTCAAAAAAAATTCCCTATCTTCAAACATACTTATCCCATCGATCTTACCACTTTCTGAAGCAGTTCTGGAAGACACCACTTTCATGAGTGTCTTTAGTTACACTGTCGTGGCTGCCTCGATGTCCTGAATCATTTTGACTTTGGGGAAGAGCCAGGAGTCACATGGTGCTATATCCGGTAAATAAGGTGGATGAGGACACACTGAAACTGCCGTATACCAGAAGCGATGTGTGACACAGAGCATTCTCATGATGGAGGATATTTACAGCACACTTCAAAACATACCTTCTCTCAACCGTAGCTCACACCAAACCGACTGCACCGAGCAAGTTGAAACTTGTCACACACTGTTACTAAGGTTCGACGTGCTGCTTCTCATATCAAAGACCCCTGCCTTTCTGCTGGATGGCAGTTGGCAGCAGCATTTCATCGTATTTTTTTCATCACACCTCATATTGAAACAACTGGTAGATGACATTTCAAAGTCAACTTGCTCAGATTTTAGATAAGAACAAGACAAATCCCCAGACAAGGGAAAAGGGGCCATCTTGGACGAGAATGCAAATCACGTTCTGTGGCTAGCAGGATTATTATAAGCCAATATAAGCAGAAAATTTGATTAGCCTTTTAATGCAATTTGCATTTTGTTTGTGCCAGAGACTCATGCAATTAAGAGCAGGAATGGACGTTAGGCATCATCTAGGCAGGCTTAAGCTTAAGCAGATAAAACCTTTGAAAACTACACAAGGACTTGATCTAGGACAAGGGCTGATGGTGGGGTGAACATGTCCCTGAATGGCGGGGAACACTATGTAAGTCACAGTGACGATAGACAAGTTACTTAACATCCCTGCAGGTCAGTTTTTTATCCATGAAAAGGGTACTATCATATGTAGCTCATACACTTGTTATGAAGTACTTGTTATAGAATGGTAGTCATTCAATGTTAGTCTACTTCTCATATTTTCCTAGGGTGTTTTAAGGTCATCCTGGGAGGGATGCAAAACATCACTCACCTGGTTTGAATAAGGCCCCGTGTGGAAACTGAGGCCTAGAGAACTGACAGGACTAATCTCACAGCCTCAGCCAGCGGTGTAATTGGAACCCCACCCAGCATGCCTGTATCACCGCCTGGTTCACTGCTGGTTGTGGACTTCATGAACCATTTTTAGTAAAGATCAAAGATGCATGTCACATTTGTTCATTTCTGTCCATCCTATGTCCAGACATTTGTAGCACACCTTGTAGGTGTTAGAAATCTGGGGGTAGGGATGGGGAGGAGGAGACTGAAATACACTGTAGCTATGGTCATAAGTGTACCTGCAGCTAATTGTGGACCCAGTGGCCATGTTTGGAGAAAATTAAATCATTTCCCTTAGATGACCTGTTGTAAGAACTTAAGAGTAATGAAAAGGAAAGGACCATCCTCTGACCCAAAGTTGAATCACTTCTCTAACAGATTTGTCTGATGGGACAATGGCTGAGTTAGCAATCTGGTTCTTATTCCCAAACCTCCCTTTAAATGCTGTGTGTCCTTAGCTGAGGAACTTAACCTCTCTGAGCCCGCATTGCTCCAGAATTGGTGGTGCTGTCCCTCATTGTACAGGGTTTTTGTGCAGATGAAAAGGAGTCCATCGTGCCTAGCATAGAGGAGGTTCACAGAGTCATTTTGTGTTCGGCTGCATTTAATATGCTCTCTGAATCAAAAACTCCTTCAAGGAGTCAATGTGAGTGTGTTAGGAAGAACCCCGAGGGTGCAAATTTCCTTTTCTTTTTACCATGTTTCCCTGAAAATAAGAGCTCAGCTCTAATGCGTCTTTTGGAGCAAAAATTAATGTAAGACCCAGTCTTATTTTACTATAATATAAGACCAGGTCTTTTATAACATTAACATAACATAACATACAATATGAATACCGGGTCTTATATTAATTTTTGCTCCAGAAGACGCATTAGAGCTGATGGTCCAGCTAGGTCTTCCGTTTGGGGAAACACGGTAGATAGGACCTTTAGATAATGCATATTTGTCATTTTTGCTCCAGCAGAGGGCACTCCATGCCCCATGTCCTACCCATCCGTGAATTCTCACTACGGAGCACAGCCAGTGTTCAGAACCTTTGTAGTGACAGCCGGAACATGACGCCTCTCCATTGCACCAGTTGGTAGTGGTTTCCATAAGGTGGCATGGTATTGATTATGAACTTTCTCGTACGTATTTAAATAATCCTCCCACAGCCCCATGAAGGGAGGGAAGGTATCCATTTGCATGTCCCCTCTTGTGGAGTTCACTTTCTGGGGGAGGGGAAAAGAGAGAGAGACAGAGAGAGAGAGAGAGAGAGAGAGAGAGAGAGAGAGAACTAACAAGTTCATACTACGGTGGACATAAATGGTACCACGAGAAATAAAGCAGTGTGAGATGGCAGTGCAGGCGGTGGGGGAGAGGCTTGATGAGAAGTGCGGAGGGAAAGTGCTCTCTTAACAGGGTGGTCTAGACAGGCTCCTCTCTGAGACAGGTGGGGTCAGGAGGAAAAGCATTTCGGGCAGAGGGAATGGCAGGAAGGGAGAGTGCTTGGTGCTTTTGTAGAACAGCAAGGAGAAACCGTGGCTGGAGAGAGAAGCAGGAGAAGCGGGTGTGGTGGATACAGTCAGGAAAGGAAGGCAGGGGCCCACCCCACAGGACCGGGATGTGAATCTGGAACCCTGTGTTCTGACTTCTTCATCCTTGGGAAGCCTATTCCTTGCAGTCTGGTCTTGCCTTTGCCGCTAACATAAGAAGAACCTGAGCGAGTGCTTCCTTCTCCCACCAGTAAGGAGGTCACCTAGATCTCTCGTTTAAGAATCACCTGGGGCCCTTAGGAAACATAAAATTCCCAGGGCCAGGCCCAGATCTGCTAAATGGGATTCTGTGGGGGAGGTGGGGCAGGTGTCTGTATTTTTAACAAGTGCCTCAGACGATCCTTTCTCTTCTGGCAAATGTGGGGTGTTTGACCTGGATAAAATGAGGACCATAATGGGCTCCAGGTCTTGGACTCATCAGTGATCAGGTTGGTGGGGACAGCGCTGACTGAGGACACTGCTGTCTGTCCGACACAGCCGCCTGGGTTTGGACTTCATATCCTCGAACATGTGAGTCCTCATATCGCGTCACCGAGGGAGGCATTAGCCTCAGCCACTCTGTTGTTTGTGCTCCTGATAACCGCTTCTTGTGTCACCTCATTGACACAACTTCCCTCCTTCTCAGAGTTGTGTGGGCTCAGCAAATGGCACGCGTTGCTTAGCAAAGTGCCGGCTACTCTGTGGTGGCCAGGATTCACTGTGTTTGCTACACGCTCGCCTTTCTGTAGTCATCATGAAATCAGTAGTCTTTTTTAAATGAAGTTTGTATTCAAGTATAGTGGACGACCGTATTATATTAGTTTCAGGTGTACAACATAGTGATTCAACATTAATATATCGTAGGGGGTGTTCACCCTGATGAGTGTAGTACCCATGTGTCACTGCAAAGTCACGACGCTGGTATTGATTATGTCCCCTATGCTGTACATCATGTCCCCATGGCTCATGTATTCTATCCTGGGACGCTTGTGCCTTTTATTCCCCTTCACCTTTTTCACTCATCCTCTACCCTCCTCCCCTCTGACAATCCTCAGTTCTCTGTATCTGCGAGTCTGCTTCTGGTTTTTGTTATTTTAGATTCCACATGTAAGGGAGATCAGATGGCATTTGTCTTTCTCTGTCTGACTTATTTCACTGAGCCTAATGCCCTCAAGGTCCATCTACGCAGTTGCAAGTGGCCAGATTTCATTTCTTTTTTATGGCTGAGTAATGTTCCATTGTACATAGGTACCACCTCTTCTTTACCCATTCATCTATCAGTGGATACTTAAGTTGTTTCCATGTCTTGGCTATTGTGAATAACGCTGCCTCGAACAAAGGGGTGCGTATATCTTTTCAAATGAGTGTTTTCGTATTTTTCATTAGCTACTCTGTGGAGCATTTAAATCCTTAACTTGTATTAACTCATTTGTTCCTCAGAACTGTTGTATAAGTATATTCTCATATTCCCATGATACAGATGATGAAATCAAAGCACCAGAAAGTTCAATGATTTGCTCTAGGGTCCAGAGTTAATAAGTGGAAGAGCTAAGATTTAACCCAGGCAGTCATGTTCCTATGAGCTCTCCAAGGGTCTCTTTACCTCTGAAATCGACATGATTCTAGATCTTTCTCTTTTCTATGTAAGGTCCCTTCCTCCTGCTTTGCTCTCCGTGGAAACTGGGAAAAGTTGGTCATTTTCGTGAGTGAATGACCCTTCCCATAGGTCTTGGACAATGTACGAGATCAAAACTTCTCCAGGCTAAGTGGGCTCAGTTATGTTAACCTTTCTTACTTTTCAAACCAGAGGTTTTCCTTGCTTGCCTCATGGGCTCGTCTGCCAGTTGCCTCTGCACTGTTGTTGATGGTTGGAGCCAGCCTTCGGGCACAGATAAGGGTCACCCTGTTCTGAGAAGTACAGATAAGTGGGCCCTCTGCCTTCCCCTTCCCAGAAGCCATACCTGTGATTTATGCTTCCCAGAACGCAGTGCCTGGCTCGCTCCAGAGAGATTTGGGGCAGTCGGGCTTCCTGAACTTCTTAAAGCAGTAGTCACAAAGTGAACATAGGCACCCCTCCCTGCCCAGATTGGCAGGGTGCATGCGGGAACCTGTGCTGAGGCGGCGATGAGTGAGACAGGTCTGGAGAGAGAAAAGCATCTCACCCACAGCTTAATTTTATGTTTTGGATAAACACTCCGAGGTGAGTGGCATGAAGGGGCGGATAAGTAAGGATCTCTGAGTGTGAGTATTTACGAAATTTTTATATTTTGCTCTCACCAGTCTCACTTAATAGAGTCCTGCTCAGATGTCTCTCTGGTGAACAGAGAAGAGTCTGCTTTTCCCTTTGGTCTGCCCTCTGCCCCACAGAATCTCTGCATTGCTTTCCAGATGTTCCCACGACAGGTAGTAATCAGAGACCCTTGAATGGCATTCATCTCTGCCTCTTCCCTTGTGCAGTACCCAGGGGGAAGAATCTGGGCCCTTTCGGGCTTTGAGGCAATTGCTGCCATCCGTTCTTGCTGGAGGATGGTGAACTTTCACACTGGCCAACATTTGCTGTATGTACTGTTCTAAGCACTGGCATTTACTTTGCACACTTTGGGGGTCCTCTCGTCACCCCACTTTTATGGATCAAGTGTAGGCTGTTGAGATACTTACCCTCGGTCACAGAGCCAGTCCATGCAGACCCAGCCTGTCTGGCCCAGAGCCCATCCACTGCCCCTGCTTGCCTCCCTGCCCTGTTTTCCTCTTTCCTTCCTTTATCATCAGTAGCATGTATGTCATTCTTCCTCTGTGCTGAGCACTGGGCCCGGCCCTGGGGAACAGAGGTGGTCATGAGATTTTCCTGGGCGTGGGGATGGCCTCGAGATACAGAAGTCACAAAGTGCTGCTGGTCCTGTGAGGACACAGGGTTCCCTGCACAGAGGGGTCCTGCATAGGCCCGAGGTCAGAAAAAGGCTTCGTGGGGAAAGTGAGCCCGGAGCTAAGTCTTGAAAGGGCAGAGTGTTCTGGGGCCCCATGAGAGAGCACTTTGCTGTTTGGGAAGACACAGAGGAGTGAAATAGGCTGTGCAAGAGGGAACTAGGAATGCCTCCCATGTGGGAGGCATCACCGCTGCCTGTCAGAGAGCAGTGTCCATCCCCTAAGAGGGAGGACAGCAAGTCAGGGTAGAAGGGACACCGGCTTTGCAGTCAGAAAGCTCTGGGTCGGCTGTGCAACTCAGCAGCTGTGTGACCACGGGCACGTCTCTTACCTTTTCCAAGCCTCAGTCTTCTTGTGTAGAAATGGGAACAACACTTTGCATATAGATGCATTCCAAGGTCTAAGAGTGATTTATGGAGGCAACTGACACATATTGGGCTCTCGGTAAATTGCAGCTCCTTCTTTTATTGCTTTTAATTTTGATGAGGTCATTTATTGAAAACTTCAAATCAGTAATTGCAAATAAAATGTAGTATAAAAAATCTCTTTGGACACGTACTTGTTGCCCATGAAATATAAAGCAAAGGCTGAAATTGCATGCAGTTGGACTGGACTCGTTGCCAGCATGTCACAACTGGAAAAGGCACACCATGAGGACAGAGGGCGGATAAGTGGGTTGCACAGGGGCCCTCGGCTCCTAGGTTGCAGAGCTCACTTCCTCATTGGATCTCTACGGTACCTCTGTGAGTCAAGCTGAGCGAACATTATCTTTCTAAATTGAGACCCAGGGAAGCCGAACAGTTTGCTCAAGTCTTTCAAATCATCAGTGCCTAGAATGGACTTCAGCACCAAATAGTCGTGACGCACGTCAAGGACTCTGTGTCCTAATCTGTAAAATGGGAGTGCTAACATCGGCCCTGACTACCTCAAAAAGTTGTTGTGGGCATCAGATGGATGAAGGCGTAAATGTTTTCTCCATGAAGGAGAAAACGATGAAATGTGAACGCTTAGCTGGCCTGACAAAGGACAGGTGGAATTTCATTACCAGCGCATCGTTTTCCAGGGTTCCCCTATTGACTCCTTCTACATTTTCTAGAAACGTGGAGCCTGTCTGGAAAGAAGAAGCTATTTGTGGTCCCCAGAAGAATGTAAGATAGAAGTCAGAAAGAAGCAATGCCGCTTCCTTCTGAATACAGCTGAGATCGGCAGGGTGGAAGCTGGAGGCACTTAGCCCCATGGGAGAATCTCTGAATTTATTACATGCCCCACTGCCTCATCCAGAGGGTAGCTTCTGAGCGTGATCTCACACCATCACTCTTCCAGCCCCTCCCCACCCTTCAACGCCCAGCGGAAAACCACACTGCCCACCCTTCTCTTCCCAGCCCTGGGTGCTCACTCTTTCTTTGCAGTCCATCTGCCTGAGTCAGATGTTTAGAACTGCGGTCTGCTGTCGCGTTTTGTACTTCCTCGATCACTTATTCATTCACTTGGGAAAACGTCATTGAGGACCTACGATGTCTTAGGCACACTTTTTGGGTACTCCAGAAATACTTGGTCCTCACGGAGCTTATAGTCTACTGGAGTAATAGACAGTAAGGAAATGTACCCATAAATAAGATAATGGCACTGCTGCAAGCAGGCTGGGTGTGCCGTTTTGGATAGGGTGGTAAGGGGAGGACTTAAATGAAATGACATTTGAGTGGAGACCGGAGGCATAATTATGAGCCAGCTGGGCGGGGAGCACACCCAGCCAAAGAAATACGGGGAACAGCTCAGGCTGGAAAGGGCTTGGTATTTTCCAGAAGAGCCAATGGAGGCCAAAGTGTTAGCTGTGGAATGAGCAGCAGGATCCGTGGTCTGCGATGAAGTTGGAGACCTAGACACTTTGTGGACAGGCCGCCAGAAGGAGTTTGGATTCTCTTAAAGAGCAGTGAGAAGACTTCAAACACTTGGGGCGAGGCTAACAGCATGGTTGGGTGTATTCATTTCCTATTGCTGTTGTAACAAATGACCACGACCATAGTGACTTCAAACAACAGATCTGTTCTTAGTTCTGGAGGTCAGAAGTCTAAAATCAGTCTCACCAGGCTGACGTCAAGGTGTGGGCAGGGCTGGTTTCTTCCGGGGGCTCCAGGGAGCATCTCTTTCCTTGCCCTGTCCAGCTGCTGGAGGTACCTGCGTTCCGCGGGTCTTGGCCCCTTCCTCCATCTTCACAGCCAGAGGTCACATCATTCCAGCTTCTGTTTCCGTCATTACGTCTCCTCTCTGACTCTGGCCCTCCCGCCTCCCTCTTATAAGGACCCTTATGATTACACCAGGCCCCCTGGATAATCCAGGATAATCATATTTTCTCAAGTTCCTTCACTTAATCACCTCTGCAAGCTCCCTTAAGGGAACATAGTCACAGATCCCAGGGATTAGGACATGACATCGTTGGGAAATGTTACTAAGGCAACCACACCCGGTTTATATTTCTGAACAGTCAATCCGGCATCTGTGTAATGATCTGAAGGGACAAGAATTGAGGCCTGGCCTCCAGCTCAATGGCGAATGGAGTCAACCAGGTGAGTTGACCTGAACTAAGGGTGGCAGGGAGATGACGCACAAGTGGCCATCTGAGGAGAGGTTTGGGGTAGACATTCCAGGTCTTGGTGATGCTTGGGTTGTGAAGGTGAGAGAAGGAAAGGACCAAAGATGACTCCCAGGTGTTAACCTGCGTGAAAGTGCCCGGTGGCGAAGCCTGGAGAAAGAGCAGATGTGGGGCAAGTGGCCCAGGGCTGATTTGGGACATATTGATAGCAGAATAAAGATCGGACAGTGAGCGCCCCCAATCTGCTCCCACCTGGGTGTTGGGACCCACGATCTAGGGACACCCAGAGTGAGGTGAGCTAGGATACCAGTGTCAATAATCTTTGCCAGAAGAAAAACATTGTATGGAAAGGAAAATTGGGACGGCTTTTTTCATGTCCAGTGTGAAGTAGACACTATAATTTATTTTTAGCGTAAAGAAAGGTGTGCTTGAAATCAAGCTGGCGTGCCACAGGTGGCTTTATGAGTCATTAGGTGTGTTAGGGCGGAAAGTGCGTGGGTTCTTGGATGAGGAGACCTGGGTTCTGAGTCGGATTGTGCCGCTCACCAGCTGCTTCACCTTGGAGCCGTTCTTTGACCTCGCTGACCCTCAATTCCTCATCAGTCTTGAGGGAGTGGATGTAACAGTGAAATGAGCTAATATGCGACAGGAGCCCTGCACTCTGTTCAGTAAGTGTGGGCCTCCTTTAAGGGAAAGGGAGGGGAAAGAACGCCGACACCGTCTGCAATGATAATAATTAATATTTATTGAACACTTACTGTAGGCTATGCACTGTTCTCAGATTCACGCAGATTAACTCGTTCCATCCTCACAGCCACCTGAAGTTGATCCTGTTATTACCCCCACTTACACGTGAGGAAATGGGAGGTACAGAGAGGTTAAGTTACTTGTTCACGGTCACTCTACTTGAAAGGAGGGGAGGTGGGAGTCAGGAGCCTGCCATGGGGCCCCAGGGCCCATGCTTTTAATTGCTGTACTGTCTTGTCTTGGCATGTAGAGGGGAACCATTCTTATCCCCATCTCACAGATGAGACCGAGGCACCAGGAGATTAAATGCTCCACAAAACACAGCGGGTCAGTGGCAATGGGCACATTTCTCATTTGTGGCTGCTTAACTGCTGGGACTCTCAGCCCAGGAGGAGGAGCTCATCATCCTGAACAGAGGCTCCATCTGGAGGGGTGTGTCACGGATCCAGGCTCAGATTCTCTTCCTTTCCTCGAACACTCCTTCTGGCCCTGGGTTTTGGAAAGGTTTGCTTTTTTGCAAGATTGTCACAGGACCTCAACGCTCTATTCTCCGTTCCAGCTGCAGTTCCAGGTGCTTTCGCTATGCCACGTGGCCATCCCTGTCCCATGGCAGCCCCTCTCACGGGCTCTTCCCCTGCCCCGGCCTACGGAGGAATTGCAGTTCCAGATGTGGGTGGGGTGTGCCCGTGCTTCCACCAGAATCACGCTGCTCTGAGGATGCCAAGCCCAGTGGGCTTGGGTGTGCACACTGGCTCAGCATTTTTGCACTAGCACCAGCACACGGGTGACTTTCAGAAGGTCTCCGTTCCACTGGAGATGTTTGCAGCTAACCCCAGGTGACTAACATTTGATCGTTCCGTTGCTGGGTTTTGGGTAGATATGTAGATTCCTATCAGCTTGTAAGTGCCTGGAAAACTCAGACTGGATTTTGTGTCTCTTTAAAACCCCTACTGTGTGTTGCACACTGTGGGAGTGATTTAGCAGCTGAGATGGTGGTCCTATCTAGCAGCCCCTTTTTAAATTTGTCCTTTTTAACCTGCCTAGGGCGGCATGTTAGGACATGATAATATCAATTTTTTAAGGTATAGGTGAGCTGCAGTATTGTCAAGACTGTAATCTAATTACGATCCAGGCAAAGAGGCCTCAGCACTTGTAATGCGATGGCATTTATTTCAAACGTGTGTACTTTTGTCTTCCTGTGTGCTGGTTTTATATACACTCACAGTTATGTTTGTTCGTCAGACACATTTGGGTGATGATTTGTCTTGTATGAATCCCAAACTAGTCCCCTTCATATTAGAAGGTTTTCATCTACGTAATGAAATGGTTCCAGTTCATTCTGTCACCCACGGGGGCAAACACTGCCCTGCCCAAGGCCTGCCTTTCCGGGGTTCTCCTATGCCAGTTCTACATTTCCTAAACCCTTAACTTCAGACGTCAGATGGTGTGGGATCTGGGGAGTTGGGAATCCTGAGCTGCTTAGAGAAGAAAATTCACCCAGAGTGAGGATTAGCAGGGAATGGGGGAGGGGATACCCCTTGTGCTCCCACACTCCTTTTTAATGACCACCTTTGAGAAAGATCCGAATACTTTGAGCAGGTAAGACCTTTGCAGGTAAGACCTGCACCACCCTTGATGTGTTTGCACATTTCTTCACGGATGCTGAGATTTCCTCTGAGTGGCCAGCTGACTTTGGAGCCTCCATTTCCTACTCTCCTATTTTCCTGTTAGATGTTGGAGCAAGTTTCTATTAAGTACCCAGTGTATGTTTGATACTGGTCTAGAGTCTGGGAAAGACACAAATAAGGTTAAACCATGATTTCTGCCCTCAAGAAAAATTCTCTTGGTGGGCTTAGGTGATAATGATCTTTCTCCGTGTGGTCCTTCCCTGAGAATAACAGATCTGTGGAGGAAACCAGGAGATGAGGTGAGAGAGACACTATTTAATGGGTAAGAGAGGTTGCAGGCTGGTAGGAAGCGAGAATTTAAGCCTAAGAGTAGCAGTCTCTTTTGAGATGACTCCCAGTTGCAATCCACAATAATGACTGTGACAGAAGTCTGTATGCCTGTTGTTGGGAGTTCCCCAAAGGAAGGACACATAACCAGCCCCCTGGGGATGTCAAGGGAAGCTTCGTGCTGGTGCCTCTTGGGCTGTGTGTTGAAGGATGACTAGGAGTAGGTCCTGGAGAGTGGAGTTGGAAGGCCACACCTGAGCTTTCATTGGTTGGGATCATGAGATTGGATGGTCTGCCTATCCACTGAGATCATCCAATGATACCAAATGTGGTCTTTGAAGTCGGCATGTGTAACCAGGTAGGACAGATGGTCTTAGTAGGAAAAGCACTTCTCTTAGTAGGAAAAGTGCTTCTGAAACCGTATGGCATCATGTGTCACCTCAGCTCGTGGGTTTCTGTATTAACTTCTGAGTCTGCAGGAATCCTGCCTTCATACATTCAAGGGTATTTGTGAGGCGTTCCCATCCCTTCCCCCACCTCCCTCTACGCCCCCATCTTTAGCCCTCAGTGATTCTGTATTAATAGCAGCGATTAAGCTGCCTCATCTTGTCAGGGAGGAGATATTAATCTTCATCAGGCTCAGGGAGGAGCTGAATTTTTTTCAGGCTCTTCCTTCCCCTCCCCTTTTCCCCCCATTGAGCTCAGTGGCTGCTCCACCTACTGGGAAGCTCTATAATCTGCTTCTGCAAATGCATTTCAGGGGGTCACTTCTCTGCTTCCCTCCCTTAGCCTCCCTGCGTCCAAGTATCACACAGTATAATTGAAGACCACTGTCACAAGATGGAGGGAAGGGGAAAAGGCCACCACGGATGGAAACTCCCGGCTTCATTGTCCTCACTGCTGCTAAGGAAATGAGAACAGGGCAGTACCACCATAAACTGGAAGCTGTAGGCTTTTCAGTTTATGAAATCCTGTTCAGCCTTTGGAGAAGTACGCTAATACCCAAGTGCCTTTTTCATGCTATGTTTCTGTGATTAGCTGGGAGCTGAGGATGCTGGTTGCCAGGGGCCGGAGGCGGGGAGGCTGAGGACCAGTCAGAGAATTCAGATGGAGAGGAGCTTTTTCCCAAAGCTCAGCATCTCAGGCTGTTGTGCTTTGTGAACTGACTGCCAGTAATAGCTTATTGTGCGAGATCCTATTATGTGCCAGACACTGTGCCAGTACAGTCAATGATACACATTGTCTCATTTAATACTCACAAACAAAGCTGCCAGAAGTGTGTTGTTATTCCATTTTTCAGATGAGGAAACTGAGGCCTGGGCAGTTAGGTTGCAAGGCGAGCAGGGAGGGAACCTCGTTCCACCCTAGGTTTCCTGACTCCTCTTCTCATGCTCTGTCCACCAAGGGGGACTATATAATTTCTTGCCCAAACTAGAATGCTATAAAGAAGGAAGGAGGATGCTGTAAATAATTGGGCTGGGACAGCGGGCATAAATGGGCACTGATCCAGGGAAACCAAGGAGCCTGATGGCAGAGGGGTGCTTCCACGCTCCTTTTGGAAGCAGAGATGACAGGATGAACATGGTCCCTTCTGCCTCACTTCTCTCCCACCTCTCCTCCCAGCAGGAGTCAGCCAAGGCCCTGAGCCCTGCTGGCTTGCCACAAGCCCGGTCCAGGTCCCGGAGGGCCCGATTAGCTCGCCTCTGCCATGGAGCATCTCAAATAACCACTGCTCTTTGTGCTCAGCACGCAGCCCTCAGACCCGGACCTCCTCCCAGCATCTATTTAACTCCCTCTACGCAGTGGGATTGGCCTTTTGTCAGCCTTGGAGCACACCTGGGTTGGGGAAATGGTTCTTTTTCCGAGAATGAGCTCTATTTGCATTCCACCAGCAATCTTCTCACTCAGAGGGATTCCCGGGACATTAAATTAGCAGAAAATGACATTAGCGCTAAGAACCAAACTCGATTACCTGAAATACAAGTATTTATTGTAAGGAATCAAACCACCTCATCTCCACCTCCCTAGTCCTGGATCTTATACTCACACTGAATCCTTTTAATGCCGGTTTCCTTTTACTTGGCAGCTTTTTTTTTTTTTTTGGAGATTGTCTCAAAGGCACAGAGTGTAATAATAGTACATTATCAGCACAAGGCAAGTTTGTACGTGGCTTTTCCCCATGTAATTTGCTGGCTTTCCAGGCTGTGGTCCATGAATATGAATTCTGACAGAGGCCGTGCCCTTTCCCTGTGCGTGGCCCCATCTCCCTCCAATCTAGCCACGTCACTCTGCTCACTTTTTGTCCAATGTGACAGATATTTTTATACCTTTATTTTTGCCCCACTCTCCGCTGTTTCCCTGAGGCAAATTCCACTGTCCAAGCTCAACCGCAGACCCCTTGTACTTGAAGCTGTCCCCAACTCCCCCGTGTACTTTGGTAGAGTGCTTTGTGCAGAATTGGTGCTTTATATGTTCTGTAAGGTGGGGCATTGATATCACTACCTCATAACGTTAAGGGGTGAAATAATATACGTAGAGCACAAAGAACAGAACCGGGCATACAGTAATTAATATTAGCAATTACGTTTGTTGTAATTAAATGTTGGGAAGGTGATAAAGCACCCGTACTCAGTGTGTGTCTCCCCCAGTGAAGTGACAGCTCCTCTAGGGCGGGGCCATGTCATCTTACTCAGTTTTGTCTCCCCAGGGCCAGATACAACGTGCATGGTAAGTGTTCAATGAAGTCAGTTGACTGAATAAGAAAGTGAAAGTCCACATGGGGAAGGTTGGTTTAGTTACTCTCCTAATAGCTGGGGGCAAGTTTGGGGGTGGGTGCAAAACCTAAGATTAATCAGAAAACGTGCTGGGTCGAATAAGAAGCAGATGACACACGTGGGCACGTCTGTTCAAAACACCCAGGATCATTTCAGGCTGCTGCGCATCTGTCTGAATATTTTCATGGGGTGCCACGGCCCCCGTGAAGTTGGGATCCCTACACAATGTGGGTGACTTGGGTGAACCTGGGTAGGTTTGGCCTCTACAGTGTTCAGGGGCTGGCAGGGGGAGCCAGTCATCTGTGGACATCGAGGCAGAGAGCCTGAATCTGAGTCCAACCATGCCCGAAACTTATTGTGTGGCCCTGGACAGATTATTCTAGAATCTGTAAAATCAGATGGCTTAGTGTTGGAAGACTTAAACCAATTTTATGTGGATTGCCATCTTCTCAAAAGGATAAACATGAAAATCAACTGAAAATGAATTGTAAACCTCAAAGAAACATAAGAGCTAAAGCTGTAAGACTCTTAGAAGGAAACATGGGAGTAAATCTTTGTGACTTTGGATTAGGCAGCGGTTTCTTAGATACGACACCAAAAGCACAAGCGAAAAAAAATAGATAAATTGGACTCCATCAGAATTTAAATCTTTTGTGTGTAAAAGGATACCGTTAAGAAAGTGAAAAGACAACTTAAAACAGAGGGGAAAATATTTGCAGTCATATATATCTGATAAGGGATTTGTAGATAAAGAACTCTTATAGCTCAATAATGGCAAGACAAATAACCCAATTAAAAGAAATGGACAAAGGACTAAAATAGACATTTCTCCAAAGCAGACAGACAAATAGCCGATAAGCACATGAAAAGATGTTCAGCATCATTAGTCATGGGGAATGCAAATCAAAGCCACACTGCTTCACAGCCAGTAGGATGGCAATTACCAAAAAGATAGAGAATAACAAGTGTTGGAGAGTATGTGGAAAATAGTTTGGTAGTTCTTCAAAAAGTTAAACCTAGAATTAGCATATAATCCAGTAATACTACCCCAGTCATATGCCCGAGAGAATTGAAAACAGGTACTCAAGCAAGAACTTGTACCCAGTGTTCATGGCTTCTTCATAATAATCGGAAAGTGGAAACTACCCAAATGTGTATGTATTGATACGTGGATATACCAAATGTGATACAGAATATTATTCAGACATGAATGAAGTACTGGTACGTGCTATATAATAACATGCTTGAACCATGAAAACATAAAGTGAAAGAATCCAGACACAAAGGCTGGATGAAGTATAATTCCATTCATACGAAATGTCAAAATTGGCCAGTCCCTAGAGATAGTAAGTAGATGAGTGATTTCCAAGGGTTGGGGGAGGGGAAATGGGGAACAACTGTGAATAGGTACAGGGTTTCTTTTTGGGGTTATGACATTGTTCTGGAATTAGGTAGTGGTGATGGTTGCACAACTGTGAATATACTAAAGACCACTGATTAGTATAATTTAAAAGGGTACATTTTACAGCATGTAGACTATATTTCAATAGAGGTATTATTAAAAAAGTAAATAAATAAAAATAAAATGGAGCTGCTCAAGGTAAATAGAGCAGTACCAGAAGCTTGGATTCACTCATCTGTTCTTTGTCTTGACCTCGCCCCACTCGGTGTTCCCTGAGATGCCCTCAGAATTCCAGGGCACACATTTGGAGGACCTACGTGGTCCTTCTGACGTGGACATCGCCTGTTTCTAGGAAACCGATAGAAGTCTCACAGGGCTGCACGAAGAAGCATAGAGATGTTTCTTTCTCCATCTGTCCCTGACCCCATGGCTGTGAATAGGTGTGACCGCCAGCCTTTCAGTCTAAACAGAAGTGGGAGAAGTCATTGTGATGACTTGGCACTTAGATTCCAGATCAATCCTGTGCCAGAGTGGAGGCAAGGGTTATTAGGAAAGAAAAACATGAACCCTTCCTCAAGGTTGAATGGGGCTTTCCAGATAGTTCTCGAGACAGAGAGAAACCAAAGGACAAAATAAAAGTACCTTGCAAATGCTCCAAAGAGTCTTTCAAAACACAGTACTCTTGTTGTGGTTCCTTCCTTAAAATCCATCGCTGGTTTCTCATCACTAACAGGAGAAAAGCAGTAGTGACCTGACCCCCTGGAGTGACCTGACCCCCTTTCCATGCCCTGAACTGCTTCACCACCTGTCGCATGGTCTCCCGTACCTCCATTCCCTTAACCATGGCCAGTGTTCTTTTGTGCTGTCCTGTTGGCGAGATCGTGTTTGTCCTTTGAGATCCAGCTTTCCACCACGTTACGTGTTGAATTGTTCTGTGACCTTATTTAGAAATAGGGTCTTTGCCGGTCATCAAGTTAAGATGAGGCTATTACGGTGGGCCCCAATCCAATATGACTGGTGTTCTTATAAAAAAGGGAAATTTGGACACACAGACACATACAGAAGGAAGATGATCTGAAGACACAGGGAAAATGCCATCCACAGGCCAAGAAATGCCTGAGGCCACCAGATGCTGGGAGAGGGGCTCGTGACAGAGTCTCCCTCATGGCCCTCAGGAGGAACCAACCCTGCCAATGTGTTGATCTTGGACTTCTGGCCTTCAGAGTTGTGAAAGGATAAATTTCTTTTGTTTAAGCCACCTAGTTTATGGCAGCCCTAGGGAACTGCCACACACCGTCTCCATGAATACTGGGACTTTCTACTTTCTTCGCCAAACCATTCACTGCCTGTGTCCCCTAGCACTTTGTCATTTGATTAGTATACTTAACATACTACATTGTATTTACTTCTACATGTCTCTCTAAATAGGGATTAAGGCCTAGTGATGTACTTGATGGAAGGATGGATGGATGGTTGGATGGATGGTTGGATGGTTGGAGGGAATAGAAGGGAGGGAGGGAGGGAGGGAGGGAGGGAGGGAGGGAGGGAGGGAGGGAGGGAGGGAGGGAGGGAAGGAAGGAAGGAAGGAAGGAAGGAAGGAAGGAAGGAAGGAAGGAAGGAAGGGAAGGAAGGGTCAGTCAATCTCTCTTAATTTCCTAACTCTAAAATAGAAAAGCCCACTTCTTTGTATCAAAGCTCAAAGTTTGAAATGCAAATTAACATTTGAAAGATATATGTGTCATCTCTATTTGAGTCTCTCTCTGGCAAGCCATGTTTAGGCAGGCATTTCGCAGTGTAAATAACTTGGAATGTGTTAAAAAGTTCACGAGTGTTTAAGTTCATTAAATTAATGTTGTCATTTTGAGCTGCTGAGTGTGTTGCAGGTTATAAACTGCTCACTGCCTTTCTGTCATTTTGCAGGAGTGTCATCTTCAGAGATGTGGGGTACATTAAAAATAGAAGAGTTGTTTTATACCAAAGAGTCCAGACCAGGAATTAATGACTCGCGTCTGCCACTTAGTGCCCCGTGGACTTAATTTACTCATCCATTCAGGCACTCAACTGAAATTTGAGCGCCAACTTTCTGAGTGGTGTCGGGTCTACTCTGTCAGTTCTTCCCTTCTTTATCTTGAGGTAACTGTCTCCTGGTTCATCACCCACCTGGGCATACAGATGAGGGCATGAAGGGTGACCGTGGCTGGCAGCCCTGGATTCATACCTCTGACTCCATAGCATTGTCAGCTGCTCACCGAGGAAGGCCCGCCATCTTTGTGTTCTAGGCCCTTTGACCTGGGACTCTTACTGCTCCTTCTGCTTTGATTACCCTCCTCTCAGTGCTCTTTGTTTTCATGCTTCCCATCTTTGCATGCAGACTTTTTAGGGGGAAAGGAGACCATATGTTTCGTCATTGTCACTTCCCTACTCGGTTGACCTCCATTCAGCATCATCTTGGTGGCATGTTCCGTCGCCCATGGGCTCCTTGTTCCCCTCCCGTCGCCTTGCACACTTCCACTCTGCTGCCCTCTGTCACTGTCACTTGGCATTCTGCCTGCCTGTCCCCCACCCTGCCATGCGGTTCCTGGTGACATGTCCCTGGTTCACTCTCCACGAAGCTTCCTTTGCCCCTTCCTGCCTCAGATCCTGCAGTCTTCTTCAGCTGCTGTGTCAGTTTCATTCCATTTTGGAAGCGGGCAACCGGGTTATTCTGCAGTGGCCCCACGTTTGTCCTTTTGGTACTTCCAGACTCCCTTATTCTCTTGCTTGTACTGGCCAACACCAAGGGCGAGGCTCTGATGAGTCCCAGCTGCACTGGTATCCAGAGCCAGGCCCCGCTCAGGAGGCTGAAGGTGGTGTTCTGAGCTGTGGGCATGTGCGAGGTGCCCCAACGACACCATAATACTGCATTGTGGGGGTGGGGGAGAGGAGAAGCAGAGGGGCTCAGAATGGCTGTATGGATGGCACGGTGTTGGAAGATAGAATTTTTTCTGTAAAATCTAGCACAAATACCATCTTCCAGCAGAGTCTTTGTTCTTCTCCGAATTCCACACCTTTTCACCCACTTTACCAGGATCCTTGGTTGAACCTTGCATACTATCCTTTATCAAAATCTGCTTGGTATCACAGTTATGTCCGTCTGTCTATCTCTCTGTAAGATTCTTGGAATCAACAGCTGCATTCTCCATTCTTGTTTCCACCTCCACACACCTTACAGAACACTGCACATAGTAGGACTTCCAAAAGTGTCTTTAGAAATGAAGTGGCTGGTACCGTGTTTCCCCGAAAATAAGACCTCGCCGGACCATCAGCTCTAATGCATATTTTGGACCAAAGGTTAACATGAGACCCGGTCTTATATACTAGATCTTATATTAATTTTTGCTCCAAAAGACGCATTAGAGCTGGTGGTCTGGCGAGGTCTTATTTTCGGGGAAACAGGGTAGAAGAAAGGTGGCATGGGGGTGGTAGTCTGTAGAATTTATTGCACATAACCCACACCCCGATTCTTTGACTTGAGAGATTCGGAGATGGCATGCCTGCCTTTCTCCCTGTACCTTGAAGGCTGTGCTTCTTTCACCATGAACCAACTCCGGGCTTGCTTTGCAGCCTCCTTGGAAATTCATTAATGCATTTCGCCTTTTATGAGAGCTTCATGAAGTTCTTTTAAACTTGAAACTTTTTTGCTCTTTTTTTTCCCATTCCCCCACCCACCTCCTCTTTGGCAACCATCAGCTTGTTCTCTATATTTATGGGTCTGTTTCTGCTTTGTTTATTCATTTGTGTGGTTTTTTTTTAGATTCCAAATATAAGTGAGATCATGTTATTTGTTTTTCTCTGTCTGCCGTAGTTCACTTAGCATGATACCCTCTAGGTCCAGCTTTGTTGTGGCAGATGGCAAGATTTCATTCTTTTCTACTGCTGAGTCATATTCCATTGTACATATGTACCACCTCTTCTTTATCCATTCATACATTGATAGCCATCTAAGTTGCTTCCGTATATTGACTATTGTTAGTAATACTGTAGTGAACATAGGGGTTCATATATCTTTTCGAATTAGTGTTTTTGTTTTAAACTTGAACTTTTTCTTTCTTGTAATTGGCCCTAGAGGCTGCCTTTGTTAGCTCTTATGTGACCCCCTCAGACCTTGCCTTCTGTTTTCTATTATTCCCCCAATCTTTCCTAGAGATTCCAGAGGAATCTTTCTCAAATACTGTACACCTCCCTGCTCAAAAGTCTTCTGTGGCTCCTTATTACCTGGAGAATAAGAGAGGCCAGATGTTGTTAGCTTCACATTTACTTCCTTCCAGGAAATTCCTCTCACTTTCCTTTTCAACTCTACCAAAGCACTTTGCCCCCAAAGCACCAATCTCAGCTCCCACGCACAACCCCAACCCTCAACACACCCGTGCTTCAGCCATCAGAGTTTCTCCCCGAAATGGGTGTGCCCCGCTTTTGTCTCAGCGCTGTTACTCAAGCAGTGCCTTCCTATCTCCTAGGTCAACTCATCTCTGTAGAGTCCATCTTAACCGTTTCCTTTGCTAATACTGTTCCCTGTCTGTCTTGACAATTCTTGTTTCCTTCCTCACTGTTGCCATCTTACCTCCTCCACTGTGGGAGACACTGTGGTGTGATGCTAGTGTGCGGATTTGTCCATCCGCTCAATTGCAAGGGTAGCCATGGTGTCTCTCCAGAATGTCCAGCTTACATTCATGCACATCATAGATATCCCAACACATCAGCATTCAGTCGAAGAACTTTTAATGTGGTCTTTGTCACATTTGTTGTTGCTGCTGTCTGTTATCATCATTCCATCCCATCATAGTCATTCGTATCTTCGTAGTGACTTGGAATTGACAAAGTTACTTCTTATCCAGGCTCTCTGTGGTACTTCTGACTGCCGTTTATAAAATAGCAGGCCAAGAGATCGAGATAAAAAGTAGTACAAAATGGTGTCGGGGTTGCCCACACTCGTGTTCCTGTTTAGCACCAAGGAAGAGATGGCTCAGATCAGATCAGTTTGTGTCCAGATGGTGTGTGAAGTCCAGGGCCTCTGTGAAAAGAGCAGTTGGTTATATGCCACTTGGAGTTTTCCTAGCATACCTTTAACCTGCACCGACCAATAAGCTTACAAGGAGCTCTACCCACCTTTCGGTTCGGGTCCTCCATCTGTCAAATTCGTATGTCGTTCTTCAACTGGGAGCCTAGATTTGATTTAAAGGACGTCCTTTGAAGGTTCTACATGGAAATGTTCATGAATGCATTTCCTCTTTGTGCTCACACCTTTGTCCTTTCTTGTTCTTTCCCCTAATTCATCTGCAACTTGAAGTGGGGAATCCCCCAAATTATGTGACTGGATAGCAGTCCCCCATGATTGCCGAGCATGGTACTTTTATGACACTTGCATATTCAGATTTTCAGTTTTCCTAGTAAACCTGAGAAAATAGGTATTTTCATCACATCCTACAAATGAGACCATTGAAATTCAGAAGTAATGAATGTTTTGCTGTGGCCAAGCGCCTTGCCCAAGGTCACACAGCTGGATAGCCAAGCTAAGTTCAGTCCCCTTTCCCCTCAAACACCTGATTCCAAAGTCACATTTACTTAGATAATCTCATTTAATCGTATGAGTGGTTGCAAATGATAAAGCCCAGTCGTTCCACTGTTTAGTTGGCACCACGCTGCTGATCCCACTCCCTTCTGCCCTGTTGTTTTGTTTTTCCATCAAGAAGATTTGATTTGCTTTTAATGCTCTGAATTTCTGGTTTCCTTTCACTTCCCCAGAACTCACATAGACACTGGGGACCCAAGACTGTCTCTCCCAGAGCAGGCTCTAGTGCCCTGCATGGGGATGGCTTTCCAGGACCAGGCTGTTCTCCTTCTAGCAGCCTTCTCGCTTCAGTTGCCCCAAGCTTTTCTTAGCAACCGACTTCTGTTTTGCAGCCAGATCACTCCAACCAATGATTTCACTTGCGTACTTAAAACTTCCCTTCCCCGCTACCCCAGTGGCTTAGGGCAGCCTAAACTTCTCGTGGCCCACAAGGATCTGTTCAGGGGGCCCCCGTCCAAATTGGCAGGCTTATCTCTGGTCAGTTCTTTCTCTGACATTCTTCATTCCAACCTGGTGGAACCACAAACCATCTTTTCTAGCCTCTGGGCCTTGGTCCTTCAGGTGTGTGCTACTCTACCAACTCTTAGAAAATAGAAGAATAATTTTTTTAAAAAAAGGCCTTTGTTTCTCTAACCTAGCATTAAGTACAAGGTCAGTGACATAGAAGACGTTCAGTAAATGTTTGTTGAATGAAAGCATGTTTTGACTTTAAAAGGACAGTAACCTTTGTATTTAGTTCGAGACGAGTGTTTCGTGTTGATACAAGTTCTAATCCTGCATATTTTAGTTGCAAGGCATACAGATCTGCTCAAGTTTGAGAAAAGGGATGGTTGTGTTATTTGTGGGGCATAGGTACGTGCCGCAAACCCAGGAACAGGAAGCACATCTCAGTTTTCACCTGCACAGTTTGGAATCTAGGCTTTTTCTTCCGGGATGTGGGAAGCCATAGGGTCTCTATAGTTCTCTGTCTCCTTGTCTCTGTTTCTCCATTTCTTTTCCTCTGACTTTCTTGTTGTCTTCCTCTCTCTTGCTCCCCTGCCTCATACACTCTCTCCTTCGCTGCCTCTCTTCCTTCATCAGCTGACTTCTTCTCGCCCTCCTCCTGTCCAGCTTCCTGTGCTCTTTCTTCTTTTGCACAACCCAGTATGGTCCGTCAGTCCCAATTCTGTGACTGCCAGCTCAGGTACCTACCATCAATGAGAACTTCTCTTTGTGTGTGCCGTATTTAAAATTTCCATGAGAACAAATGTGATGGGCTCCGTACGGCTGGTTGAAGCTCCCAGCCACCATCTTGGATCAGGAATCCCTGGCTGGTGTAGTCAGTAGAGGGGAGTGCACAGGCCAGGTGGGACACACGGACAATGAAGGACCTGTTAGGACGTTCAGAAATATGGTGTTTCCCTCCAAACGGTACAATCCCAGGCTGGGTTGGAGTGAAAAATGATGGTGACTTGGGGTTGAGGTGGGGTATTCACTTCATTCTCACTAAAATAATTGTAGGTCAGGATGGAAAGAGATCATCAGCCCATTGACCATGTGACCAGCCAGCTCTTTGTTGATTTATGTTGCTTCCATCTTGTAAGAACTTGAGTCTTTTAAAAATAATCATGCTTCAGCTTCTGTGAGTGCCTCTGGGAGTCCAGTCAACACATTAATTAATTATCCTCAGTGTGAACAGATTTCCTCTAAAAAGCCTCCTGTTTGTTTATTATTTTAGCCCCATTCTGTGCCTTCCCATTTGTCCAACCTCAGTCCCCTCATACATTGGTCACTGTCTTAGATTTCTCCCAAGCGTCAGAACCACCGCGTTGTCTTCTGGTCGGCCAGCTGTGGTTCTGATGGACCACACGTAGCCAGGGGTCCTCAGAGCAGGAAGATGGGCCTCTGCTATGATCTGCCTGTTGGATTGATACCTCAAGGTATTGACATTTGCTCTCGGACACAGTCAATATGCTAATGAGGGACTGAGCTGAGAAATAACAGCACATTTGGCTTGACTGGAGGAACAGTATAGCGAGTATCTAGAATTGTCTGCAGTGAGACAGAAAAGGTTGTCTACACTGTTGTGTTGTCACCGAGCCTCCTTTTCAAATGGTTTATATCACAAAATATTGCAGCAACTTGGAGATTCGAAAGAGAAAAATCGTTAGAGCTGACATAGCAGGAATAAAAGCAGAGTGATTTCCAATAAAAGGATCTCTCAGAGGTGGCAATTCATGGTGAATGCAGTGGAGAGACCCGGCAGGGCTGGGATGGAGATGGGCAGCCTGGCTCTTTGAGACAAAGTGACTTTGGAGAAATACATTTGGAAGAAATGTCAAGAAATGGTTGGTTATGTGGTTCATGTATGGTTTTGGTAATCTTCATCCTTCACGTTATGAAGTTGCCTTTCTCATTTGTTGCACCAGAGAGAAAAAGAAATGCCAGTTGGTTTCTGAAGTCCAGACATTAGTGCCTGGGATTGCTTGCAAAAGAAGCATCTGTTGGGTCAACAGCCTTCTCAGATAGCCTCTGGCCCAGAACGCACCTGTCCCACCCACTCTGGATACTTGAATGTCCTGGAGTGAATTTATTGGTCCTCAAGGGCTCCTCTGTGGCTTTTTTGGATTTTACAGGGCTGTAACCTGACCTCAAGGAAGTACCGAGTAGGTGAGAAGAGCTGAGTCTGGAGAGGGTCTGGGACCTTTCCTCAGAAAGGAAGAAGCCCTTACTTCGTGGTAATGGCTGAGAGCAGCCTTACAACACACTTCCAAAAGAGGCCCTTGGTGGAAAACATGGTGATTGACTCTCAGAGTCAGTCAGAGGCACTAATTGTGATATCTCACTGTAGCTCTAGAGTACTGCACCATTGAATGTTATCATAGAATAAATGGCACAGTAGGAGGGAGGCCGGGAAGGAGGGAAGAAAGAGAAGGAGGGGAGGAAAGAAGAGACCCACCTACATGACCAGGAAACGGACACAACTTTTGGTCTACTTGGAGAGGCAGAATATAAGACACATAGCTAAGAACAGTATCTATTGTGTATGGGTTGGGAATCATTTGGGTACCAGTTACAGAAAAACTAACAGTGGCTTAACAAACGAGAGTATATTTGTGTTACTATATAAGCTCTTGGAGGTAGGTGGTTGTTACCATTGATTCCCTGGCTCATTGTTGGTTCCCTGGCTCATTGTTGGTGCTCTGAATGAGCATGTCTGCAAGTCTTTTGGTCTCCTCATATTTGCAAGATGATTGCAGGAACTCCAAGCATAAGCAAACACTAAAAAGCATGTTCTCCCCAACACTCAGTTTTTACACATTTACCGTGTACTCCTTGCCTAGATGGCTTGTATTTGTAGCAAGTAACACATAGCAGAGGCTCAACATATATTTTTTTGAATGAGTGCACTGGTGTAGCATTGTGAGGTAACATACAAGACGCTTTGTTAAATTCGAATTTCAGAGAAACATCTAATAATTTTTAGTATAAGTCTGTCCATACATTGCATGGGGCATACTTATACTAAAAAAAAAAAAATTAGTTGTTCATCTGAAATTCGCATCTGACTGGCTGTGCTGTATTTTCATTTCCTAAATCTGGCAACACTAGGAAATAGGAGTGACTTTATGAAGATGGATTTGAAGGTTTGCTTCTGTTCACAAAGTGAGGGCTACCTGTGTTGCTTCTACATAAGCATATGGAGTGAGGTGGAGATTTGAGTGTAGACTGTGCAAAGAATTGGAACAATTTATCTAGAGGGAAACATGAAAATGGAATTAAAAGTTAGTGATGGAGAATTAACTGAAAATTAAATAAATCGCGGATGGTTTGCAACTCCTTAGAGAGACTTCGTAGTGTTGGCTTTAGAACAGTGAAAGGAAAACCACTGTCAGCTGGGAGCCACAGCATGGGAGCAGGCGTCCTTTGCTCAGTGACATCTGTCTGTGATCACACGAGAGATTTGAGCTGTGTCTGAAAAGAAGCAGCTTTAGCCTGGTGTGTTGGATGCAGCTGGAGTTGTAGGTGGGGGTCTGATTTCCAGTTCTTGCTACATGTCCCTGGATCGGGGATTTTGGGAGAGAGAGAGAATTTCTGAACTGGGAACTTGTTTGAAATACAAATTCCTGGGCTCCACTTCAGACTTAGCACTGCAGGTGCTTTGGAGACATGGGGCCCAGGATTCTGACATTGCAGCCGGCCCTCAAGGTGACTCTGACGCCCACTTAAGTCTGGGAGCCAGTGCTCTAGACAGTGGAGGAGCTCTCGAAGAATGTCTGCTTTGCAGCCCGGAAAAAGGACTACCTACAGTGTGGGCGACGTGAGCACAGCCAGCCGGGGAGGCCACTTGGAGACTGGCTAGTTGCCCAGGTGTTACCCAATATCTGGTTAGCAACCTGCCCTTATGAACATTAACTCAAAGAAGCAGGATGGCAGGAATCTGTGGTGCCACCAGGGACAATGGGACTAGGAGAAGAGGACCTGTTGGTGGCGGTAAAATGTCTCATGTTGATGTTAAGACATGGGAAAACTCTGGGTGATAGGTAGGTACCCTGGGTTCTCATCCTGACCTGACCAGTAACTTGCTGAGGGACCTCATACAACTGCTTGCTTTTCTCTAGACCTCAGTTTCTGATTGTGTAAGAGGAGGATTTCAGAGGAACAGCCCTACTACTGATTCTTTCTGGCCCAAGCTTCTCATGCAAAAGGCAAAGAGAATAGAGGCTCAAGGATTTCCTTCAGTTGAGCTTGAGTTCAGGGCTTCCTGCTTCCCGTGTTTTGCTACCCTCCTCATTTCTCTCCATGGCTTGCAGAAGCCTGTCAAGGACGTGACCGGGATGTGATAGGAAGCTGCCTGTGACTTGAATTCCAGAGGACAGCCTGGAGTGAAATGGGGGACGGGGCTCAGACACCTTCAGGGCTGAGTTCCCCTTTCTGAAGTCGGGGGCAGACCAGGTGATGCTGCGTGAGCTCATTAACTTGTTGCAGCTTCACTTTTTCGGTCTAAGTAAAGGGTTAATGAGCCCAAACTCCACGAGGAGTGGCTGATGCCCTCCTACCCTTCCCTCCTGCCCCTTCTGAGCGGGTCATCCAAAAGAGGCGTCACTCGTGCCACCTCTGCACCTTCAGAGGCCTGCGTTCAGTACACACTGGCCGTCCCCCTGCACCCTTCCATAATGTGAAGTGGCTTCGGTGGGAGTTCAGGGTGCCGAGGAGGCCAGAATGAGGGTTGCATGGGGCAGAGACGTGTGTGCAGTTGGTTATTGTTGGAGAAGGAGCTGGAGCCAGCGAGGCCACGGAGCAAACCGGCCTATGCGATGACAAGTCGGGTGGCAATATGGGACGATGTCACGTGTTTTACCTGGACACTGCAGATGATTCTGCCACTTTATTTTGGTTTTCCTTTCTTTGATTGGTCTGTGACTCAGGTAAATTTATATCCTAGTGCCGAATGTAGCATTTACGTGGTTAGATCAGTTATTACTTGTCTTTGTCTCCAGTCTATTGTGTGTGTGTGGCGTCTTTTATCTCAAGGTTGACTTCGCTCGTTTAATCCTACAAGGAGGTAGAATTCTTCATCCCAGTTTACAGGTGAGGCCACAGGTTTGCTGAGGGAGCGTGGTGCACAGCAGACCAGCCAAGATTGGAACCCGTATTGACGATTCCAGAGCCAGCACTCCAATTTTTCCAGGCGAAGACCGACTTTTTCATTTTCTTTGGAGTTATGCGATCGTGTGATGGAGTAGGGAGACCATTTTTGGCCTGTTTATCACCCCCGTGATAGAACAGAGTGGACTTCCGCTGTGGGAGCCACGTGAGTGGAAAGGCAGGAGCCAGGCCCAGCTGCCTGGACCAGAATGCAAGCTGATCTGGTCCCATATAGCTGACCGGTGGGGGCTCCTTTGTTTTTTAAACATTTGATCTGCATTTTATTGTATTTTTTCATGTTTTGCATTATTTAAAAAAAATGTTCAATTACAGTTGACATTCAGTATTTGTATTAGTTTCAGGTGTACAATGTAGTAGTTAGACAGTTATAAAATTTACAAAGTGATGCCCCCTATTAATCTAGCACCCTCCTGACACTACACATAGTTATTACAATAGTATTGCCTGTATTCCCTGTGCTGTACTTTACATCTCTACGACTATTTTATAACTACCAGTTTGAACTTCTTAATCCCTCACCCTTTTCACCCAGCTCCCCGACCTCCCTCTCCTCTTGCAACCATCCATTTGTTCTATGTATCTGAGTCTGTGCTTTTTGTGTTCAACCACTCTGTTCTTTAGACACCACATATGTATAAGTGAGATTACGGTATTTGTCTTTCCCTGTCTGATGTTTTTTTTCACTTAGCATAATACCCTCTAGGTCCATCCATGTTGTTGGAAATGGTTGGTGGGGACTCATTTTTCAATGCTGAATACCAAAGAGGAGGAGTAAACAAATACGTGGACTGACCATTTAAGACTTAAGAAACTTACACCTGAGGGGGAATAAGAAAGCCTGAAAGAAAACCACCAAGTAGACAGTTCAGGAGCTGCCACATTAACTCGAATGCCAGCCTGCTTTGTTGTGCCCACAGTGTGTGCTGGCAGGTGCGGTTAAACATACAGCGTCGACGACCACAGTCATGGACCCCAGACTGTGACCCATGGGCTCCTAGTACAGCAGCCAGAGATGGCGCCTTGTGTTTATAAACAAGAGGTGGGGAGATTCTTCGTGAAAGGCTCTTTGGGGTACATTTTAATGTGGTTCCAGAAGTGGAAATGGCACTCATTTTTCTTTATTTGACGTGGGGGATGCAGGGGGAGCTGGAACCTTTTTGATAACCAACTCTATCCATTTCTTTAATGATCACCTGAACAACTAACCCTTCTGGGACTATTACATGTAATTGTTTTCTAAGCTGTATCCAGTTCCCTGGTCTGTAGATATATCTATCCCCCTCCTCCTTTTTAAACAGAACTGATTAATTATAAGAAAATAGAATGAAATGAAGCTCTGAGCTTCTTAGTAAATCTCATCCCTCAAGTGATGTGATTCTGCCCTGAAGATGGAGAGGTTCATAAAGGGAAGATTTCGAGAACGAGCACAGAACAAATTAGCCATGAGGCTAGGCAGTTCAGGGGCCTGTCAATGAGTAGCTGTCATTGTCCCCATGGACAAATATTTATGACACACCCGTGAGTACAACTGCCAGTTCGTGTCCATGGTCACCCATGAGTCCCAGACCTAGCTAGTTTTCAGGAACAGGGCCACGGTTTCCAGCTTTTGTCTCCTATTTGATTCATCAATTCACAGTCTCTTCTCTTCTGAGAAGCCTTTATTTAAAATCCTAGCCATACACTGGTTACTGGGTCTTCCTCAAAGCCTTAACATGTATGAATTCCATATGTATTACATTATTGTGCATTCTTGAATGTTTTGTTTCCCCTTAAATTACCTGTAAACACCATGCTGTCATGAGCTATTGTCTTCTGCTGCTTTAGAAACTGCCCATGGTAATCCTTTGCTCATAGAGCTAGTCACACAGACATTTGTGCAATGACAATGGCACTTTCCTAGTAGGAGTATAGAATAGCAGGGACAGTGGAGTTAGATAATGACAGTGAACTTTTTCTTCTTTTTTCCACCTAGCAAGGGTCTGTCTGGCAAGAGAGGAAAGTACATCAAAGTCGTGTTGAGATTAATTCTAAGGGGAAAGTTTAATTGGTCCCAGGGCTTTCCATCATTCTGTACCTGGTAAGAGGCCATTATTCTCAATGGCCGTTTCTTATCACTGCGTCGTTTCCCTGGGAGATGTAACCCTGACACGCTGGCTGGGTGGGAAAAAAAGTACTGGTTTGGGTCTGATACAGTCCTCAGCCATCACGCGGCAGTCCCAGTGTCACCTCCTAGAGCAGAATCATGGAACTTAAAACTGGGAAGGGTCTTTTGAGGTTCCCTGGAGTGCTCCATCCATTCATACATACATCCGTATGTCCATCAGGAAACTACCATGTGCCAGGTTTCCCACTGGGCACCGTCAAGAGCCGCTTAGGAAGCATCAAAACCAGTTTAGAGAGCAGGCATCAATCCAATGGGGGCTCCCTGAAAGTTGTTGTGACCCACAGTTGAATGGCCTGTCATGAAGGTTTGTCTGTTTGTTTGTTTTAAATTAGTGCATTGCAATGGAGAACAGGTAGCTCTGGCAAGTGCTGGATTGAGAAGAAGGAGTTATGATGATAAGCAGTTACTGGTTGAACAAGAAGCAATTTTAACCCTAGAGTAGTCTTCGTGTTCTCAATGACGACAACTGCTTGGGGTAGAGTTAGACAGACTGGGTACGAGTCCCCGGGCCACTCTATCTGTTCTGTGACCCTCTCGTAAGCCACTGAACCTTCCTGCGTGTCTCATGGTCCCTAGTGGTATAAAGATGGTAATGACGGTTATACGTTGAATTGCATCCCCATCGAAATGTGCCGCGTGAAGTCCTAACCCCCAGGGCCTCAGAATGTGACTGTATTTGGAGAGAGGGACTTGAAAGAGGTGATTAAGGTAAAATGAGGCCATACGGGTGGGCCCCAATCCAGTGTGACTGGTGTCCTTCTGAGAAGAGATTAGACACACACAGAGGAAAGACCGTGGGAAGCCAGTTCTTTGCAAGCCAAGGAGAGAGGCCTCACAAGAAACCAACCCTGCTGACGCCTTGACCTGGGCCGTCCAGTCTCCAATGCTGTGACAACATAAATTGCGAGTGTTTAAGCCTCCCAATGTGTGGTACCTGACAGCAGCCCTAGCAACCTAATATAGTGACAGTCACCTGAAGAGCTGCAGTGACTCAGAAGGCATGCGCTGTCATGGGGGGGGTTACGGTGTGGCCCGTGGCAGGGCATTCTGGCTCGGCCGAGTGAAACAGGTTCAGGCTGGAATCTTCACCGGTTTTCCCCGTCCACCCTCACCAGCATCACCACCTTCGGTCCGGTAGACAGACTCGGTGCCCGGCGCACAGTAAAGCTAATTAGATTCCTTTGTAAATGGCAGCTCCGCTGTCAGCCACTTCTCAGTTGGTGGAGGCGGTTCACCAGACAGTGCCAGGCTCCGTTAAAGCATTTTTTTTTTCCTCCAGACCATGTAGTTGATGACTCCCGAGCCCTTCATCCTAGGATGTGACCAAAAGAGTTTAAGGATCTTAGGGGGAGATATTTGGGGCCTCATCACTCTCAGCAGCTCAGACTCTCGGCACCTAAGATACCTGCTCGGCCCAGCTGGCATGTACACACGTGTCCATTTGGTCTCTGCTTGGTGAGTCTGCAGACGCGTCCAGAGGCAAGCACACGTTGCTTCCCTCCTTTCTAGCTCTGGCTTTCTCACGTGTGCTCGGTGTTGTTGATTTTTAGGGGGACACTCGTCCCCAGGGTCCACACAGTACCACTAAACTCACAATAGTGACATCAGCCACTTGGGAGGTGTGGGTGGCTAGTGGGAGGCAGCTCCATGTGGAAACTAAAAAGAGAAACAAAACCCTCTTCTTTCACTTCCCCCGGACTTTTTTGTGTCTTTGCAGGTAGATCGGGCCAAATAGGGAATTTACAGATCGACATTTTAATACCCAAAGCAGCTTGAGGTTTTAAAAAAGTTCCTTTGATTCCGAAGAACTGGGAGCAGGGAATCAGGTTGGCGGGCAAGCCAGAGCACGTGGAGAAAGGAGGGGGGCATAATGCATGTGTGCCTGGAACGTCTCTGTTGTGTGCTGCAAATGTGGCCATAAACCCTAGCAAGAGGAACCCTCTAACCATTTCCAGCTGGGAACACCTGGACACTTTCTAAGTTACAATGAAAAGAGCGTCTCTGGCAAGCCAAACTTGACTTTTGTCAGTTTTGTTTTATGGAGCTTAAATGCTTTTCCTACTCAGCTGGGGCACTCCCTATATTTCACTGATGGACGCATAGAGAAGCATTCGGGCTGATTGTGCCAGAGGGCAGGTGTGGTCTCAGGAGGTCTCCCTTTAGTAATTGGCAGAGGATGACAAGGAAAAGGCACCTCCAGCCAGGGTCAGCACAATGAGGGGGGGAGGCGGCGTGGCTTCCTCCCCTAACCTTCTCCCTTCCTTTTCTTTATTAGGCATAACAGCATTCAGCTGGAATTGGTCTCGTGTGCCTGTTCTGGATCTCCTGGAGATGATAGCATTCTTACTCGATGATGGAGGTCATGGTTTCTTTTCCAGGCTGCTTCGAATCTGCAGTAGTACCGGGCTGCATGCTGGTGTGGGCGCTGGAAGCGTCTGGGATGGTAGCTGCCTTAGGGCAGACAAGGGCCAGTGCACCACACTCTGTCTAACCATGTTGAGGGAAAGAACTTCTAAGAGGGCAGGTTAGTTGTGCTAGTGATCTGGGACCTGCATATCTTATCTTGATTTGGTGAATCACTTCCTTTCTTTCAAGCTGTTCACTCTTTACTAGAATCTCCCCTGCCCCCTTCAGAGTGGGGTCTGAAATTACATCACGTTACTTGTTTAATAATCTACCAGTCTTCGTGAGGCCAAGACTGACTTACCCCAGGTCACCCATTGAGTTATCGGCAGGATTGGGCCTTGAACTGGTGGCTTCTGTCCCAACCTGATGCTGTTCCCCTTACACTGAGCTCCTTCTGCTTTCTAGGAGCTCACATGTGTCTGCTCCCACCTCTGCACCGCAGAGGGGACCCCTGAGAGGGCGCCTCTACTGTCTCTCCCGGCCTCTGATGAGAATGCCCCTTTTAGCCACTGGAAGTGTTCGCGGGAGGCCTATGCCGGGATGTGGGCTCATCCCTGATTTTCTCACCATCTTCCTTAGAAACCTTCTTCCTGGCTGCCCACCTGATGTTGTTACCTGTCGGGGCAGTCTAGCATTGCGATTAAATCCTTAGGTTTCAGAGACAACCCTGTGTTCAGATCCGTTTATTGTTGGATGTATTTTCCATGTATAATCCCTGGAACTCTTGAGGAAAGTCACTTTGATGAGCTTCGTTCCTTTCATCTATGACTGGGCATATTAATGCCTCGTGTCTGGATTTTTAGAGTGAACATGTGAATGTACAGGGCTTTGCACAAGGCCCCACACATACTCAGCATTCAGTGGCAGGTAGGTAGAGTCTCCAGCAGCAGCATTATCGTATGATTGCCTCCTTGACTCGGATGGATATGGCCGTGTGTATAATCAAGTACCCAGTCCGGAACCGGGGCAAAGGTTCACTTTAATAAATGAAAGCTGTTGTAAGCTTGTGGGATAACTCAAAAGATCTGAGTAATTCAGCAGATACAATAGACCTGGAAGATTCCGGGATGTAGATTCATCTTCCTGTCCTGTCTCAAACTTCCTGTCTTGCCTCGGCCCAGTGGCATTCCTTTACACGACTTCACTTTCCTCACCGGTCACTTGGGGCTGACTGAGCATTGTGTGATACTGAAAAGGGATGATGGAAAGGGTACAGTCAGTTGGTGGCTGTTGGATCGGAATTCCTGGTGACACCAACGTCGCTCTTTCTGGAAAGTAAACTGCCAGTTCATTGCAAGAACTATAAATTGTGCATACCCTTTAACTCAGGGGTTCTAATGTTAGGAATGTACTGTCCCCAAAATACAGATTCCCAAAGAAAAGGGGGGGTGGGATAGAGCGGGGCCTGTCGGGTTCATTAGCAGTGCTGTTTCAAATAGCTCCAAATCCAAAAGTCCGCACGTGCCCAACGTTGCCTGGCGTTTTTGGTGTTTGAATTCCACAGAGCCCTCGGTGGCTGTGGGGAAGGTCAGACGCATGGCTTTCGACTTGTGGGAGGTCCCATTTGGGAGAGAGTTGAGCGATGGTGAAAGTAACAGTCCATTATTTTAATCGAGGTCCAGGGAAAGCTAGAGAAATGTGAAGTCAGTTCCTGAGTCTGCTGAGCACCCGTCCCTGTGGGTCCCCTGCTTCGGCCACTGCCAAGACACAACCTCTGCAATGCCTGGCCTGTGGCCTCAGGGGTCTGGTGGCAGTGCCAGAGCAAACCCAGCTTGTCCATGTCCAGGGCTGCTTAAATGCCACCTAAGCAATTCCTTTGGTAGCAAGTGACATTCAGCAAAAGGGCATGGCTGGCAGAGGCTCTGAAGCGCAGGTCGGAGGGGGCAGGATGTGATGTACACGGTGTGTAGGAAGGGCGAGAAGCCTGGAGGCCGCTGGGTTTTGGTGTTTAAAGGCTGTTCCAGACAGAGATGGAGCGGAAGTCTGTGGACACAGGGGCAGGTGGCTTTTCTACCTGGGTTTTCGGATGGCCCCTGTGCCTCGCAGCACTCTGGGAATAATGGGGCTAGGTCATTGGAGACTTGGGGCTCTCCTGGCACCCCAGAAGGATCCTCGGGGGTCTCAACAAGGGACTGTTCACAAAGCTTTTGGCCCTAAGTGAGCGCTGCGTAAGTGTTGGTTGCCTTCCCCTTCCTGGGGGCGAGGGTGGACGGGTGAGGAGTGGGGGACAGCATTCATTTGAATGTGGCCTTTTCTAGGCCTATGGCAATCATCTGGCCAGGATTTGGGGGCAAACTCCCAGTTTCAGCTGTCCACACATGCATACTTGAACCTGATTGCAGCTCTATCAATACAGGTAATGTATCTTTGAAAACGTAAGAATGGAACGTGGAGGGCTGCAGACAGAGTTAACATACGTCAATAGGTTATCCCTTCTTTTCATGAACTCATTATAGTCAATGGTAAAAGAAATGAGAGTCCATACAATGGGGAATTAGACATGTGGTCATTTCCAAGATTTAAGATTAAAAATTTGATAATTCCCCGTGTTTGCAGGGGCAATCTTTTTTTTTTTAATTAAATTTATTGGGGTGACAATTGTTAGTAAAGTTACATAGATTTCAGGTGTACAATTCTGTATTACATCGTCTATAAATCCCATTGTGTGTTCACCACCCAGAGTCAGTTCTCCTTCCATCACCATATATTTGATCCCCCTTACCCTCGTCTCCCATCCCCCACCCCTTTACCCTCTGGTAACCACTAAACTATTGTCTGTGTCTATGAGTTCTTGTTTCTCATTTGTTTGTCTTGTTCCTTTGTTGTTTTTGGTTTATATACCACATATCAGTGAAATCATAGGGTTCTCTGCTTTTTCTGTCTGACTTATTTCACTTAGCATTATACTCTCAAGATCCATCCATGTTGTCACAAATGCTCCTATATCATCTTTCCTTAACGCCGAATAGTATTCCATTGTGTATATGTACCACAACTTCTTTATCCATTCATCTATCGAGGGACATTTTGGTTGTTTCCATGTCTTGGCCACCGTAAACAAAGCTGCAATGAACATTGGCGTACACGTGTCTTTATAGAGAAATGTTTTCAGATTTTTTGGGTAGATACCCAGGAGAGCGATTGCTGCGTCATATGGTAATTCTATTCGTAATTTATTGAGGAACCTCCACACTGCCTTCCATAGCGGTTGCACCAGTTGCAGGGGCAATCTTATATCATCCCTCTGCTTAATACCCTTTAGCAGCGGTTCCATGTTGATGAAATGGAAATTCCAGCTGGTGCACAAATCCTTTCATGATTTGGCTGCCTTCTTAGTTTGTTTCTGTTTTCTTTCATTTTTCTTTCACATTCTTGAAAATGCACCTCACACAACACATGTGTATTAGTTTCCTGTTGCTCCTGTAACAAATGGCCACAGACTCAGTTGCATAAGGTAATACCGATTTATTCTTTTGAACGTGTAGAGGTCAGAAGTCCAATGTCTGGCTCTCGGGGCTGACGTCCGGGTGTCAGCAGGGCTGGTTCCTTCTGGAGGCTCTGAGAGCAGGATGAACTTCCTTGTGTGTTTTCAACTTCTAGGCGTTGCCTGTATTCCTGGGCTTGTGGCCCCTTCCTCCATCTGCAAAGTGCGTCACTTCAGTCTCTGCTTCCGTCATCACACCTGCTTTTCCTGTGATGCTGACTCTTCCTGCATGTCTCTTATAAGGATCTTGTGATGACATTGGGCCCAGCCAGCTAATCCAACATAATCTCCCCATCTCAGGATCTTTGATCAAACCTACAAATTCCCTCTTGCCATTAATGTAACATTCACAAATTCTAGGAATTAGCACGTGGACATCTTTGGGGGACCATTATTCAGTCTACCCCAGTGTAGGTCCCCGGTCTCTGTGTCTAGCATTCTTGCTGCCTGGGACACCTTTTCCTGCCTTCATTGTCCAGCTAATTCCTATTCACTCGTCAGAACTTAGTCTCAGTCTTCTCTGTATGAAGACTTCCTTGGACAGCCTTCCTCTCCTGCCCCCATGATCTGGTCGTCTGCCTCCTCTCTTGCTCAGTAGCATTATCAAACCCCGTATTGTAATTGTAGGTTTGTTTATCTGCCTGTCCCGGGAGTCCTTGGGGATAGGGAGCACATTGGAGTCACCTTCCTGTCCCTACCGTGGAGACCCAGGGCTGCACATCGTTCAGCACTGATTGCTGGATGCCCAGGAAAACGGCGACGAAGGCAGGATCCATGCCTCCCACCGTGGAGACATCTCAAGGGGGAGCTCTTTGTCCTGATCTCCACACAGCCTTGTTGGCCTGACGTCGCGTTTCCTCCAGGGGACGGAAGCCCTCTGGGTTTCAGCGTGTCCGGTTCTGTGTTTTCCTGTCCCTTCAAGCTGTCTTAATTCCCTCTTTCTTGTGCTGTGATACATTAGCCTAAGTGAAAGCAAATAGACGATTTCCTATTAACATTTATATTGCTTTGCTTTTCCATTTCTTGGTGAGGCTCTGAAGACCGGGGTGGCTGCGGAAAATATTCTTTCATCTGAATAATGTCCCTGTTGGGGGCTGGATTCCAGCGTTTTTCCTGGGCTGTCCAGAAGCATCGATGTGGTGGACTCATGAGCCCAGGAAAAATTAAGGCACAGATGTCAATGCGGAAACAGCAAGTGGGATTCCGTAAACGTACACTGAGCCCCGACTGTGTGTGTAGTCCCATGCCAGGTCTTGGTGTGTGGTCTAGAGTTTATTAAGTGGTTATTATGTGCCAAGCATTGTTCCAAGTGCTTTCGTTTTACCACCTTCTTGACTTCTTAGAACTGCCCACTGAAATGTAGGACCCATTATAATCTGAGTTTTACAGAGGGAGAAACTGAGCCAGAGAAGTTGCTTACCATCTTGCTGATGGAGAAGTCCCAGTCCCTGCCCCCCAAATGTTTATGGTCCGGACGTGGCGTCTGAACTGGCAGTGTGCACTGAAGGCCACGTGGGACATCCACAGGTAGTCAAGAGTTTTGAAGGGTATTCCTGGCGGAGGGGAAAATAAAACAAAATCAGGGAAGTGTGAAAATAATTACTTCGTTCAGGGAAGAGTGAGTAGCAAGTGCAATTGCTTTTAAAGTTGTAGGAAAGATTGGCAAGGAGCCAGAGACCTGGAAAGACAGGAAGGGCAAGAGGGCGTAGCTAGAGAATGGATTTCCTAATGTGTGGTCTGGAGGTGAGCAGCTGGGAGTGAGCATGATGACGTGGACAGCAGAGTCTCTCAAACTGTTGGGCTTACAAATGTGCTGGGATCTCGAGCAAATGCAGACTGTGATTTGTAAGCCTGGGGTGGGCCTGCGGGTCTGCTTTTCTGACAGGCTCCCAGGTGATACAGAGGCGGTTGGTACCTGGGTCCCTCACTGAGTGAGGGTGTAGAGGGGAAGGCAGGCACCATGGGGGCTGTGGGTGAAGAGGCTTGGGAACAATGCTCTGCTTTGGGCAGGGTCAGGTGGGCCCGTGACTGTGTTCTCAAGAAGAATGGCAGTGGATGGAGAGGAAAACGGGGGTGGGGGCAAGGTGTTCAGCCAAGGAGAAGGAAGAAACAACCTGGATTTCTGCAGATGAAAAAGAGACCGACGGAAATGAGCAGTGTGTCCGTTACAGTTAGGCTCAACAGTATTTGACAGGATGGCTTAAACCGGAAGGAAATTTGTCTCTCCCACATCCAAGAAGTCAGGGCGTTGGCAGCGTGGGGTGTCGTGGTGGTTTGATGGTGTCATTCAGTTCCCCAGAATCCTGTCATCTCTGCCAACCTCACGTCTCGGCTGACGTACCTCCATGTCCAACATGGCGTCAACGTCCTTGTTGTGGCCAGCAGCCAAGAGGAAGCAGGAAATCCAGAATGGGCACATGGCTCAGCGGGCAAACTGCCTCTCTGCGGCTTTTCTCAAGTCCCACCGCCACGCTTGGCTGCCCTAGAGGCTGTCAGGTCTAGTCTTTCCTCGGGCTGCTTTGCTGCCCTGAGTGTAAGCAGGGTTCTGTTCCTACACAGAAATGGGAGAGATATGGGGTGGCAACTTGGCAGCCCTTGCCATAAGTCGAATCCCTGGTGAGAAGTTAAAAGGGGCGGGGTGTTGAGTTGATCAGGTGCTTAGTGACAGGCCTTTGTGCTGATGGAGCTCTGAATCTACTTGTGCTCTTTGCTTGCCCTCGTTCCTTAGTGTGAGTGTCGGTTTCCTCTGTCTTAGAAAGCCTGTCCAAATCCTTCCTGCCCTACAAGACCCAGCTCTATGGCCACCTCCTCCAAGCAGCCCACCAGGACTCTTGAATCAGAATCAGTCTACCATCTCTTGACAGAGTGTCGCATTGGCACCGCCATCCACCCTCATGTCATTCCGTTTTGTATTTTAATTTAGTCATTTGTACCTCGTCCTCTTCTGTAGACTGTGTGTCAGCAGTCGGTCTCTAGCACAGTGCCTAGTACACGATGAATTTCCAGGACATTTTAGTTAAACTTCAGGGAGTAAATTTGAGTGATCAAGCGGATGGTGTAAGATGCAGGTGTTTTCCCTAGAGCAGTGCTTCTCATACTCTCGTGTGCCTCAGAATCCGCTGGAGGGCTGTTACCACTCTCCCCACGCCCCACCCCAGTTTTTGATTTAGTAGGTGTGGGAGGCCTAAGAAGGTGCATTCCTAACAAGTTCCCAGAAGACACTGATGCTGTGTTTCCAGGACAGTCCTTCCAGAGATCACTGTCCTTGAGAAACACATAGATTTGTTTCTTTTTCTCTTTTTTTTTTCCCCCTGGGGAACCTGCAATGCAAGTCAGGCCTGAAAACAGACGTGGGAATTAAATACAAGGTAGTTAAGTCAGTGGATGAACCAGTAGAGAAATATTTGGGGTCAAGGGTGCTTTGGAGTCTTCTTATCAATTTTTTTTTTTCCGAACAAATTCCCTGTTTCACCTAATCTTAATGCTGCCAATTGTAAGATGCATTGTTATTTTATATCAAGCCAAGAAATTAATAAGGGCTTTTCATTAAGCTACGACACAATGCTTTCCTATCCCTTTGAATCTCTTATACTTATTGAAACAATGCTTTTAGACCTAATTAGATGGGTTTAATCATATTTTATTGCTCTGCTTACATATGAAGGAAAAACACCAGCAAATAATATTGGTTCGGGTAGTCCTAAAGGTTCTTCACATTGAGCCTCACTCTTTAGAATCCCTTCTCTACCCAGTGTCATCACCGTCTGTGTTTTCTACATGGTGTCACCCTTCTGAGCACCAGATTGCTTATAAGAATCCTGCAAAGAAGACTCTCAAGTCCCCCTTGCAGCCCTGTGGAGCCTGCCTACCCCTGGCTCCTGTTTCAGAAACCTTGCTACTCACACCATTGGTTCTCCACCTCCTCCAGCCCTGCCCACAACCATTTGGTTCATGGCTAAAAGTGCGATCCCTTCCATTATCTCCAGCATTTTCACAGAAGTCTCTGACACGCATTCTGCAAATTCGTGAGTGAGCTAACAGTGGCAGCTACTGCTTCCACTTATTGGAGCCAGTTATTGCTGGAGCCTTCCTAATTTCAAAGACGTTAGAATGTGAAAAACAGCTTTTCTTAGCATCAATTTTCTTTTTTTTTTATGTCCACTGCATGTCAGGCACATGTTTTCACTGTCATGGCTTTTCACATTACTGCTCTCAGTTAATATTTACGATGGTTGTTCAAGGTCAGTATGGTGACCTCAGTTTTATAGATGAGGACCTTGGGTCCCCATTCAGCATGTAGGCAGGCATTCATTCACTCCCCAAATATTTATAGAGCTTCTGTGTGCCAGTCATGCTAGGTACTAGGAATACTGAAGTGGAAAATTTCCTGGGGGGATATTCAGTGAAGAAATAGGCGTGTAAGATTGAATCATGTAAGTGCTGTGGGAAGAAAAGTAAATCAGGGTATGCCAGATGTTAGAGAAGGCTTTTTGAGTAGACTCTGGAGTGAAGTGAGGGTACACAGCATACAGATATCACAAGGATTCAGGAAGTTGCAAGTGCAAAGGACTCCTGGCAGGAATGGGCCGTCTTCTTTGAGAAACAGCAAGTCTGTTCAGTTTTCACTTCTGACACCAAATGTATGTCTTTGTTTTCTTTTGTTTTCCCCCCACACCAATTCTCCCACTCTCTGGACACCACCTGGGTATCCTACAATTCGATTCAATTCTGACACTACCCAGTGAGTATTAACCCTACAGGTTAAGACCTCACAAGAGTGTCCCCACTTCAGACTGCTGTCACAAGCCCCAGGTTGCCACCTGTCCTTCTGACCAACTGGCTCTAAATTCAAGTGGTTCCCCCAACTCCCTCCTCTGGAACTCAGGAAAGTGCTTTCCTAACAGCACTGGTTTATTAGAAAGGGTACAACTCTGAAACAACCAAATAGCAGAGATACACAGGGCAAGGTATGGTGCGGGCAGGGGTTATGCCTGTGCCCGCTTGGCGTATGCTATCCTCCCGGGACTGTGATGTGTTCCTCAACCTGGAAATTGTCTGAACCCTGTTATTGAGGGGGTATTAAGTTGGCTTCATTACGTAGGCATTGCCATTGGTGCTTAGCTTAATCTCCAGTGTCTCTCCCCTCCCTGGAGGTCAGGCGTGGGGGTGGGGCTGAAAGTTTCAACGCTCTAACCATGCCGTGGTCTTTCTGGTGACAGTTCCCACCCTGAAGCTGTTTAGGTGTTGCAGCCACCGGTCATCTCATTAGCATATACAAGACACTCTTATTATTCCAGAGATTCCAAAGGTTTTAGGAGCAGTGGCCTAGGAACTGGGGACAGAGACCACAATATATGTTTATCATATGTTTGGCAAGGAAGCCAATTGGGCTGGAGCAGTGGGCACTCAAAAGAGGTACCTGCTCAAAGGCAGCTGAGCTGAAATTGCCAGATCTTTGGGTCCCAAGTCCAGGGTTTGTCCACATGCGGGTAAGTGTGAGACGCCACTGCAGATTACGTCCTTTTCTATTTACTGGATGAGTTTAATTTTTTAAGAAACAGACGTCTTGATTAATTCAGCTCCAACAGCAGTTCCACAGCGGAAAAATAGACTCACTGCTGTCACCATCTTGCTGCCTAGGAAGTAAGTACCCACAGTGTCTGATTCCTGAGCAGTGTTTTAACCAACCCAGCTAAAGATAACTGCGTGTGTGTGAAAGTGGGCAAAGGGAATGACAAAGAAATGCAAACATTTTATTCCCAGTGCATGTCTTTAAAATAGGATATGGAACTTTCAACTCTTCCTCTTTTGAAGAACACTGTCGAGAGGGAGACCCTGGCAGCACTCTGTAGAAGAAAGAACAGATCTGGGTTTTGATCCCAGCTCTGCTGATAATTAGCTATGGGACTATATGTATTAGAGCTCAGTGACGACGGACAAGAGAATATGTGAATTTAAACAGAAAAAGATTCATTGTTATTATTCAGTAGCTTGCAGGAGTCTCGGAGAAGCTAGAGGCCCCGGCTCCAGGCTGAGCTGCGAGGAGCAGTTCTCTGAGCCACACAGAACCAGACCACCGAGAAAACTGTGAGTAAGAAGCCCTTGGGACAGTTCTTCCTGTAAGGACCGCACCACGTCTGCTGGGAGCTGTGTCTTCAGGACAGCCGCCATCTTTTTTGATATTCCTGAAGTCCGGGATTAGAGTCAGGGTTCTAACTACAAAGGCCTCGGAAGGAACCAAATGGCCCTTGCTCGTGTTTGCCAGGAAAGAGGAGAAGCAAAAGAAGAGGTATGCCAGCTCCTGATGTTCATTTTTGCTTCTTGAATCTCAGACGGGTGTGCAGGCTTGGTGGGAACTACGCTTCACAGTCGGGGTCCTAGATGGAAAGGCATCTGGAAAATGTCTGACGTGGCCATCCACGTATGCAGGAGAAATAGTAAAACAATCCTGTGGGAAATGGGGGAGGATAAAGGGTGGGTTGCAAAGGTTTCTGCAAGTCAGTCAAATTGTTCAAATGTCAGCCCCAGTAGCTGTTGGAAAATTATGCAGGTATAATGCAATATTTAGAGCAACCACTCAAAAAGCCATACAATGAGACACACCAAAGCACACCATAAGCAAATCAAAATAGAATTCTAAAAAGTGTTCTGGGACCTCACAGGAAAGCAGGAAGAACTCTAATGAGATGCCGTCACGAACCCACAGAAAGGGCTAAAATTAAGAAGACTGAACACCATCAGATGTTGGCAAGGAGGTGGCACAACTGTAATTTCACCCGTTATTGGTGGGAGAATGAAAGGGTTCATCCGCTTTGCAAAGAAGTCTGAGAGTTTCTCATAAAACTAAACAGACACCTACACTCCAACTCTTCAGTTCCAATTTCATTCATTGCCAAAACTGAAAACCGGCCGGTGTTCATCCATAAGAGAAAGGATAAATAAATTGTGATGCAGTAATACCATGGTGTATTATTCACGGAACAATAAAAAGAAACACACCAGATACATGCTACAACATGGATGAGTCACCAAACTTTTATGCTTCGAATAGCTTATCCCAAAGAGTGTATACTTGTGATTCCTAATAGATCACGTTTTGGGGCAGGAAGAATCAGTGTATCATGGAAATAAATCAGGAAAGTGGTTGGCTATGGGGAGTGCAGGTGGAGATTGAATGGGAAGGGGTTTGAGTGAATCACATTATCACCCTAGAATGTTCTGTATCTTCAAAGGGGTTGGGTTATACAAGCGGTCCTCCAATAATGTTGTTTTGTTATAACATTGATGAGATTTAAAAAGTCAATTCCCAGCTGGGGCCACTGTCTGTGTGCAGTTTGCATGTTCTCCCCACGTCTGCACAGGCTTTCTCCAGAGACTCCCGGTTTCCTCCCACATCCGAAAGATGTGCATGTCAGGTGATTTGATGTATCTTAAGTTGTCCCAGTCTGAGTGAGTGTGCGGGTGTGTGAGCAGCCCTGCCATGGAATGTCCTGTCTAGGGTTGGTCTCACCTGGTGCCCTGAGCTGCCAGAATAGGCTCTGGTCCACACAACCCAGAACTGGCATAAGCCGGTTAGAAAGCAACTACCTTACTTGTTTTGAGGAATCTTTCTTAAATGGATGGATGGTTCACATTTATCTCAATGCTTCGTCTTAGAAGTGTTCTGAGTCTTTATTTAGAGAGACGGTGATGTTTTTGTGACTAGAAATACACCACCGGAATTTCACACTTGTTTATATCAGTTAGCTTGTAAAACTGGTTTTGTTATATGTCATTTTGCTTAAAGTGGCGGTTTCCAAGACCTTTGGTCGATGTTAAGTAAGGGCTTACTGTGCAGGCGTATGATTTGTCAAAACTCCTGCAACGGTCTGTGCATTTCATTGTATACACCTTTTACTGACCCTACCTAGTTAGTGGTTTACATACTAAAGCACCTAGGGGATGGTGTGCTGATGACTAAGTTACTGCTTTGAAATGCATTAAAGAGAAGCAAAAAGGTGGGTTGATAGATGGATAGAAGGACAGATAAGACAAAGCAGGTAAGGTAAGATGTTAATGGTAGAGAGTAGGTATAGGGATATATATGTTCACTGTAAAATTCACCTTTATGGTGTCCTTGGAAATTTTCATAAGAAACTGTTAGGGCAAAGTGTTGTGAAATTATACTAGGATGTGTGATCCCTTCCTGTCCTACATCAGACAGCCATGGGTTGTTAAGAAAAATCACTACAGCCGTCTGGTCACTACATTATGGGACAAGGTGATTTTTGCTAAACTGAATAAAAGGCACAAAGAATTCAGTTGACTGAAATAGCTGGGATTGGGATACAGTCTGGAGAGAGTACCCATCCACAGAAGATGCCCAATAAGCATTTACTTAATCTGTTTCTCTTACTCTGCAATGAAAATCCATCCCAAACTCTGATTTCTTTACTTGTCTCCAAAGTCAGTGCCAGCCATGCAAAGACAACAGCTATCCATTTCTGAGATAAGGTTAAGTGTAAACTTCTGAATTTACCTAAAATAGTTGGGTCATGCATAAAGCTTAGTTGATTTTGTAGGTAACAGCAGTGGCCAAAAGGTCTGAGGTGGAAGAGGGTTAGCTTCCCACCACAAGCTCACTGCGTTCCTTAGTCAGCGGTCACCACGTGATTCAAACAGCCTTAAAAATATCAATGATGTCTCTGTCTCCTGTCCTTTCTCATGCTCTGGCCACCATCTTGCAGGCAGGCTCATGAGAGACACACAGGCAGTGTTACAGGGACCAGTGCTATCCCCCTCGTAGCTGGCATCCGGCAAACAGAAGTCTGTCCAAGCAGTGACTGGAAACAAGACTACTTAGGGGTCACCCCTCAGACATCATCCCTAAGAATGGTGATTCCAGTCTCACCAGATTTTCGGTCTTCATGAAAAGGTGGAGAGTATCTCTGAAATATTTCAGCCTGTCCACATTTCTTGAAAACCTTATCTCACCAATCAGAGTTCTTTTCTAACATTCCACATGCCATTTAACAAGCCGCTACGTCACCGAGAAACCCCCATTCCAAAATTCATTAGGTCCCGATATTGATAACACGTTTGATGTCATCAATATCAATATTGATGACAAACAGCATGCTTTTGGGTTGAGGTTTGTCCCAAAATATGCATAACACGAACTTTACCATTTTAACGATTTAGAAGGGTACCCCTTCATGGCATGAAGCACATTCACAATGTTATATAATCATCCCGACTGTCCATGTCCAGAACTGTTTCATCACCTCAAATAGAAGCTCTGTCCCCATTAACCAATAACTGTCCACTTCCCCTCCCCCAGCCATTAACATCTATTTTACTTCCTATTTCTACGAATTTGCCTATGCTCAGTACCTCATACATGTAACGCCATACTATATTTGTCCTTTGGTTTGTTTATGTGGCATAATGTCCTTAAGGGTCATCCATATTATAGCACGTGTCAGAATTTCCTTTTTTAAAAAAATTAGTTTCCTTCCTTTTTAAAGCTGAATAATATTCCATTGTATGTTTAGCCTACATTTTCTTTATCCATTCATCTCTGGGTGAACATTTGGGTCTTTCCACCTTCACAAAGCATCTCTTAATGCCACATTTTTGAGGTAGCATTTACATAGGGAAAACTTCCAGTTACATTGCAAACATCTATATAATAACTTTTTACAGAATAATGTATTGCAACAAGTATGAGGTTATAGACCAGACGTAAATGGTACAAAATCAGAATCAAGTATGGAGATTTTGAGGAACCCCCAAGCCCCAGGATGGGGTGTGGTCCTAGAGAGTAGCTGGTGCTGACAGAAGGCTCTTCCGTTGCATGCACAACTCTGCTGACAGCCGCGTGAATAGTTTCCTGATCAAGAAGCAGAGTTTCAAGCATTTTACATCCTAACAAGAGCATTTGTCACTTCTGTACAGGTGTTTTATGTGTATGATGCCTTTGTTTCATTTTAGGAAAATTGGTTGGGAGGAGGGAGTTGGCTTACCATATACTGCATTCTAAGTTTTAATTGTAATTTTAATTTATAATTTTAATTATAAATTTTCCTGTTTCAAGTCACGGGAAATTGGTTCCATGCTAGCTTTTCGGCACAAAACACTTATATTTTCAGGAATGAATTATGGAAATAACATGGGAGATGCTTCCCTTTTCAGGTATATTACAATACTATAAAACTTCTCGCTTTGAAGAGAGGATGAAATACGGGAGCAGAGGGAGGAAGAGACTTGCTCCCTTCACAGTTCTTGGAGCTGCCTAGAGGAGAATAGGGGTTATCCCTCCCAGGCCTCTTCCTGGTTCCTTGGGGGGCGGGGGAGGGTCTCCCTTTGTCTCCATGTCAGAATCATTGAAGGGACTGGTCCAGAGAGTCGGAGGGAGCTAATTGTTGAAAGGAGTCATGGCCTTTGCAAATGCTCCTTCGACGTAAACCGCGATGGGCCAGGACACACTGGGAAACTTAGGCAAGATTAATGGGGCTTAGCCAATTTTTATGTCGGAGCCTGTATGGAGATGTATGAATGCGAGCTGAGAGGCATGGATTGTGCTTGATTGCTGACTTACCGCCTTCTGCTCTGTGAAGAGCCATATTCCAGTCTTGGGCTCACAAGCTTTTCATTACTGTGCAGTCAATTATTGCTGGTGAGAAATGAGTCCACCGGCACCACCACGTCCAATACGCAGCCACGCTCATTCTCTCTGCAATCAATGTCATGTACATGGCTTGTAGTGTTAGGGCGACAGCCAATCTATTTTTAGTCCCCTCCTTCCTCCCACCTTTTAGAAAAGGATGGAGCCATTCTTCCTGGCCAGCAACCACTTCTCCTCCTCCCTCCCTCAAAATGTCAATTAGATTAACATTTCGCAGTGTGGCTGCCTCCACATCTGCTTATAGCGCGTGGCTGGACTTTGGAAAACAACGGCATGGCACCTCTGTGGGGTCTCTGTATTTATTTTCTTTTAACGATCTCCATAGCCAATGTACTCTGCTCTCAAGCCAAAGGAGAATTCAGGCAACTGCCAGGGCTGGGCCCTCCTGGGGCCAGAGCTCTGGGGCCTGCACCTCACTGACTGTAAGGCAGCTTCTGGAACTAGGAGGGAACTGTCATGCTTGTTGGAGTTCTACGGCAGGGTACACGTGAGCTCTTGGTTTTGTAGCAGCAGTGGCTCTGCCGTGCTGGCTGAGTCCAGAGAGGGATGGACGGATGGATGCTATGTGGAAGGACCAGCCTGGATGGGCCTACGGGGAGGTGGGAATGTGGACCCCCCAACCCCCCTAGTCCTGGCCTCGCTGGCTGGAGGGACCTACTATGCCAAAGGGAGATGGTCCAAAGGCTGAACTCCAACTTGATTGCCTTTGTCAAGAAGCTCTCAGGATTTCTCTTTCCACTCTTTTTTTCCCTTCGCTCTCTTTTCTCTGGTTTCTTTACCTCCTCACTCTCTCCCCTCTCATTTAAGGGGAAACTGTGCGTCTCCCTCTCTTTCTGTCCCTCTGTTCCCTGCTGTCCATCCCTCCTCTCTCTCCCCTGTGGTTTCTAGCAAAAGGGACATGGAGTGTGTCTGAACTCTGCCTCCTGTGGGTTAATAGGTGTGTGAATTTGGATGCTAACACCTTTAGGGGTTAACGGGATGCAGACACCTGTGTCTGGGGTTGTTGGGAGGACTAGATAACAGCAGAGACCACTGAAACTCTTGGAGCTCTTACGTTTATTTAGCACTTGCTGGTTCTACATGTGTACCCTCGTCCCTCAGGACCACCCATAAGGCAAGACTGTTCTCCCCAGTTTACAGATGAGGAAACTGAGGCCCAGAGAGACCGACCAACTTGCTGAAGGTCACTTAGCTATAATATGGTGAAGCCGGTGGGTGTTGGCACCCAGACTGCCTGGCTCCACCCTCACACCATGGAAAGATTACGTATGGAAGCACGTAGGACATGGGGACATAAGTGACTAATAACACTTCTTGAATATCTATGGGTGAAAATTTTGCAACATGCGTTGTGAAAGATGCACATTGTAAGTATTTAAAAGATTATTTATTCATGTCATGTTTTCTCTCCATTTTAGTTGTCCTCTTTTTTATTTTCCCTTCTCTTCGCACCTGTGGTTATTCCCTTTCTCTTGGGAATTTGGCCCAGTCCTCCTTCTTTTTTTTGGTCTTTTCTACTTTTTGGACTCCCCAGTATGTCCCTCCTTCTTCATACCCTTTTCCTTTGTGTCTCTCTAAATCTCTTCTCCCAGCCCTCTGCTGCACGCCTGTTTTGTTTTTTCTTTTCCGTGCTTTCCATCGCCTCCATCTCATCTCTCTCTCTGCTCGTTTTTTTTTGTTGTTGTTGTTGTTTTTTATCTGCCTTGATTCTTGCCAAACCAAATCCCCAAACTCCAGCAGAGATTCAAGTCAGCCCCCTGCCACACAGCATGGCCGGAGCCCCAGGAATTGTGGTAGCCCCGGGCCTCCCAGGCATTCCAGGGTTTACAGGAACAGGGTGACATGTGGCTCCTTGAACATTCATCAGATGTGCTCCATATTTATTTCTGGCAGGAAACACACCACCGGGGGGGGGGGGGGGCGGGGAGATGGCTGCCGTAGGACTGGAACTGCAAACTTCATCTCCCCAAAGTCAGAAAAGTTCGGAGATGGAATTTTTGCATTCTTCATAACTTAGCCAGACACACACACTCACACTCGAAGGCAGTGAATTTGTCAGCCTGTACAGTAGCACGCAGTTCTAAATATGGGCATGGTAGGAAGAGAGATGGTTACTGTGGGAACTATAATTTTTAATTTACTGGCTTGGAGCTCTGAACCAGGGCTTGGTGCCTAATGTAGTGTTTTTACATTTGGATATGTGCTCAGGAAAGGTATAAAACCTTGCAAAGCTAGGGCCAGTGTGTGGGGATATCACTGAAGAGATTGGGGTGGGGGGTTGAAAACTGAATGAGGTGCAGTGAGCCCAATGAATATGCCCATAACTATCAGAAGGGAAGTGGACAAATCCTGGGGCTCCCAGCTCGTCAGCACGGGAGGCTTACTGACCAGCAAGGCTACTTCCATCGGCTTGTAGATGAGGGGAACAAGGTTTAGGGAGACAGGGCGACAGGGCTGGCAAGGAGGCTGAGGGAGCACAGCTTTTAGAACTGGAGGTCTGGGTTCAAAACAGTGCACCATGCAAGGGGTTTGGACTCCAAAAATCTGAGCATAGAGAAATGAACACTTAGGTACTCCTTCTGGTACGCCAGGTACTCTTCCCAGCATGTCAGGCCTCACTGATTAATTCTTCATTACTTTTCCATGAGGCAAGTACTCTTCTTGTCACCACTTTATAGAGGGACATTGTGGTAAAGAGAGGGTCAGGGCTAGGATTTCATACAGGCAGCCTGGCTCTAGAGTCCCTACGCTTAACTTGCCATGTTTCTCTGCATATAATCCTGACTTTGTTACTTACTAGCTGTGTTATCCTGGGTAAAATGAGGCCAGTAATAAAGAACAAGCAAATGGGAGATCTCTGTAGGCATGGTATTTTTATTGTTTCCCATCGAGAGAGAAGATGAGTGAGAACCCTTGTTTGAGGAAGAATAGGACAAGAATTAATATTGGTGTATTTTTACTATTTACGTGGGCTGCACCCATTTGGCGTCAGGCCTGCCTAACAAACAGATCTCTTCATGCCTCCCACTTCCTCCATCCTCCGTGGGAGAGGGAGCATTAGCCTGCAGTGCTGCTGTCCTCCCATCTTTCCACACTTTCCCCAGCACACGACGGAACTGAGGCATCAACACCTGCTGGGGTGTTTCGGACCGGTGCAGCTTCTGGTGTGGCTCTCTTCAGTGGAGTGGACGGTGATGCCTTCTAGAACAGGCATTCATTCCACGAAGGTTTATTTTGCACCTGCTGTGTGCTTCCCATTGCTCTTAGCTCTGGGGATACGTTCATATCCTCATGACGAGTAAGACAGTCTCTGTCCTTGTAACACTACCTTACCAGTGGGGCAATGGAGAAGAGATACGTTTTATCAGCTAGCCATAAAATAAATAAATAAGTAAGGTAAAGCGCTGGAGTCTGAGGGACTGGGTAAAGAGTGGAGTTTTAGGTCAGGGAGGACCTCTGTGTAGAGGCCATCTTGGAACAGAGGCCTGAGTGGAGCGAGGGAATGGAGCCAGGCACAGATCGGGGGGAAGGGCATTCCAGATGGAGGGAGCCACAAATGGAGCTGTCCTGGGGCCAGCCAAGACTGATGTGCTGAAAGGCCAGAAAGGAAGAAGGGAACACAGTTAGGCCGATGCCAGTGGTATGGGGCTTACAGATGCTAGCAAGAAGATTGTTTTTTATTCTAAATGCAGTCAGAAGCCATTAACATGAGGCTGCCAGATAAAATACAGGATGGCCAGAGAAATTTGAATTGCAGATAAACCACGGATAATTGTTTAGTTTGGGCATAACTGGGCATTCTATAGTTTTATTTAACTAAACCTGGCAACCCTACATCGATGGGCTCAGAGAAGGGCCTGCTGTGTGGACTGTCAGCTGGAAGGAATTTTGCAATCGGGACCAGGAAGAAGGCCATTGTCCCCCCAAGACAGAAGTGGGGTTGGTCCAAGCTAGAATGATCTAAATGAAGGTGCTGAGAGGTGTTCAGATTCAGGGTACATAGTGTGCCACCTGTGGGACCTGGTAATGGATTTGATATGTATGGAAAGAGGGGAGTAAGGCAGGGCTGCTGCTAAGCTCTAGTTCATGAGTCTCGGGACCTGGCCAGTTATAGACCAAGTAACCCGCTGTGAGCTCTTGACGGGTTAAGGATCAGGTGCCCACAGGAATGAGAGTGATTTGCCATGTTTTCCTGCATTTTTTAGACCCAGGAAATTTTTTTTAATTAAAGTTTATTGGGGTGACAATTACTAAATTTACATAGATTTCAGGTGTACAATTCTGTATTACATCATCTATAAATCGCATTGTGTGTTCACCACCCAGAGTTAGTTCTCCTTCCATCACCATATATTTGATCCCCCTTACCCTCATCTCCCACCCCCCTCGCCCCTTACCCTCTGGTAACCACTAAACTATTGTCTGTGTCTGAGTTTTTGTTTCTCATTTGTCTTGTTCTTTTGTTGTTTTTGGTTTATATACCACATATCAGTGAAATCATACAGTTCTCTGCTTTTTCTGTCTGACTTATTTCACTTAGCATTATACTCTCAAGATCCATCCATGTTGTCACAAATGTTCCTATATCATCTTTTCTTACCGCCGAATAGTATTCCATTGTGTATATATACCACAACTTCTTTATCCATTCATCTATGGAAGGACATTTTGGTTGTTTCCATGTCTTGGCCACCGTAAACAAAGCTGCAATGAACATTGGAGCACATATGTCCTTATGGATAAATGTTTTCAGATTTTTTGGGTAGATACCCAGGAGAGGGATTGCTGGGTCATATGGTAATTCTATTCGTAGTTTTTTGAGGAACCTCCACACTGCCTTCCATAGCGGCTGCACCAGTCTGCATTCCCACCAACAGTATATGAGGGTTCCTTTTTCTCCACAGCTTCTCCAACACTTGTTACTATTTGTTTTGTTGATGATAGTCATTCTGACTGGGGTGAGGTGATATCTCATTGTGGTTTTTATTTGCATTTCTCTGATGGTTAGTGATGTTGAGCATTTTTTTCACATGTCTATTTGCCATTTGTATGTCCTCTTTGGAGAAATTAGACTCAGGAAATTTATGTGCACTCTATAGAGGTAGATGGGCCAATAGATACAGTCAGGTGAATCTTTTAAACACTTACCCTGTGCCGGACCCTTGGTTAATTGCTCTCCGCGTCTATCTGTCTCCTCTTGTGTGATTCTCGCACAACCAGGTGGGGTCGTGCTGGGATCATCCCATTTTACAGCTGAGGAAATCGAGGCTCTGTGAGAATGCAGTGTGCATTGGTGACAGGATTATTTCTCTGTTCCCTACAGTGTTGGGGGCACATGAGCACCAGACCCACATTCAGTCCCCAGCAGGGACATCGTTCGGATGAGGGTTATTTTCCCAATCCTCAGTGCCAGAATCAGAACCCAGTTCTGGTTCCACAATTTTATATAGCACGGTGCTCAGTCTTTAGTGGGAGTGAAAACCACCTGGAGGCTTGTTAAAAATGCACATTCCTGGGGCCCATGCCTGGGATTCGGGTTCAATCAGACAAGGTGTGCAGCCCAGGAATACGCATTAGGACAAACCTCACAGGTGATCTGAGTTCATTATTCCTGTCTTTGCTTTGAGAAACGAAACACAATGTGACTTTGCCTTAATTAGGCCAAGCATTGTCAACCCCTGTTCCCCAAATGCCCCAATGAGGCCTGCATGGAGTCCATAACTTGGGGGTTAGGGATGCAGTTTTGAATGCTGGTTGGTAGCATGTGCTGCTCATCTTCATATTTCCAGGAATTTCCAGATGCTTCGATAGATGCCTCCAGGAAGAGCTGTTTTCAGCCTTTCAGGTAGAATCACTTTGGGTTTCTCTTGCATCTCAGTGCCCTTTCCCATTGGCTGGACACCGCCCTAGCACCACGGATTTCCAGGCCCCATCATTCTGCCTTTACTTTTACTCTCTCCAGGACCTGCGCCAGCCGCTCCCACACGCTTCACTGAGCCAGGTGTTCTCTCCCCGCCGCCCTGTGTGCACATTTGAAGGAAGGATCTGCCTTGGCTCTGTTTTGGTTACATGCTCATCCCAAGGGAACCTCTGCTGTTAGGATCTTGGAAAAGTCTGGTGGTTCCACCTCAGGCATCTGGTGTCGCCAAATGAAGGTGACGTGCAATCTCAGCACATAGCACCCAGCAGCTTGAGGAAGTGAAGTAAAAAGTTCAGAGCCTTTGCTGAAAAAGTGGAGGGGTTGAGGGAGAAAGGGAAGACTATAGCTGTGGGAAGACAGATGGGACTCGCATGGCATCCTGGGGGGTGTAGGGCAGAGAGGGTAGCGATGTACAATGTGTTCTCTGCTTCTTAGCCACACTTTAGCTGTCTTGGCAATGTTTCTCTTCATCCCTGGGTGTACCAATGAGGAACGTATGATATACACAGTGACCCCCAATGAGCTACGTTCCAAATTCTGCAGTTCTTTTGGGGTTCGGTTCAGCCATTAACTGACCCTAAAAGGGCTGTCCCTTGCTCATAGGCAATGCTAATCAGGAAGCCAAAAAAACACTGGATTAGTCCTCAAAGGAAAGGTTTTTGAGGGGTCCTTTCTGAGTATTGTTTCTTGAGGGTAGGCTTTGCCCTGCGGGTGCCAGGGACGTAAAGGGTCTAAAACGTGTGGGTCGCCTGGGCCAGTCTCTAGGTGTTTGTGTTCTTAATGGCCACGATAATGGTATCACGGTTCTCTTATGTTCCCGGTAAGTTTGTTGTCCAGGTGTCAGTGGTGGGGTGCTTGGGCAGAGAAGGGAACAGATGCCAGAGAAAAGGAATTCCAGAGAGAGGGTCATACCACGCTCCTTCCCCGCGTGCATTCCACATTCACCGGGTGTATCACCCACCATGATTTCTCATGCTACTGACAAGGGCAAGCCCAGCTGGTACTAAATCATGCCTCGTGTCTTATTAAAGAGCTTCTCACTATAAACCTGTGAAGTTAGTCTCGGAATGGTTTACTCTCACACCTCTCCGCCCTACTGGCTTCCAAGCAGAGGGCAGCCTTCAGGCCAAAGAAGTCCTGCTGCTGTCACGGCACCGCTAGTCATACAAGCATGGCTGCCATGTACTAGCTTTCCCTACAGTAAACCCTCCGTTTACTGAACGCTTAGGCTTTTCAGCAAGGGCTGCAGAGAACGTCCCCCACTATTCTGTACAGTCAAACCGCTGGGAAGAGAGGCAGGCATGGAAGATGGTTCGGATATCATCTCCACCATTTAATAGCTATGTGGCTGGTACCTTGCCTGATCATTCTGTTCCTGCCCTCAAAATGAAGCTAAAAACAGTATATGTCTTATGGTGTGATAAGGATAAAACAAATTACAGCTGCAAAGTGCCAAGCACCAGACTTGTGATATAGGTTATAATATCTTACCTGTTATTATCTCTGTCATCACCATCGCTGTGTTACTCTTACATCGTGGGTCGGAGCCAAGAAACCTGAGTTTGAATTTCCGGTTCTCCTTCCTGCTGTCGCTGCCCGTTTGGGCTAAGGATTGGCCACCTGGGTCCCAGTGAGATCGAATCCCTGGGGTCCCGGTGTTCCTTTGGGTTTAGTTAACTCAGCAGCAAGCACACTGCAGGACCTGGCCCCCCATAGGTGGAACACTCACCGGCATATTTTTGCCAAGCGTCTGCCATGTGTGTTAGATGCTGCAGAGCCAGCAATTCAAACATACAAGGTCTCTGGTCTCAAGCAGCCGACTGTTTCCTGAGAACAGAGATGTGGCCAGAAAGGATTTCATACAAAGATGTAATTGCTGAAATGGAAGACTGCACAAAGGGCGGCAGAACCAGTGAAAGAGGAGGTGACTTCTGCCCGTGGGAGTCAGAAGACTCCCATGGATGGATGTTGAGGGAGACTGGAGAGTTGAGCAGGGATTTCCCATTTGGGGGGAAAGAATAAGAGGCCTCGGTGACAGGGAACAGCATGGAGTGTTCGAAAGGATGAGGTGGAAGAGGGGAAAGAAGAGAGAGGCCAGGGCAGATTGCAGGCCATTTGTCCCGTATGTAACCTCTCGGAGCTAAATTTCTTCAACTTGAGTATCTTGCGATCCCTTTGTTATGGAACATAATTTTCACAGATCCCTGTGTTGACGGAAATTATTTTCATTCTAATATTACTTGTGCAACTTGGTGCACTCTCTGTACAGAGATAGCTTGAATCAATTATCATAAGAGTACAACAGATTTGTAGAGTATTTCTAACAAAACTGCAAAGTTAACAGAAAGTTCAAATTACCAATATGATTTTAATATGTTGGGTGATGCTGTGTTACTCCCCTAGCACGAATATGGATGGATCACTGTGGTGTGGAATTTGGAATGCCCATGTGTCACGTGATGGCTTGTTTTTCTTTGTCACTTTCCTCCATTCCCAAACCACTTCATGCCAGGGTCGTGACCTTTGTATGGTGTAACTGCTTCATTTATGTGGCTGCCCTTTCTTTGTTCTGCCTGGGACAGTTATAAGGTAGTGGGTGTAACGTGGGGCTGGCACGACCATACACACAGGTGCCAGAGAGGGCTGTGACCCTGGGCTCTGCTCGAAGATGGCTGTCACGTGATCTTGAATGTGCTTCTCCCAAATTTTTTACAAGATTATTATCACAGTGAAAATTCCAAATGAGCAAATACTTTGAGAGAATACAGGGAACCCCACCCTCCGTTACATCTGTGAAATAGAAATGTCAAGGAGACTATTAGGTGGAAGTCTAGTTGACAGAATCATTCTCGTCGAGAGTGAAGGAATAGTAATTATTATTGGATGAACAGTGGTAGTTGTTATTATTATAGGAAATACTTATTATAGTAAGTGCTGCAATTGTGCTTATTGTGTGCCAGACACTATTCTGAGAGCTTTACGTATGTCATCTGGAGTTAATCTTTCCCACCTGCCTTTGAGGGTAGGTGTTATTATCGTTCTGATTTCACAGAGGAGGAAGATGAAGGACAGAAAGTTGAAGTCATGGGCCCATGGACACAAGGCTAATTAACAGCAGACCTGGGATTTGAACCTGGGCAGCCCGGCCCTGGACCCCTGGCTCTTAACAGCTACAGACAGGAGTTGACTTTTCAACTCCTCTTTTAATAGCTACCTACTCAAATAACTAATGACCTTTCTGATTATTGTCTGCACGTGTGCAGGGGCTGACAACTTGTTCCCATTTAATATTCAGAGCAATGCTGCCCTCAGCTCTTTGACAGTTTCAGATATAAATCTACCTTAAAGATGTACAAGTACAAATTATGCAATTTGACTTTTAAGTGCCTTTCCAGCAATATAAATAATGAAGTGTGTTGGAACTGGCAGGTACAGTACATTAAATTGAGTGCAATTAAACTACTGTGATATTTTTAAATTAACAGGAAAAAAATAAGGGGCAAAAATCAAGAAACCTGAATCTGTCTTTACAGCCTCCTCCAGCTGATGACGGGGTGGGTGATTGCAGAGGATATTAGTAACATTTATGCTCTGGATTTCAAGTGCAATGATCGTCACATTTAACACAAAGAGCACTTTGATTTCGCTTCTGTGTAACAGGCAGATGACATTTCTAACAACATCATCTTTTCAGTTCTTTTGAAAGCAGATGACAAGGGGGTATTCTGAGAAGACATCTGAGCTGAAATAATGACTTGCCTTCTGGGTAATGTGTCAATGAGACATCTGAAAGTCAGGATTCTCTTTGCGAAACACAAGAAGAATCTGCATCTTTCACACTCATGGGTGGGCTTTGCCCTTTCCAAAAGCCAAGAGTCTGTTCATGGGGAACCAGGAGGCTGACACAGCTGTTGAGATTGTATTTCACGTCCCGCACAAGCCTTGGTATGCACGGGGTGAGAGCTGCCCTCCGCAATAGTTAACTATGGATCCCACTTGGTTCTGGAGTTAGAAAGGTCTAGGCATGTCAACGCTTACTGATCTTATTGTAAACATACCTGTACCTCTGAATTCACCTGAGTGTATTTCCCCTGGAAGTGGTCATCTCACTTACCTGTCCACTTCTAGTACTTACCACCATTTATCAGCATTCAGTGACCTCAAGGAAATCCCATTTTTTGAAACAGGATGCGAGACCTGCAGCATATTGTTTTGGGCGGCTCCCATGGGGATCGTTTAGACTTCCTCAATTTGGAGTGCCTGTGTATTAGTTTGCTAGAGCTGCCATAATAAAGTGCTGCAAGTCAAGGGGCTTGAACAACAGAAATGTATCATCTTGATTAATATCTCTGGAGGCCGGAAGTCCAGAATGAAGATGTTGGCAGGGCCAGGGGCCATGTTCCTTCTGAAGGTGCTAGCTGGCCTCTCTCCAGCTTCTGGTTCTTCCTTGGACTGTGGCAGCGTAACTCCAACCTTTATATCACATTCTCTCATGTGCACATCTCTTTCCAAACTTCCCATTTTGTGAGGACACCAGTCCTATTGGGTTAGGTGCCCACCCTACTCCAGTATGACCTCATCTTAACTAATTACATCTGCAGTGACCCTATTTCCAAATCAGGTCACATTCTGAGGTTCTGGGATTAGTACTTGAACATGCAAATTTTGCAGGGATGCAATTCCACCCGTAGCAGCCTGTAACCAGCAGTGTGGCTGCCATACAGGAGATTGACTTATGCATTCCTCGTTCATTCAGTGAATGCTTGAGTATTTACTTTGTGTCAAGCACTGTCCAAGACACTGGAGATAAAACAGTGAGCGAAACAGACTCTCAGGAAGCTTATATCTTGATGGGGGTGGGTAGCTATTACATAAAGAAATAAAATGTCAAATTGGAGTGTGTGCTATGAAGGAAAATAAGAAGGCAGATGACGAGTGGCCCGTGGTGTGGGAGGCTGAGCTAGACTGGTCAAAGTGGGTGTTTCAGAGCTGGTGGCATTTGGGCCAAAACTTGATTGAAATAAGGAAAAGCCATGGAGAGATCTGGAGAGTGTTCTAGACAGAGATGAGAGCCAAGTGGTACATTACATAGTCCATGTTTGCAGAGTCAGTCAGTTCTAGAAGGTATTTGGGGAGGGGGTTTATTTTTAAAACACCCTGGGAATTGTTGGGAGTGAATTCCGATAACTAAGAGATGGAAAAGCACATTAAGGAAAAGCAGTGAGGTAGAGTCTCAGAATCTTCTGTCACATTTGATCTGAACACTGGCCTGGAAAACCATCTCAGAGGCCTCTGGACATTCTCTCCCTCTTTGAATCTTGGATTCATGGGGTTTCAGTGAAACTCCGAGCTCATTCAGACCTTCCTCCCACAGCCTGCAGAAATAACGTCCTCTCCCGACATCTCCAGTGAGACTGCATTCAGAGCCGCCTCTTGAATGTGTAACTCGGTGGCTCTCTTGAAGATGTCCTACTCCACTGCTAGACACGCAGCTCCAAACTTAGCTCATTGCGCCATGGAGCTCCTTTACTTCTCTGCCTTTCCTCCTCTGAGTGTTTATGTATCCTGGTTGAAGTGTCTCATGCCCTAAACCAGTGGTTTTTAAGGCTGACTATATGCCAGACCCACCTGGAAGAGTCTGCGGATGGCCAATTTCCAGATTCCGGTCCAAACTTGCTGAATTGAAGTTTTGTGGTTAAGGGCCTGGCAAATTCTTTTTCCTTTTTTTTTTAAACAAAGCTCTTAATTCTGCTATTAAGGATCACTGCCCTAAAAAAGTCATACTCTTTCCCCAGTGGTCAACTCTTTGATTGGTAGACCATTGAGAAAAGGGATTGGATGGGATGTCACCTCTCTTCCCCTCCCAGGGTCTTGGCCATCATGAGGCAAAACCATCTCAGATGCGTCTCTTCCTCGTGGTGATTCTGACTGGTTCTACTGCATGACTCGTGGAGGACATATCACATAATAAACACGCTGTCCTCAGAACTCAGCACATCACTAAGAAATGCTGAGAGATCTGGGTCAGCATGGAGAAGCAGAAAAGAGAGAATGAGCTGGTTCTGATGCTGCTGCTAAAAACAGAACTTGAGCAGACATTTATCTTCTCATTTCTCAAGGACCATTTGGACAGAGAAATCAAAGAAAATAATGAGATTTCCTTGTCTGACATCTCTGTATTGAAATCAGACATAAAGTGAAGAATTCTTTGCAATGTCAGTCATCCCTCCTCCCCCAAATGTCTTATGTCCGCATTCAGGTGATTCTTTATGCTGAGTTTTTTATGTGGAGTCAGATGCTTTGTGGTATCCATTAGCAACCCTGATGAGAATTTACTCTCCACTTCTTAAAGTCAAACAAGAAGCCCCTGAGTTGTTCTTGTTCGCTCTCACTGTGCCCTTTATAGGGATGAAAAACAGCTTTCCACAACTGTTGAATAGGTTCCCTTTACATAAAATAAGAACGGCCTTCCCCACAATTGCATTTTTATAATTTTGCATGCTGGATTTTTCATCTGTGAGATTACTTTTATCACTCTCATTTGGTCTCTCTCTGAGTCCTCCAGATTCTTCCTGAATTGAGCAAACATATCCCACTTCTTTTAAGTAGTTTTTTGATTTCACCTTGTCTTTGTGTTTCTCCAATCTGTCCACTGTTTCTCTTGGGTTGTAGAGGGCAATGATCTTTTCTCTTTTCTGATATTAGACATGTTGAAATGTATACCTCTCTCTTGAAGAACTGGCTTTTACTGTGGCTCTGGCCTTTTAAAATGTTTGTCACTGTCCATTCCATCCTTGGCTGTGGCTGATGGCACAAAGAACATGCAACTCAGCAATAAAGAAAACACAATCCAATTAAAAATGGGCAGATGACCTAAACAGACACTTCTCCTAAAGAGACATAGAAACAGCCAACAGATATATGAAAAAATGCTCAACTTCTCTAGCTATTAGGGAAATACAAATCAAAACCACTCTGAGATACCACCTCACACCAGTCAGAATGGCGATCATCAACAAGACAAATCAGTGTGGGAGAGGCTGTGGAGAAAAAGGAACCCTCATACACTGCTTGTGGGAATGTGAATTGGTGCAGCCACTATGGAAAACAGTGTGGAGGTTCCTCAAAAAATTAGAAATAGAGTTTCTAAACTACCCAGCAATCCCTCCTGGGTATGTACCCCCAAAATCTGAAAACATTTATCCATAAAGATATATGGACCCCTATGTTCATTGCAACGTTATTCATGGTGGACAAGACATGGAAACAACCAAAGTGTCCTTTGATAGATGATTGGATAAAGAAGATGTGGTATATATACACAAGGGAATATTACTTGGCCAGGAGAAAAGATGAAATACTGCCATTTGCGACAACATGGTTGGATCTTGAGATTATTATGTTAAGTGACACAAGTCAGACAGAAAAGTAAAAAACAATATGACTTCATATGTAGGATATAAAACTGAAAGCAACAAAGGAACAAGACAAACAAAAATTCACAGACACAGACAACAGTTTAGTGGTTACCAGAGGGTAGGTGGGGAGGTGGGATGATAGAAGAGGGGAAAGGAGGGTCAAATATACTGTGACACAAGGAGATCTGACTCTGGGTGGAGAACACATTGTGCAATATATAGATGATGTATATAGAAATGTACTTATATAATTTTACTAACCAATGTCACCAAATTTAATAAAAAAATATGCTTGTGGCTCATGCCTCATTCACCCCTGTTTGCTTGTGAACAACTGGATGCTGCATCCCCAGAATTTGGACAAAGAAACACCGAGCCATTTGTGACAACCAGCTCATTGCGATAATCAGCTCTGGGTCTAGAGCAGAAGGAGCACATGGCATCGGGGCAGTGGCAGCACGCTGGCAGGTGTAATTGTTCACGTGTGAACTGGAGATGACAGTGCGGGCACCAGTGAGCCATCAGAGGGCATCAGTTAGGAGAGAGGGAGAATGTGGCAGACACCCCAAGGAAAGCACAGATGACAGACTGTTGGGCTTCTGGGGGCAAGGGGATAGGGAGAGAGAGGAAGGGAGGGAGGGAGAGGGAGATGGACATAGAGGTAGGTAAGGAGAGACAGCTGCATTGATTTCCAGTGGGTTCCAGTTCCTACCAGATTCAGAGTACTTTTGTTTTTGTACAACCTCCCTCCATCTACGATAAACTGTTGGGCTAGTTGGAGTGAGTGTGTCTGTTCCTTTCCCCCAAAAGATTGCAGACTGAATCCCATTCGGAGCTGTTACATCTTGAGGACCATTGCCTTATCTTTCCCTGTCCTTTTCCCAGAGGGATTGTTTGTCCATTCTTAAGCAGGTAGCCCCATGCCATGATGAAAAGCATCTGAGCACGAAAAGCCCAGCACAGCTACATTCTGCCCCTGGGCCCTGCCGTTTACAAGCTGTTTCAGGCCTCTGAGCTTCAGTTTCTTCTTTTGTAAAAAATTGGGACAAATGATATTTGTTTCACAGAGTAGGGTTTTATGAAAATTAAACAAAACTTTGGGAAACATTTTAATTCCCCTTCTTATGTGATTGCCAAGCTCTCTTGCTTTGAAGGATATGAGAAACTTGTTCTTGACCTTCAGGGACAATAGTTGGCAAATTATGACCTGCATGTCAAATCTGGCTCACTGTATGTTTCTATAAGTAAAGGTTATTAGAACACAGCTTTATTTCTGTACTGTCTTTGACTACTTTGGAGCTACAATGACACAATTGAGTAGTTACAACTGGGACCATGTGGCCCAAGAAGCCTAAAATATTTAGCATCTGGACCATTATAGGAAAAGTTTTTCAACCCTTGTTCAAGGATCTTAGATTCTTGATGGGAATTAATAAAATACTGTTTAATATCCATGTACATTATTGCAGATTCTTGCTTTAAAATTTTATTGATCTTTAGTATGTGTTTTGGCTTTTCACTTGTGTAGTACATTTTATGCCATTCTCAGTTTTCTTTCTTTGGTTTTCTTTATAAACCATTTTCAGCTAGCTAGCTATTCTTTTTTTTTTTTTTTTTTTTGCCTCTTTAATCTGTAACCATATGACACGTAGGTTTAACCCACTGGATGTACTCTCTCACACGCCATGAACTGCATGTGGGCAGTGATATCTTTTAGAGGCTTCTCCCACCTTTAACTGACTGGCTTTTACTCCCATGGTTTCATCTCCACAATCTGACCTCTTCTGGGGAAGCTCAGAGCTGTGACCCGATTCTCTCAGCAAGTATAGTGAGTAGTGAATCCTTGCTCGAACCACTTTTGATGTTTTGTGCAAAAATCTCTTTTGTTACCAAAATATCACCCTACAACTTCGGCTGTTGGTGTCTGAACTGCATAAAACCCACAGAATCGGCTTTTCCTGCAAGAATTTACGTAAGCATTAGAAAAACAAAACACCGCCAGGCCTTACAAGAGCCCTGGTTCTGCGACTCGAGCAAGGATATTGAAGCTGTACGGATCTTTGTGCAACTCAGGCCTTTCCACTTACCTGCTGAGTAACCTGGGGCCACCTGCTTAAGTTGTTTTGGCTCAATTTACTGTCTTCTCAATTGGAGACAATACCTATTTCAGAGATCTGTTGGGGGATTAATTGAACAAAATGCATATAAGACATTAGTCATCGCCCTGCATATAATCCTGTGTGAGGGAAGTGGTCTTGAAGACTTAGACACAGTTCTTCCGGAAAGTCCCTCAAAAGGAAGGTACCAGTTATAGCAGAATTCCTGGGACCAGAGAGCATCAGTTTGCCAATGTCTTTAGGTCCTGCCAATCAGGCAGCCCCTCCCCTGGCCCCCGCGTTGTCCACACTGCTCCACCCACACTGGCCTCTGTTTTATTCTGCAGCGTTTGTTTCCCAGTTTCCTAAGTATACCCACCTCTTTTTCACTTTAGAGCTTTCTTCCTGCCCTTCTGTTTTGGATATTCCACCTCTTCGTTTTTGCCTGGTGAATTCTTTCTCATGTCTCAGTCTCGGATCAAATCTCACTTTCCTAGGCAGACCCTTTCTACAACAGTCCAAGTCAGGTTCTACTCTTGTGTGCATTTGTTAAATAAAATAAAGAAACAAACTTCTTGGAGGTCCTTACAGATGCTAGCAGCTGTGCTGGGTACTGCCGATAGAATGAAAATTAAGAAAAAAACATTCAAGTCAAGGATATTCCGCTAAGTGACATAAGCCAGTCATAAAACGACACATGTTGTATGATTCCACTTATCTGAGGTACCTAGAATAGTCAAAATTACAGAGACAGAAAGTAGCATGGTGGTTGCAGGGGCCTGGAGGGGAGGTGGGAGTGGGGAGTTAGTGTTGAACAGGCACAGAGTGTCAGTTCTGCCAGATGAAAAGGATTCTGGAGATGGAAGTGGTGATGGTCGCACAACAGTGTGAGTGCACTTGATGCCACTAAAGTGTGCACGTACAGATGGTTAAGATGGTGGTTTTTATGTTATGTGTGTTTTAACTTGAAAATAATTTTTGAAAACCGGGGTCCAAGTGGGTCAATGGGAAGGCTCTTGCAGCAGTCAGGGAGAGAGACCAGCTGCGAGTTTGAAATGTGGAGTTGCTGGTGGGATAGAATCTGACTGACCTAAGAGGAGAAAGGGGAGGTGAGAAGGTACCGTGAGGACTTGGTGATGGATCAGCTGTGGTGCGGTTTGGGAGTGAGGGACAGTGCGATGGTGTTGGAAGGGGTCCCTGGATCCCAGGCTTGCCCACTGGTGGGGCCATTTACCAAGACAGAGAATCTTGTTAGAATTCTCACAGCGCTTTATACTTGTCACAGCACTAAATAAGTCATTGGGCAATCAGTTGTCTTCCTGATGAGCTACGAATAGCACACAAGCAGACTATAGCTCTGCCTTTTTCCGCCAAGTGTCCCCAGCACCTGGCATAATGTCTCGCACATAAGAGGTACTTCATAGGTATTTGTGAAGTGCAAATGATTTGTGGTCTATCAAACCTACTTTTCCACTAACTGATGTGGTTCTTAGGCTTATTTCTCGTGTTGAGGTTTTAGCAATCAATAATCCTGCTTGCTTCTGTGTCTGAGATGAGAACAGACTGAGAGAGACAGAACCAGGCACCAAGAGGTAAAAATATTACTTTTTTGTTAAAACCATGTGGAGAATGTCTCTCAACAAGATAGACTTATTTCCTCCCTCAGATTAGACAGTCTCAGCAGCATAGCAAACATCATTAGGTGCTCTCCCTGGGGACATGTGCCACATGCTCTGCATAGGCAGACAGCCCCTGAAAGAACAGAGAAGCAAGGCCAACGGAACATGCGCAAGTCCTTACCAATCAGATATATGCACTCCTCTCCCCTGGGGAGGAGTGATTGATGTGTGGGAGGAGTGAGGGACGGGTGGGGTGAGAAGCTGGGCTGGGTGCTCTGGTAGAGTTCACTCATGGAACCCTGAGTAGAGAGGTGGAAGGGCTAAAAACAGGATAGGTTTTCTTCCTGCAATTTTCAGAGCTAGCAGGTTTTTCTGCAGGAGATTTTGGGACTGGCCCCAGTCCCCTGACAGTTTTCTGTCCCGTCTGTAGAAGAGAGCAAGTGTGAGATATACATGGGCTCCTGGCTCCTCTGCTGCGTGCTCATTCTAGGCCAGCCTTCACAACATCTCTTCTTCGTTCTTTCTCCTCTCTAAGACTCCGGTGGACCTTCTAATTTTGGATTACCTAATACCCCACTGTTTTCTAACTTTCGGAACTGCCGGAGATGTTAGGTGATTACCAGTTTAGCTTTTGACTGATAAAAGCTTTTCCATGCCTAGTACAAAATTTTTCTTAAATGTCACATTTTAAAGGAAAAATGGCCTTCCTATAAAATGCTCTAGGAGCTACGTTTTCCATGTCCTTTATTTTATTGTAAAGTATATCACACATGCAGATAAGAATAGTCAGCGTTCTCAAAAATCTCAGACGACACTTCAGAGAACTGACAACAAAGATTGTTTCAGCATGCCTGAGCATATCTAACACTCTTGAAGTTAAAGAATTCAGATTTCACCGTATAGCTCTTTCTCTTTGTGTCCAGAGGTTGTTTCAGGGATTAGAGCAACAATCGAGCATAAGCTTTGGCAATAACATAGAATGAGGAAAGGAGACATTAACAGCCTGCCATCTGAGGGGTCAAGGTAGGACTTACACTCACTGTAGGAGGACTAATTTTAGAATATGAAGCATGTAAGTGCCGGATAAGAAGCTGTGTTTGTAAAGCGTTTTACACTTTCCATCGAGCTTCTACTTAGAGTCCATGGCTTAGTGGAAATAGCATGCCGGTCTGCAGAGATCGCAGATCGGCTTTCGTCAGAACTGGTCTGGCTTTGGTCTTCACTCCTGTATGGAATCGACGACGTGTGGTATCCATACAATGAGTTGCGGAAAGCTGCCGTTCTCAGAGTCCAGCAGAACTCTGGTGGCATTGCATTTTGTGCAACAGGGAAGTTTGGAAACTCTTGTGTGACTCCCACTGGCCGCGGAATGAAGGCCAAGTTTTTTTGTTTTTTGTTTTTTTTTGTTTTTTTTTATGTGCTGATAGGGCCCTCTGTAATCTGCCCCATCTCTCTGTCTTTCCATTGTGATCTTTTACCGGTCCTCACCTCGTTCTCAATGGCCTACTCATACGGAAGTAGCTTCGGTCCACTGTAAGCTGTAATCCTTCTTGGTCTCTAAACCACTGGTTCCTCCGTTTTCTCATTTCTTGGAGCCCTTGGGGTCTTAGTAATTTTTTTCACCCCACCCACGGGTCAAATGAAATAACTCTTCCATTTATTAAGTGTTTATGTTCTAACTCTTAAGTAGCTGTTTGACAAGAGAACCCACATCAAGTGAAGGAAAACAATTTTTTATTTCACTCTTAACATACCACAGTTACTTACTTTGGGATTTGTTTACCTCTTGGGCACTGCACCGCTTCTCAAACCTTGGAATCAGACTGGACACCTGTTGCACATTGGTTTTCATGCCGTTATTGCTATTTATCATAACAAATTCTGAAAACGCAGCTTTGCCTATATGTATGGACTGTAGTACAATCCAATGTTGCAACGGTGAGCTACGGAGCAGGTAGTTCCAGCAGTGCCCAGCACATACTGAGAAATGCTGTGCTTCTCCGGGACTTTAAAAATATCCCATGGTGCCCCTGTGGGTTTACTGAGGCCCCCAGGGGCCCCTTGGCACACAGTTTGGGAACCATGGTCCTAAGCTTTGGCATATGCGGTCTCCTCTACTTGAATACTTCTCCTTTCAGTCCAGCTTCTTGGTGCTCATTCTCCAGCTCTCGGCATGGACATGGAAGCTCCTAGAAGTTTTCCCTCAGCCTTTGAGACGGCTTAGGGTGTTTAAGCCCGAGCTTCTCCATGCCTCCTTTGCATACGTACGGTCGTTAATCCTATGACTTTATCTGTTTGCAATGCAATTTTATTTTTATTTACTCTCCCTTTCTCCCCCCTCCCACACACGCACATTGGGCGTTACGTTGCTCCATGGAAAGGGATTGTCATATTGCAAATGCTTTATAAACGTGTGAATTGTATGAATAACTGACTTATTGGAGCTGGTTCCGAATGAGCTTGTAGACTGCAGGAAATCAAAATAACAGGTCCAAACAGATAGGTTGACAAGGACAGGGCTTTTTTCATTTGTACGACGATGTCTTTTCTAAAAGCCTGAACTTGGGGACGTGCCCTGTCTCTTGTCCTTCCTGACCTCTGCGGCTCCCTGGCTGCATATAGACATGGCCCATTACAAGCACATGGCCTCATGAATTATAATACAAATAACAGCGGAGGTCACTTTGATCCTTTTGCATTTATTCATGTTGGGAAGCATTGACCCATATACACATTTCTTTGGTTCAGAAATTGTAGGTGTAACTTGCTTCAAATGTGTTTGTTTTCTCCTTTAGAGGGGAATATATTAAGTTGCCTGATGGCTCAAACTCCTGGCCTACTGTAGCATGATGGAAACTACAGTTGTGCTGCAGTCATTTAACCTAGAGGTGATGGAGGCTTGGGGACTGGGCACCCCTCTTATCCGAGGGAGCAAAACGTGGGTTTCATGCCAGAGCAGGCGGGACAGGTCTGTAGGCCTCAGCCAGCAGATGGTGGTCCCCCAGGTACCTGCACACTGGTCCTATATATTGTCGATGTCTGTTTCTGGAACTAATGCCTATATCCAAGAGCTTTCTAATGTGATGCATATCGAGGAAGAAGGGTGGTCGTTTTCCTCCACCAGGCTAAAATAGCTCAAATGGCTTTTCCGAGCTCTGTGGACATTGTTTTTCTTCAGTTTTGCCTTATTGTTACAATATGAAGATGATGCTATACTCCGCCACAGATGTCTGTTTTTACTACTAGGTAAAATAACATGGTGCACGAACGCTGGCTAATCACAGTAATAGTAGTCCCAGTGAAGTCCTGTGTGTCTTAGGATAGACATCATGTCCCATTCCTGTAAGATTCCTTACCTAGGCCTAGGTCTTTCTCGGAAGTTTTTTTTTGTTTGTTTGTTTTTTTTAATGCATTTTCAAAATAACCCTGTAAGACAGAAAAGTTTGTTCCCTGTGAATCGAGGCTCAGTGGTGTGAAATGACTTGCCCAGGGTCAGTACAGCTGGTACCCCTTCTGTTTCCTCCTCTATAATGGTTCAGTTGCTACAAGGGGAGACTTGTGTCACTTCTGTGACTGTGGACTGTGTGGGCCTTGAAGACTATAGTAACACAGCCTGAGGCTTCAGGACTTGAAGTCTATTGAAATGCTTCACATGCAAGGACAAGGTCAGCTGAGGGGTCTGCATAGATGCCTCAAGTCTACTCTCTCGTGACCTTTCTTTATTTCAAGGGAAGGTCTGTTTCTATGCACCTTCACACGTCATTAGATAATTACACTACTTCCAAAGTTACAAAAGTGATAAGCAACAAAATGCGCACTAGAATCAACTGCAGGGAATGTGAAATACTACGAGGGAATTCCGTTCTCCCCCTGGTCCTGCTCCCAACATTCCCGGAGATGCCAGGCAGGTGCCTGTGGGTCTTTGGATCTCACTGGCTTCGAGTGGAGTGGGTTCAATGACAATCCCTTCTCTGCCTACATCAATTCATGTGAAAGGTCAATGGAGTAGCACATTCACAGATGGTCCAAGTCCGTCCCGTAGTGTTCTGGCAATATAAAGGTGTGTTATTTTTATCGGAAGCACACAGGAGGTTATTTCCTAGTCAGCTTCTGTGGTTTGCGGGGAAAGTGGCTTGACTGATGTATAAGATAAATGATAACTTTTACCAAGCCCTTATCACATTTCTACCATGGTTCCCTGAAAATAAGACTACGTCTTACATTAATTTTTTCTTCAAAAGATGCATTCGGGCTTATGGTCAGGGGATGTCATCCTGAAAAATCATGCTAGTGCTTATTTTCCGGTTAGGCCTTATTTTCAGGGAAACGTGGTAGCCTGGGAAGCTAAATGGCGTCCTGTAATGATCTCATTTATTCTTCCCAACAGGACCACAAGGTAAGCACTCAATGGAAGATTCTTAACTCACCTCTATGTGAGAACACATCCGTCAACCACGCATTCCTCCATTCTTTCTTTCAAAGTACTGTTCAGTGCCCACTGCATCTGGGGTTTCCTGGCAATGGGCCGGCTTTTCTAGAACTGTTTGGTAGTGTCATTCCCACCAGTTGAATTGTGTGTTTAGCAAGAGTCATTTTATTATATTCCCAAGCCTGTTATGGTATATATTCACCATATAATTAAATAATATAATTAGTATGTAAAGCAGCGAAATAGGAGTGCAGGAAGAAGCATTTCTACATAAAAACTAAGTTGTATATTTTGGAACAATGCTGAAAGGCAAATTGTAAAAACATCTGTCAAATTAAATGTAAGCAAGACAACTAAAAAATGGGGGGAAAGATAAAAATGTGGAAGGAATTCTGTATTCTGATTATTTCATAAATACCTTTTAAAGTTTTCCCCTATGTTTTAAAGGTACCCAAGCTGAAAGCGTTTGGTAGTTTCTTTGAGGTTCTCCACACTAATCAAGCCAGACATTCAGCAGAAAGAAACCCACATCCCAAAATACGCCATTTGATATTGGCACAAGACAGGTATTGTAGATTTTCACACAGTGGGCACATTCTTATACAAAAGGCCTTAATTAACCCCATATGAAAAGATACTCAAGCAAATGCATAGTTATAGGTTGTAAATGAAGATAAAATCTTCATAGTACCCACATACCCTGATGGTGCCATGGAAGAGAATTCCGGTAGAATCTTTACTCCCCCATTTTACAGATGAGGGAACGGAGGCTCCAAGAAGATTGTGGACTTAAGCGAGAATGAAGAGACCCGGAGTCAGTGACTTACATTGTTTTTTATACTGTTGTCTGCTTTTGTCTTTAGAATGTCCCGGGTATAATTTTAGAAACTGTAAATTTAGACAGCTCTGGCAGCTTCCTTATTACAGTCGGGTGATAGTGTCTGCAAACAGCTTTGGGATTTTGAAGTCCCTGATCTTTCTTTCAGCCATGCTATGGAGTGTCCTCGCTATACTCCTTGCGGTGATGTCTTTTCTCTGTGCGGCATCCCTTCCTGTGGGAGGAGAGCATGCTTAGTAACTTTTTTCCTCCTCCAAAGCCAAGATAAATGTCATAACAGAGATAAGCCATCAGATACTTGGAATTTGATGCTGTTTGCATTTCCTTCTCGCTGCTTCAGGGCTGAGGCCTCTTCAACGTCAGGTGCAAAGATTGAAAAGTGTCAGGAATACGTGAGGAGGATAGAAGCCAGCCTTTTGGAGAAACTAATAACCGTTCCTTCATCCAGTAAAACAACCCAGGTGTGTGTGCACGTGCCCGTGTGCACCCAACTGGGTAATCATGTTTCTCACAGACACACATTGTGGGAGAATGCATCCTTCTTAGATCTGGAGAGAGAGGTCCCTTATTTGAGCTCTGGATTTTGACAAATGGCGTATTTTGGGATGTGGGTTTATTTCTGCTGAATGTCTGGCTTGATTAGTGTGGAGAAACACATGCAAAGCAGGCTGGAGCCCCACCCCACCTAAACCCCCGCCTCCCTCCCCAGTGCAGCACAATCAGGAAGTGCATTCTCCCTCCCATTGTGGCTGAAGAGGGAACTGTGCTTTACATATGCAAATGCAAACCCCAAGTTTCACTTAATAATTATCAGCTGGAGATTCTATTGATGAACAGCTGAAGCTACTCATCAGGAGAGAAACTGAGTTAACCATTTCTAGGCCCCCCCTAGATACTGCTGCTTCCAACCAACCTCTGAATACCATGGTGATTGATTGCAGACAGAGGTCTGTGATTCTCTCGCCCTCCCCAGCCCCAGTCTTTACTTTTCCACTTCTGTAGGGCCACAGAATGGCAGCTGAGTCTTCAGGAGCCATTATTGCCATGTATGCCTCTTTCCCCTGCCCTCACCTCCTTTCTGTTTTATAGGCTACAGAAGGCAGGATAGCCCCGTACCTATTTGCAGCTGCTGGATTGCTTACTGCTTTAGAGGTCAAGGCCTCCTGTACTTCCTGCTGTAGGTCTCCAGCTTAGGCGACCCATGGGATCCTTTTCAAAAGGACACAGGATGACCCGGAATGTCTAGATGAAGATATCGGGAACTTTCCTCTTTTCTGCTTCTCCTTTTCTTTCTTCTCTATGTTCGCCTGCCCTCCTGGACGTCACATGGCATGTTGGGGATGCTGTGTCAGTTTCACTTCTTCTAGCTGTTCCTTGGCAGAGTGTGCAATGGGAACAGTAGTGATGTCGTGTGCTGAAAGGGGGAGCAGGTTTGGGAGGTAGGAATCCAGGGCTCTCCTTTGGATGTGGGGACAGGTGACTCCTGAGTCATCTGTCAACAGTGTGGAGAGCACATAAGAATGCTCACTGCTTGTAGACATTATGCGAGACATTTAGGAAGCAAAGGTGATTCACCACGGTCCCTGCCTTAACCAGTATAATGTCTGCCCTGAACAGGTGTTGAGGGAATGGAAAGGATGCGGAAACTACAAACGTAGTAAGAGCCACTACCTTAAATTCGTATTGTAGGAAGTTGTGGGAAATCCAGGGACAGTGAGGAGAATGAAGTGGCCAACTCACCCTGAGCAGGATAGAAAAGGGTTCCCAGAAGGGATATTGCGGCGTCAATGATAAGTTACCAGGTGACAAAGCCTGCAAAGGAAATAGCACAGCTACTTAATGCTTATTCAAATCGCCAGTCATGCCAGCCAGGAACTTAGCACAGAGCTGGCACGTGTAATGGCTTTGGAAATACTCATTGGTGAAGATCATTGGTTCTCCGAGGTACTCTTCAGGGCCAGAAGATGGAGTTATCAAGTGCAAGAGATTTCAGTAGCAGTTCCAGAGAGTCCAGCAAGGCTTGAGCCAGGGTTTCCTCTTGACAAATCTGCTCCATCATCCCCATCCTGATGTCCCCTCCGAGTCCCATTAGTAAAGCCTCGGGTGGCCCAGCGTGCTGTGAGGATCTCTTCCCTTGGGGGCCAGCAATTGGGATCTTGTACTGGTGGCCGCACAACCAAGGTGTCTCTTGGGTCCTCTGTGGGTGCTCCCTACGCCCAGCCTTCACTTCTTCTCTATAGGCCAAGGAAAATCCTGGTTTTGCTTCACAGTGGAGTTGAGGGTCCTTAGTTCTCTTCTTCTTGCTTTTACGATACTGTTGGAAGCACCTGATATAAAAAATTACCATCATCCCTGGAGTAGGATTTGGAAGAAAATAACAACCTGTCAAAAGTAGAGACAGCAGGTTTTGCTTAATAGGTATTAGCACCATATTTCACCCAAACATCTTATCTTGCTCTTGGTAATGTCTTATCTTTGCCAAGTGCCTGTCCTGATAAAGCGTTTTTTTCTGTCAAGCTAAGCTCCTGATAAGATCTTCTTTTCTCCTCCCCTCTCCCTTCCAAATCTATCCCGATAAAGCTCATTCTTCATTTCTGATTTGCTCCTAAGGGATGGTTTGGATTTGTCGGGAAAGGGTGAAAAAGGGAATGATGAGGGCTTTTATTTTCTTCTTTTCCCCACCTTTGTTTCAATATAGTGACTCCTAGGAATTGGAATATAACTTTAAGTCATTCAAACTGATAAAGGGGGATTGGAGACTGTGAAGACGGGGCGAGAAGTAGAGAAGAGGAGGGCAGTCACTTGTGGGCAAGGAAATGTTCAGGCAGGCTCCTGCTTGTTTTCTCTTGCTTTTAATTTACAATTGAGCTGAGGATGATAACATTGATTTAGGTGGCGGGGCCGTTTGCAGGGAAGGGATGCGATTGAAGGAATCAGCCACATTCACAAAAATACTTGCTTCCTCTTCATTTTGAAAGGTGCTAGAATATTCTTTATGGCAGCTACTCGTGCTGTTGGTTGGCTTCTTCGGGATTGCTAACTTTAATCAATGCAAATGAACAGCCCCACTTGCGTTTGAAAACCAACTCTTTCTACTGATCCCTCTGCCATCCAGCCTCTTCCTTTTAGTATCTCATCAGGTCTAACTACATTGTGAAGCCTGCAGGATACAGCGGGGTTCTCCTGGGGGTGTGTGCCCTGCCGGCAACATGACATCCACAGAAGGTCGGGCAAGGGGTGGAGGCTTAGATGAAGGGGAGTGGCTTTGTCTCAAAGCCAGTTGACTGTAGTGGAGAATGAGGGATGTCAGAAGGCCCAGAAAAGATGATGTAAATCAAGTCACTTCTCACTGACACTAGACTGGAAACACAGAGCAGGGATTTTCCCCCTATGTTCATCCTCACTTTCATGCAGCACGGAAGAGGAGACCTTTGCCCACATTTGGCAGATAAGCAGACTGACCACTGTCACTGACAGAGAACGTGAACACACTCTAGACTTCTAGCCATATTTTGCGTTCAGTTTTCCTCGGATGGTCCCAGGGCATTGGTGAGAGTCCTGTCTTCCCGCCTAGGAGAGCAAAGCACCATAGGTCAAGTCTGATGCATTGCAAAGAAAGACATACACATGGTATAAGGCATTTGTTCTTTTGGCTCCTTTTTACAAGAGTCCCTAACTCTCTTCCATAGATCTGAATTTCACTCCGCTCTCCCAGCCCTGAAATAGGGTGGTCTAGATGCACTGGGGAAAGATAAAGGAACAGGAGTGGATGGGCCAGAGCTGTGCTGATTTACTTGGAGTCGTGAAACACTGGTCGCCAGTCATTGATGTCTTTCCTTCCTCTGTAATCCACACCAGATTATTGTCAACACTCCCCAGGGGAAACAAATAAATCACCCAAATCCTTTTTGGTAAATGAACGTGGTCACAAAGAATGACAATTTGTGGTTTATGGCAAGTATGGATTCACGTATGTAGAAAAGGATAGTGTTTGACATCCTTTGAATAACAAATGTAAAAGAAAATTGAAAACCTCTGCTAAAGCATCATCCCATGTGGCTCTCTTGATTTGAATAAGATTTGAATTTGAAGGAAAAAAATCAGACCTCATTAGAAATTTTTACTGTACAACGTGATTCTCCCCAGCACGTATGACTTGCCACTCTTGGAACATATCAGTGGGATTTTATAAGGGCTATGAATATTTCATATAAAATAACACGCTTATTGCTAAGATTAAAAAAATAGATCAGTGGGAAAACACTTAGGAAATTGCATCTTGAGTGCTGCCAAAGAGAAAATTAAGAAGAAATTGTAGAATATTTCTGAGTCTGACTCTGCAGCCAAAGGCCGTGTCGAGGACGCCGCTGAGCATGTCCATTTCATGCTGTGCAAAGGATAAGATCATCATTCTAGGTTTGCTTTTAGCGTGGACTCTACCAGTGAAGGATTGTGTCCAGTGGTTGCATGCGTATGAAATACTGTGCAAGCTACGATGCAGAGGGAAATGCTGCTTTTTTAAGTTCAGCCATTGGAGACCATCTCCAACGCTGGGTGTCTTTGAGGTTCTGCAAAAAAGTGATTGAAGTTAATGAGCTAAATGGGGGCACAGGTGATCAAAGATAATTGGAATGTGAGTTTCGTGTGCTCTTACCACACTGCTTGATTCTCCAGATTTGGAGTGAATGTCTACTCACATTTGCTGGGATGCACTGGATTGGTACCCACCCCCAATAGTTGTTTACTAAACAGCCTGCTGATCCAAGAGAACAACTCATCTCTGTTGTTCAGTTGTTTAATTGTAGAAAAGAAATAGTGCACCACAGGGACTACCTTCTGCCTTGCTTGGTGACAATTTGGATGCTACTACAAGTCCTTCTGTCCATGCTTAGACTCCATGGACATCCAACAAAAATTTGGTTGGCCAGATTTAGAAGCAGGAAGACTCAGTTGCTCTGCTGTGAGAACACTAGTTCAAAGATCCAACTGCCTCAAACTTTCAGAGCTTAGGCTATTTGGCATAAACAAAAAAAACCTCTCTGAAGCACTGAAATCACTCAACCTCAGGTTTCAAGGGGCAGAACACTGACGTCGTTGCTCGTTAGGGTGCATTTCAGCACTTATAGCCAGAACCCAGCTATGGGTATAGCAAATGGGTGCTAAAAATGTCTTCATTTTCTTGACTGGAAGCTCTTTAAGACAAGGTTCTGTAACATAATTTCATGGAGGAAAAAGGTCAAGTCATATTTAGCCTATTAGGAGGAAACAAATGTTGGTTTCTTTCCCTGGTCCTGCGGTTGCAAATTCTTTTTAGAAGCTTGTGAGGAACGCTTTTCTTTTGTTGTTCAGTCTTTGCCAGAAGATCTCTGAGGTCTTTGCTGGAACTCAAGTTTGCTTGGGATGCCAAAGATAACTTCCCGAAGATCACTGGGGGAATTTGTGGGTACCACTTTGTCTGATTACTCCATAACAAGTAAGCAGCATTGTGTGTCATCACGGCCAGTTCCTCTCCACAGGATTCTGGTTCCACAGTTCTCAGGAACTCAGGAAAATGGCTCACTCTGGACCTGTGCCTTACTCTGACTTGTAAACTGCTTAGAGTTAGTGACACGTCAGCAGACTCGATTTTCATGGGGACATCTGGGACTTGGAAGATCAAACTTAGCCTTCTAAATTGTTCTAAAATGATTTGGATGACAATAGTTAATTTATTTTGCAATTGCATCAAAGGAGGACTTTTTTTAATGAAAGGAAGGCTTTGTGTTTGAAAAAGTTAGAGTAATCACTTAATAAGCACAGCCTAACGTGGAAGGTGAGAAATTGGATAAGTCATTGCAGTGAAGTGACCTGTTGGCCAAAAGAAGCAAGCCTGGAACCAGGGAAGCCGGAAAGCCTGGCAGCTGGGGTAGTAGACCCCTGCTTTGAAAAGAGCTCTCCTCCTAGAACAAGAGGGCTTGCCAGGATCCAAACGGTCCCAAGCTCATAGGAGCTAAGATACCACACGGCCTCGGTTATAGTTAGTCGGGATGTCATGCCTTACATGATGGGAGTTGTGCTAAGAATAAGAGACTTGGGATAGGGGGCTGGGCCCAGCATGAGAGCAGTACTGGGATTCAGGGTAGAAATGCTGAGAACTCCTTTGAATTTAAGCCAGTTCCTTAAATTTGCCTTAAGGAGCCAACAGATGTGCTTGCACATGGGGTTTATGACGTCTCAGCCAGAGGATTGGGGGAAATGCCTGAGCCAATGTTTCTCAACCTTGACTACCTATGAGGGTGGATGTTTCTAAAAATGCTGCTGGTGAGACCCCCACCTCCACACATTCTGAGCTAATTAATCTGAGATGGGCCCTGTGCACGTTAATATTTTTTCCCAAGGGATAACCAAGGTAGCCGGCACTGAGAACCACCAGCCTAAGGGGCCAGAAGATGGAGCAGGAGCAACAACAATAAATTAAACTGGACTTATTTGGAGTGGGGCAAATAGCAGACACTGTGGTTTGGGGCAAAAAGAACAACTGATCTGGTGCCAGGGAGCCTGGATTCAAGAATCTCCTTCTGCCAGTTGTTGCTGGGATGGCATTGAACAAATTAAATCATGTCTATTTCATTCTCTGTCCCCTCCCGCCCCTTTTCCCCCCTTCTCCTTTCCCCCTCTCTCCCTCCCTGGTCATCAAAGGAGGATAGTGAGAACGCTCAACATCTTTAAAGTGTTGTATAAGCGAAACGAGATGATCTATCCAGGCTCTATGTCCTCAATAGGAACTAACCAAGTGTTTGTTGAGTTTGATAGATGACCTTGAAGTAGATGGAATGAGGCTTATGTGTATTGCCAAACTGCAAAATGTGGTGGAAATAAGATTATTATTAAGAACATTATCCCTGGCACCTGTGATTGAGGCTGGCCGGAACAGGGAGAGATTGGAGGGAGGCAGACTAACCGAGGAGACCAATGCTGTAGAGCAAAGGGCTGCAAACTAGGGCATGCAGGCCAAATCTGGCCCAGCACTTGTCTGTCTGTCTGTCTGTCTGTCTGTCTGTCTGTCTGTCTGTCTGTCTGTCTGTCTATCTATCTATCTATCTATCTATCTATCTATCTATCATCTATCTCTATCTATCTATCTATCTGTCTGTCTGTCTGTCTGTCTGTCTGTCTGTCTATCTATCTAATCTATCTGTCTGTCTGTCTATAATCTATCCATCTAACCTAATCTAATCTATCTAATCTATCCATTTATTTATTGAGGGCACAGCTCACACTGGCCAATGCAGGAAGCGAACCGGCAACCTTGGTGTTACCAGCACCACGCTCTAACCGACTGAGCTAACTGCCCCCCCACCCCAGCTCTTGTTTTTAAAAATTAAGTTTTATTGGACCGCAGCCATGCCGTGTGTCGCGTCTTTCTGTGGCTGCTTTTGTGCTGCTGTGGCAGAGCCGTGTATTACAATCGAGGTCACATGACCTGGAAAGTAAAATATTTACTCTTCGGGTGTTTCCAGACAAACTTTGATGACCCGTGTTTTAGAATAAGATCAAAACGCTTCATTTGGGATGGAATGTTTGAAATCGAAGGAGAGAAGCAAGTGCCTCCAACACCAGGAAGGAAGACTTGGCAGGGCCTGGTGACAGACTGTACGTAGGGGGTTTTGCCATGTAAAGGTTAGGGGACGCGGTGTCTTTCTCTCGGGTGGAATGAAGCCGGGACAGCCTGCCTGAAATCTGGGCGTGAGTGCGGGAGTGTGCTGTCCTTCGCGAGGAAGACCTATGTCTGGATCTGTCGCCACTGGAAGGGGCTGGTAGGAGCCCCCTACCTACATGGGTGGCCTCAGGGCTGAGAGGCCCACCCGGGTCCTGGCTCTGCCTCCACTTACGAGCCCCACGGTTCTATCCACTTGCAATGGATGCACATCACACAAGGCCGAACAGTAGCACGCCCGAGAGATCCAGACGTAGACAGTGCGCACACACATTGATTCCGATCACCACGTTGGACGTTTTGGACGGCACAGCCCTCATCTCTGTCACCGCACTGCACGGAGGGTGATTTTCAATTGACCTGTTTTGTTCTGAATCTTAGATGTTTTGATTTTTAATTCAGAGCATTCATCTCGAGTGGATTTAAAGATTCGAACACGATGATAAATGAATGTTTGTTAAGAGGATTTGGAGGGAGGAGGAAGGTGTTGTAAACTACGGTTTTGAATAATGAGTCCTTTGACGTTTTCAGCTCCCAAGTGGGCTGAACTACAGATCAACGCATGTAGGCATTCTGTGACAGAGCTGGGCCATGTGTACAAATAGACTGAAGAATATAGCGAACAAAATAGAAACCCTGAGGAAAGGAAGTAGAGACGCAAAGGTCAAACGGAAATGAGCGATCCTGTTTGCTGTTGTTTTTATGGGTCCTGCCTTCAGAATTGGTGGGGTGGAGTGGGCGGAAAGGGGAAATTTGAGTGTCTACTCTGATTAGGTCTGGTGCTTGCACACGCACCAGTGTCCCCCATGTTGTATGTGGGGACACTGAGTCACAGAGAAATTAGGTACTTTGCCTAAGGGTATTCATCAGTAAGTGGCAGAACCATAATTCAGACTCATCTCTTTCTCATTCCAAATCCCACACTCTTATGACTCGACTTGATTTGTTTGCTTTTGTGGGTTATCCGTCCCTCTTCCCCAGCATTGGATATTATAATGAGGTCACTTTTTAAGTAACTGATAGTTTAGGATTTGCTAGACTTTCTTTTTTGTATTTTTTTTTTTACCTCTAGATGCTTGTCCTTTCGTTCATCCCTTATTCAGATGTTTGTTAGGTACAGGCCGTGTGCCAGGCCCTGGGGATAAAGAGTCCAGGTGTGGGGCAGTGGCACTCTTTGTGAGCTACAAATTGTTGGTGGTCCCCATATTAGTCAGTGTTTTCTAAGGAAATGTACCAATAGGGTGTGTGTGTGTGTGTGTGTGTGTATGTGTATGTGTGTGTGTGTCTGTGTGAAGAGATTTGTTATAAATAATTGGCTCACTTGGTTATGCATATGGTCAGGTCTCACTGTCTGTAGGCTGGGTAGGCAAGCTGGAGACCTGAAGACCCAGGGGAGCCGATGGTATAGTTCTAGTCTGAAGGCCGGCAGACTCAAGATCCAGGAAGAGCCCGTGTTTCAGTTCAAGGACGAAGGCAGGGAAAAAAAAACAATGTCCCAGTTCGAAGGTTGTCAGACAGGAGTAATTCTCTCTTATTTGGGTCAGAGTCAGCCTTTTTGTTCTATTCATGCCTTCAACTGATTGGTTGAGGCCCACCCACATTAGGGAGGGCAATCTGCTTTACCCAATCTACTGATTCAGATGTTAATCTCACCCAGAAACACCTAGAACAATATTTGATCACGTATCTGGACACCCCATGGACCAGTCCAATTGACATATCAATTGAACCATCACAGTCCTCAAACTGTTATTGATCTACAACAAATTGAATATGGAAATTGAGAGTAGACATTTAGAATCTTCTAGAGCAATTGGATATGCATCAAGCATGTGATTAGTAGACTTATTTTGATGAAGAGCGTATAGATGAATTTGTTGAATTCAAGTGAAAAATTACATGTGGGGCAAATGATGTACTTGACATGTGTATTAAGGCCAACTTTTTAACCATGGATTGGGGGGGACAACTTTCTTCACCACTGTTTATTTGAGAAATACTGGCATAGGTATAGTTTTTTTCACAGGCCAAAAATCCCGTGTGATGGGCTTTATACTGGCGATCTGTGCACAGAGCAGGGAAGTGTTCCTGGGAGAGACCAGAGTCCGTAAGATGTCACAGAGAAGTACAGAACACATCTGGGGGCCGGCCTTTTGCTGCCCTAACTCTCCCCCGCCCCATGCTGCCCCCCACCCCCAGAAGGCTAGGAGAAGGCGGAACAAAGAGGTCTGGAACCAGAGAGATGAGAAGTCCAGGAACAAAGGTGAGAGTTAGGATGAATAAAAGTAGGATTCTCTGTGAACATGGCAGAGCAACAGGCCCCTTTTGTATCAACTTCTGTCCCTGTGGCATTGGGATCAGTCAGCCAGGTGAGATGCAGGGCCCGTCTGTACAGTGGGCGTGGAAAGTTAGGGCCAAGAGGGGCCTGGAGCACATCATCACCACCGCCTTTCAGAAGTGGGAACTGGCTGAGGAAGAAGAAGGGGCCAGCTCAAGGTCAGGTATCTTTAAAACAAACACAAACCAGAAATTAGGATTCCACCATTTATGGAGCATTTCTTAGGAGCCAGGTATGGGGCACAGCACAAGTGTTGTCTTTTCCAATATAGGTTCCTCTCTTTGAGGGCTGGCATTTGCTATTTTGTGTGTTTTCATGGGTGACAAATCTACAGAGTTGTAAAATGCAGACAACCCCTGGAAGTCTTTGAGAGCTAAGTTTGGTGAAAACCACTTGGGCTTTAAGAAGGGTAGAAATGGATACAGGATAGCATTTCCCCTGGAAGTATGATTGCATACTGATGCCTTTATTTATTTATAAGCACATAAGCAAAGACTTATGATTTACTTCTCTCACCAACATGTAAAATGTGGGGCTTTCTGGAGAGGAGCTAGGGGAGGTGATCGAGCCACCGTGGGAAGCCTGCCTGCTCCGCCATTTTGCCCTTGGATGAACTTGGACCTGCCTAAGGCTAAAAACAAGACGGTTCAGGGGTCACATTTCAAAGGAAGCCGAAGTTTTTTGGCCACTTGCACCCACAGACCACTCAGAGAACAGACCCGTGTTTAGAAAACTTTTTAACATCAACTCATTTTAGCTATAATATCACCCAGCCCCACTGGAAGGGGTTTAGAGGAATTTCCTTAGTCTGAGTGAGCCACAGTGCTCAGTGCTTTGCATTGTGGTTTCTTTCTTAAGCCCCCATCACTCTTGACCCCTTACACCGCAGGCTGTTCCCATTTCACGGAAAGGAATCCTGACGCCAGAGTATTTAAGTAAGTCCTCCGAGGAACAAACTTATAGGTGCTGTTTGTTGTTAATTTTCCAGATATTCTGGGATCCCCTGGTGGGCTTCCAGAGTTTCCTGGGTTCTTATCCAATTGTTCCGAAATCCATTCATGAGAAAGAAGGATCCCCGGGACCCCAGAGCACCTGTATCTCTAACTCGCCTTGATTCTAATCCCACTGCACCATAATGGGAACAAAGCTTAAGCTTGTAGCGCCTCAGTTTCCTCATCCGTAATAGGAACACCGATTGCCTCCTGCTTGTGCTGTGAAAACCTAGGCCATCCACAGCGTGAAGACCCCAGCACGGCACAGGTACACGACAGGGGCTACACAAAGCACAACTCTGCCAACTGCGAGGGCTGGATGCTCATCTTTTCCCATCCCGTGCTCGTAGACTTGATGCCATTGAGAAAACACAATTGCTGTTAGCTGCTTATTCTTTTTCATTCTCGGTGGAACTAATTTGATTTGACCAAACAGGGAGACTGGTTTCAACAGCCCGGGTTGGTGTGGGGACAGAGCCAGGAGTGCAGTTTCCAGGCTCTCAGCCTCACGTGGAAAGGTGCTGGCTCAGGTAGTAAATGGCCATCAGCTGTGCTTGGATGGCATTCAGCTGTGGCTAGTTGGCCGTCAGCTGTAACCAGTGAGCCATTGGCTACTAATATAACTGCTGCGGCTACCCTAGCAGAGATGGGGGCTAGCAAGAAGATGGTGGCTGAGCTAGCAAGTGCGGATTGCGAGAGGCGGATGCCGCCGGTGAGAATATAGTGGTGTGACTCCCCCATCTATGGCTCCGTGGGTCTTCCTTTTTGGCCTCACCATGTCCTGCGTTCTTATGTGGGGAGCGGGAGCTGAGACCCCGCCTGACACCCTGCATGACAGTTGGAGCTTGTAATTGGCTAGCTTAGTGACAGTGCTACCCTAATCAACCTGTGTGATTTCACGTCCCTACACACTCGGCTTGGCCTTTGATCTGTCGTCCTGGGCAGTAGAATTCAGTGAGTCATATTTGCTGCATGGATAGGAGCGGACCAGGAGCTCGGGAGTGTAACCCTGAGGTGAGATTAAGAGGGGGAAAAAGGAGTCGTGTTTGCGAAGGGCCCAGAGACACATCAAAAAGCCCTGGGCAGTGGCGGTGCAGTACGCAGCATGGGTGAAACCTGCAGGGTGTAATTCATCACGTTCTTTGATCCTCAAGTTTTTTGAGTCACACACTCTCTGGGACAGTTTGGAAGCTCAGTGGGATCTGAGCAGGAAGGAGAAAAACTCCAAGTACGAAAAAAGAGGTTTTTTTGGCAGGCGGCTGAGAGGGCAATTTGCAGATGTAATTTTTTTTCTTAGTCTCTGAGTCAGTCGCTGGGTAGTTGGGTAGCTGAAGCTGGGATTTCTGCAACGTAGGAAGAGAGGGACAGTAGCTTTTGGTGTGTCTTCTGTCGCTGGGGCTCCTCCACAGTAGGCATGCATTGAGCGCCTACTGTACACAGGTAGTATGCTGAGTCAGCATCTTTGGGCGATGGGGGTTTTGCATTAGTAATGTTTTTTTTTTAATTCGTGATGCTCCATCTAGCCTATTATGAAACTGCATTTAACTAGGAAGTATATAGGCTTGGGCATAAGAAAGACCCGGGCACAAGAATTCTGCCACCACTGCATTGTGGTTGTGTGACCTTGGGAGATCTTCTTACCCGCTCCGTGTATGATCGTTCAATGGAGTGTTGCTGGCACTCCGTTTAATGGTAACTGCTTTTCTGGGAAAACTTGGAGATTGATTACACTCTGATTTTCTCCTTGCTTGTTGCCCTTAATTATTTTACTCTTGGCATAGACACGTACATCCACCCTTCCAGCATTTATCAGACATTATGACATGTTACCACAAAGATAAGTTAGACCCCGGCTTTGTTCTTAGTGAACTCCCAATCTTCATAGGAAACATTTGATGAAACAATTTACCAAATACAGTACGACAGGTACATGGTTGTTTGGGTTTTTTCAGCACTTGTGTACAAAATACTCTTGGAATATGCTGAAGGATATTTTATTGGAATTTGAAGGCTTCCCCTGGGAGGTGGTACTTCGGAAACAGTTTGGAAGGATGAATAAGCGTTCACATAGGAAGAACTGAATAAACTTAGTCATTATTAATATTTCTTTTGTGCTCTTTTCCACTTCCTCCGATTCCTTTTCCCCTCCCCTCTTCTTCCCATTTTCCTCCTGCCCCATCTCCTCCTGCTCCTCCTTTTCCTTCTCCTTCATATCCATAATGCTTTTGATAACAAGAATATATCTAGTAGCATGCCAAGTAGGGAAGAGAAGACAGTGCATTTAATTAGGAAAAATTATATTATAATTGTCTTCTCTAAACAGCATGTTAGTTTTTATCACCGTAATAAGTCATTCTGTTCGCAACTTTGCTCCCAGTTCAGTCTGGATGCACTTATTTGTAATTCACTTTCCATCTGCTTTCCCTTGTAAATAGGATTGTGAAAGGAACCTGTCTATGTATGTTGCAGTGGATGTCAGGGTACGTGGAGGGGCTGGGGTGTGTTTCATTCCTGGTTAACTCTTCCCTGGTCTTTCCATACCCTCAGATGGGAAGCCAGTGTCTCTGTCTCCGTTGGAATCCCAGCCACACAGTCCCCGGTACACGGCCTCCAGCCAGCGGGAGCGTGAGAGCCTGGAGGTGCGTGTACGCGAGGTGGAGGAGGAGAACCGTGCCCTCCGCAGGCAGCTCAGCCTGGCCCAAGGCCGGGCCCCAGGCCATCGCCGGGGCAACCACTCGAAGACCTACTCCATGGAAGAGGGTACTGGGGACAGCGAGAACCTTCGCGCTGGCATCGTGGCGGGCAACAGCTCCGAGTGTGGACAGCAGCCGGTTGTGGAAAAGTGTGAGGTAAAGAGTACCTGGAGCCCAACTGCCCCCACCCCTTGCCAGTACCACCTGGAAGCCCCGCCAGGTGCCTAGAAAAAGCTTGCATTCCTGATTCAGGCCTGGGTGTGAATCTGAGGTGGCCGCTGATTTTGCTGTATGGCCTGAGTAATCGTTTAGCCTCCCTGAGCCTCGGTATTGACATCTAAAAAATGGGGATAAGAAGGCCTACATCATAGAGATAGTGAGAGGAGCCAACTGATGCAATGTACTGCTTGTTCCTTTTGTGATTCATTTGGACATGCTCAGGGTTCCCACGCCTCGGTGTCATCCTGGGGAGCTCTGTTTCTTAAACCACAGAGTGAATGTGGCATCTGGAGTTGTGGCCCTGTTGGGCAGTTCCCTTGGGCCGCATTCTCACTTTGTGAACAGCTTCTGAAATTCAGAACCAGGGAATTGTTGCTTATCTAAAGCAGTGATTTGAACTTTTATGACTTAATATCGCCCCCCTCCCTCTTTTAGAGTATGCTTTATTTTTTTAGTAATCCCTTAGACATTTGGAAAACTTACCAACCCCCTCTTCCCATAGCCCCTCACGCCTCTCAGCAGTGCTCATGTGTGTACTGAACACACACACACACAAACACACTCACTCACTCATTTCCTGCTTCTTCCAGTTTCCGTGGACAGGAATTACAGCATCCTTGTTAAAACCAAGGCCTTTTGAGACACACAAACCTGAGTTCATAGCCCAGCTTTGATGGGTTCTACTACAAGTGCTTGAGCAAATTACCTAACCTCTTGGACCTTCAGATGTCTCACCAGTAAACTTGAGAAAATACTACCTACTTTGCAGAATAATTGTGCGAATTCAATGGGGTGGCCGTATAAAGCCACAAATAGTACCTGGTACATAGTATGTCTTCAATTAAGGCAACTTTTATTATTTTTAGTTAGATACAGGTATTATGTGCTGTTGATTTCATTTCCTGGCCACATGCTCAGAATGTGAGACTTCAAACTCCCTGAAGAGAAGACACTTTGCAAACTGTAATCTGCTCTTCACATGAATGGGATTGTTACTAATACTGGTGATATACTGCCTGTCACATGGTAATATAGGCAGGGCTTGTTCAGTGGTGTAGACGCAATTCTATGGAAGGTCAGTGCCAAGTGAGGAGTAGAGTTTCTCATGGTTTCTCAAACCTGGTTGAAGTGTGGAGTGGTAGAGAGGTTGGAGAAAGGTAGATGGAGGATATCCATTCAGGAATGTACGTGTGAGTAGGAAAAGTATGAAGCAAAGCATTGTCAGAGCAGGAAAGCATTCAGGACACGGTGAGTTGGCTAGTTAGGCGGGCACAGAGAACCTGGGCAGCACGTGGTTGCACTGAATTTTCTTTCATTCATTCGTTCATTCATTCAACAAATATTTAGGGGCCCTGTGTTATGTATCTCACACTGTTCTCTGTGCTGGGAAATGGGACTGAACGAAGAAGAGACTAACTCCCTTTCTTCTGGTTCTTGTATTCGGAGGTGGGAATTGGAGGAAGCAATGACAAACAAATAGAGAAGTGCAAATATCAGGAGGTTTTCAGTGCTGGATGTTTATTCAGCCCTGACTACATGCCAGGCCTAATCTCATTTAATCTTCCATAACCCCTGACAGTGGCCTATATTATTAAACATCTCTATTTTACATCTTTGAAAATGGGGACTCAGCCATGTTACCAGATTCCCTCGGTCTAGGCTAGTCTGGGGAGAACTCTAATTTGGGGCGCTTCTCTTCTTGCCTAGATAAAGGTTTGATTTCTTGCAGGTTCTCTGCTCTCAGGTGAGGATCATGGTGTCAGTTTGGGGGTGAGTGATGGAACCCTGCTAACTAGGTGGGAAGGCCCAGAGGGAGAATTTCTTTTTCCTTGAGTGTATTTACATTGTTATGACTCAGGCCTACTTAAAGAACTGACGAAGAATTGATGTGAAAAATAGGAAAGGAAGAGGGAAAGAAAAAGGGAGGGGGATGAGTGTAACAGGGATTAAATGGCTTTGCATCTTATTTCTCTTTAAGTTCAATAAATCTGGAGGCCTGTTAGTGTAGGGACATCAGTGTTGGGGATGCAGGGTTCCTTTGTCTTTCACTCAGTGTCCTTAACTGATATTCTCAAGGTCATCTCACCATCCATAGTGACTGGACTGTGAGATGACAGAGCTTCATTCACGTCATTCACATTACAGTTGGCCGGAAGGAAGCAGCATAAAGGTGGGGTTTCTCACCTTCCTTGAAGGACATGTCTTATAAAGTTCACAGTCAGTTTCTTTTAGGACCCCATGGCAGCACTTTGCTGCAAGACTACCTCAACTGCCAGATAGCTGCAAGGGAGCTGGAAAAGATAGATTTTATTCAAGAAAGCCATGTTCTCCACTAACATGGTGGAGCTCTGCTACTACAGAGAACAGATATTACAATTGCAGTGAACATTCTGTGCCTGGCTGATTCCCACACTTGGTGGTATATTAGAATTACATATCAAAAATGCCACATAATCCCACATATCAGTGAAATCATAGGGTTCTCTGCTTTTTCTGCCTGACTTTTTTCGCTTAGCATTATACTCTCAAGATCCATCCATGTTGTCACAAATGTTCCTATATCATCTTTTCTTATCACCGAATAGTATTCCATTGTGTATATACACCACAACTTCTTTATCCATTCATCTAAAACCAAAAACAACAAAAGAACAAGACAAACAAATGAGAAACAAAAACTCATAGACACAGACAATAGTTCAGTGGTTACCAGAGGGTAAGGGGGATGGGGGGTGGAAGATGAGGGTAAGGGGATCAAATATATGGTGATGGAAGGAGAACTGACTCTGGGTGGTGAATACACAGTGGAATTTATAGATGATATAATACAGAATTGTACGCCTGAAATCTATATAATTTTACTAACAATTGTCACCCCAATAAATTTTAAAAATAAATTAAAAATAAAATAAAATTAAGATTTCCTAAGGAAAAAAAAAGCATAATCATGGGACCTACTAATTGAGAATCTCTGGGAACAGGTCCCAAGAATAAATATGAGTATTAAAAAAAGATCTATCCATGTGTTTCTGAGATAATGGAGACAGTTTGGAAACCACTGCTTGAATGTACACATAAGTAAAGAATGGGATTCTCCTTATGCCTGAGCTCTTTGAAAGATAATGTAGCAAAATGGGAATTCAGATCTTCAGGTGCCTGATTATTACTGTAACATATTTTTTAGTCTTTGACTTACACCAGAGAATTAGATTTCACTTGTTTTTCTCTTTCTCTTTATTAATTGATCATGTTACTTCTGAGACTCTTAAGTGATTTTTGGTAAAAAAAAAAAAAAAAAAAAAAATCTGTGAAGAACTCCTGGTCTTCTTCAGATCATCCATGGATGAATTTGAAAATCTTGATCTGCTGGCACCTACTTTGGGTGCACATGTACCTTGAGATGCTGGCTTCATACCCATTAGCAGTATACTTCGTCTGTCTCCATCATTTGGTGTCTGTAAAGATTTTAGTAAAAAAGCCGTAGAGGCAAACAAGAAATGTCAGTCCACGGAGAGTCGAAATAGAAGCCTCCCTTCATCATGACACACCATTGTTGCAAGTGCTGGAGCTAGTCTTGACACACTGTCACTTGCAGGGCCTCGTAGCTAGGGACGTCACCCTCATCTCTCGTTGCACTGAAACTTCTCAGGGGTATGACAAGTATTTCTGAAACCTCTTCTGTAACGATGCCCAGGCTGTCAGCTGAGCTATCTGGTGATAGAAACAACGGTCCCTCGCCAGTCCTTGTGCCCTCTTATCATTTCCTAATTATGTGCTTTTCAAGTAACTGCCCGTCTTTTCCTTACATCGCTGTTGTCAGGGCACTGCTGCTTCAGTGAGGGACTGGTTTTTGTGAGACAGGGAGCAGAACGATCCTCTGTGATCTCTCCGTGTGCCTTTGTGTGTACAGATATGTGTATTTTTCTTGCATGTCTGGTTCTGGCCTACTTTGGGGGTCAGTGATGGTACAGCAGAAAAATCACTGGAGTTGGAGTCACAGTGCGGACCAGGAATCTTTGCTTTGCCACTCGGTCGTCATGTGACCTCGGGCTATTCCAGTACACCCTTGGAGTTGATTTCATCATTATAAAATGAGAATATGTTTTTGCCAGTGCAATGGGGAGGATCAAATGAGATAGCTGCTGGGAAACTAACTCTACATGAGTGTCACATATACTTATTATGGATATTCCGGTTCCCTATTGCTGTCTAACAAGTCACCTAAAGCTTAGTGACTGAAAACACCAGTCGTTTTAGTAGCGCTCATAGTTTCTGTGGATCAGGGGTTTGGGAAGACCTTAGCTGAGCGGTTCTGGTTTGGGGGTCCTGTACAGTTGTCTTTAGTTTGTGGCTGGAGCTGGAACAGTGCAGGACTGGAGCAGTGGGGGCGGGCCCAGCATCTCTTTTCCTTTGTAGACTCATGTGATCTCTCTGCATGGCTAGTTTGGGCTTCCTCTCAATGTGGCATCTTCGGGGCAGTCCGCTGCTTCTCAGACAGCTGAACGCTTTACGTACAAGTAATCCTGCTTGAGCAAGGCAGAATGGAAGCGCTTTTTATGACTTGGCCTCAGAAGTCACATAGAGTCACCTGTGCTTTTAGGGTAGTCTGTTAGTTGAAACAATTACAATAGCCCACCCAGGACCAAGGGGGTAGAAACACACACCCCGTCCCTCAATGGGAGGAATGTCACAGACTTTGTGGATATTCTTTAAATGGCAACAACTGATATTATTACTATGGAAAATCAGGTTGAATGGTACCCTGATGGTACCCACCTTTAAGGAAGTAGCTCTTTTCCCTTCTACTCCACGCTCTGAACTTCAGTTTTTAGTAGTAATTTAATAGTGATAAAAGTTAACATTAAGTCAACCTTAAAAGTATAGCAGACACTATGCTAAAACTTATATAAAACATCTCATTTCTTCCCTACAACATACGTGCTTCCTTTTGCAGATTAGAAAACTACTGAACATCCAATAATTATTGCAAAGTCACACTGCCAGGAAGAGGTAGACCTCACATTTGAATCTAAGCAGTGTGCTTCAGAACTTCCGCTTTGAAGCCCTGTGCTAAACGCTCTGTGAACTATTGCTCCTGGGACCCACAGTCGCATCAGCGGCAGAGCCCCAGTCCTTATCTGAACCTGGCAGGTACCTCATCCTCAGAAGGCTTCAGGGTGACCAGTCACGATTGGGGGTCATCATTCACCTCGGGGGTCATAACAACCCCATAAATATGATCATTTCTAAGTAGGTTTAAGCAAGGATGTGTCTGTTCTTTTCAAAGAAGTTGGGTTGTTTTCAGTTGCCTTCCAGATTGTGGCGAATTCATTAGCTCTGTAGGGGTTTGCCATTTTGCTTGAAGCATGATGTTTATAAAACTTGACACCTCTCACTTGCGTTTTCCGGGCCCCAACTAACCCCCAGCATTTTGAGCTATGTGATCTGTTTCCTTGTTTTTACTTCATCTTCCAGGATTTTACATAACTCAGCAGTAGAGGAGGGGTTTGCCTGCAATCTTCCCATACACCACGTTGCTATTGGGAGATACTGTTGCAGAATTTGGCCTCACATTTTGTTAACTTCATATGTCCTCTTTGGGGCTCTTTCAAGCATGCGGATCCACTAAAATATCTTCCCTAAATGTCAGGCTCGGAAATAGGGAATATTGTAGATGGAAGGAGCCTGGTAAGATTTCTTATATGCAGTGATTTTTCAGGGAGCCCTGGCTCCCATTGTGGCATCTTAGGTGCCCTCTCCAAGGCTAAGTTATTTATTGCTTCATGACGAGAAGCATTTATTACCTCGTGCAGCTTCTGAAAATCAGGAATCTGGGAGCAGCTCAGTTGGGGTTGTGGCTCTAGATCTCGTGTGAGGTTGCAGTTAGGATGTCTGTTCGGGCTGCAGTCACCTATAGGCTGGGTTGGGGTTGGAAGGTCTGATTCCAAGGTGGCCACTGGCAGAGCTGAGGGCCTCAGTTCCTTAGGACTGCGTCAGTGTTCTTATAACATAGCAGCTAGCTCTCCCCAGAGTAAGTGTCCAGCAGAACAAGGCAGAAACCAGTCACTTTTTTTTTATTGGGGTGACAATTGTTAGTGAAATTACATAGATATCAGGTGTACAATTCTGTATTACATCATCTATAAATCCATTGTGTGTTCACCACCCAGAGTCAGTTCTCCTTCCATCACCATATATTTGATCCCCCTTACCCTCATCTCCCATCCCCACCCCCCTCACCCTCTGGTAACCACTAAACTATTGTCTGTGTCTATGAGTTTTTGTTTCTCAGTTGTTTGTCTTGTTCTTTTGTTGTTTTTGGTTTATATACCGCATATCAGTGAAATCATATGTTTCTCTGCTTTTTCTGTCTGACTTATTTCGCTTAGCATTATACTCTCAAGATCCATCCATGTTGTCACAAATGCTCCTATATCATCTTTCCTTAACGCCGAATAGTATTCCATTGTGTATATATACCACAACTTCTTTATCCATTCATCTATCGAAGGACATTTTGGTTGTTTCCATGTCTTGGCCACCGTAAACAAAGCTGCAATGAACATTGGAGCACACGTGTCTTTATGGATAAATGTTTTCAGATTTTTTGGGTAGATACCCAGGAGAGCGATTGCTGGGTCATATGGTAATTCTATTCGTAATTCCTTGAGGAACCTCCACACTGCCTTCCATAGCGGCTGCACCAATCTGCATTCCCACCAACAGTGTATGAGGGTTCCTTTTTCTCCACAGCCTCTCCAACACTTGTTACTATTTGTCTTGTTGACGATAGTCATTCTGACTGGGGTGAGGTGATATCTCATTGTGGTTTTTATTTGCATTTCTCTGATGATTAGTGATGTTGAGCATTTTTTCATATGTCTATTTGTCATTTGTATGTCCTCTTTGGAGAAATGTCTCTTCAGGTCCTCTGCCCCCAATTGGGTTGTTTGTTTTTTTGGTGTTGAGAGAAACCAGTCACTCGTATGACCTGCCCTTGGGCTTTATGTACCATTGCTGCTGCCGAGTTCATCAGCTCTGATGGTGTAGGCGAGTGTACAGGACGGCGTGGATACCAGCCGGCAGGGATCTTTTGGGACAGTCTTGGTGGCTGACTACCACGCTGTGGTCGTAGAAGGGGCTCTGTGTCTGGCAGCCTCCTATCAGTGCTTATTCCAGAACAGACCTGTGCTTATCCAGACCCCTTGATCTGCTTTATATATTGCACTCTTGTAAAATTTATTTTGGAAAATGTGCCAATAGCAACCACCAGCAAGATGCAGCCTTCTCGATTTAAAGATGATGAAACTAAAGCAGAGAAAACTAAAGGGTCTCCTAATTTTGTGTAGTTGCTACCATGGCCCAGGTGATGGATTCTGGTGGCTTGTTTCCTTGTCTTCTGCCCTCTTGTATGTGAAGAGGAGAGAGGCAGCCACGTTTGACAGAGCAGAGGGGCTGAGCAGCTCTGAAAGCTCTCCTTTCAACAACGAGGGAAAGATTATGCCACTTCTGACGTGAAGGGGAGTGGGAGTGAGGGCAGAACGAAGGAACCTTATGCCTGACTTTTGGGAGTATTTAAGGCCTAACGTCTTGAGTGTAGAGCCTTACCATATTATAAACTCTCTTACAATAATAATATTAGTAGTGATTACTGACACACATTTACTACTTAGAGGACGCCAGGCTCTATGCCCTTTACGTGAATCTTCTCAGTTAATCTAACAACCCTGTAAGTTGACATACTTATTACCCCTTTTTTATAAATGAAGAAACTGAGGTCCCAACAGCTGGTATTACCGTGTTTCCCCGAAAATAAAACCGGGTCTTATATTAAGGTTTGTTCCAAAAGACACATTAGGGCTTGTGAAAAATCATGGTAGGGCTTATTTTCCGGTTCAGTCTTACTTTCAGGGAAACACAGTATATCTTCAAAGATGGGGAGGAATTTGACAGATGGAGTGATGCCCCAGGGTTTCGTAAATTAAGGGCACGTTACAGAAATAAGAAAGCATGCTGAGTCATCTGGCTTGATCAGTGGCCACCATGAAAGACGGGGGCAGGGCTGTTGATGGTAATGATACAAATCATATTTACTCTCATTTATTGTGTAAGTATTAAGTGCCAGACACTGCACTTTCCATATGTTCGTTGGCTCAGGAAGTCATTTTAATTGTTCTAATTTTATAAATAGGAACGTTTAGGCTTAGCGAGGCCACATGGCTAAAAAGTGCAGACCCACGTTACAAATCTTATTTGTTCTTAATTGTGGTAAAGCAAAACCATATGAAATTTACCCCCTTAGACATTAGTGTTAGGTGTACTGTTCACGTTGTTGTACAACAGATGTCTAGAAATTTTGCGTCTTGCAAAACTGCAACTTTGTACTCATTAAACACTAACTGTCCATTGCCCCCTCCCCCAATCTGTGGCAAACACCAGCGTTTCTGTTTCTATGGATTTACCTACTTTAGATATTTCACATAAGTGGGATCCTACAGCCTTTGTTTTTTTGTGACTGGCTTACTTCACTTGGCATAATTTCCTCAAAGTTCATCCATGTTGTAGCACGGGACGGGATTTTCTTCCTTTTTAAGGCTGAATAATATTCCACCGTACGTGCAGACCACAGTTTGTTTACCCATTCATCTGACAATGGACACTGGGTTATTTCCACCTCTTGGCTCTTGTGAATAGTGCTGCTATGAATATGAGTGTGCAGATATCTCTTTGAAATCCTGCTTTTAGTTCTTTTGGATATATATATCTCCAGAAGTAGGATTGCTGGATCATATAATGCCATTTTTAATTTTTCTAGGAAGCGCCATCCTCTTTTTTCCATAGCGGCTACACCATTTTACCCTCCCAGGAACAGTGCGCAGGGGTTCCAACTTCTCCATATCCTCACCACAGGTGTAAATCTCAATACATGTGGTACTGTGCTTCCTCCCCTGGAGAAGCCAATTGCCAACTAACTGATCCCAAAGGATTTTGAAAGCATTACATCATCTGGCCCTTTCTCACCTCCCCCACGACCTCCCTGTCCCATACCACCTCTTGCTTACTGTGCTTATGAAGCAGTTTCTCGTGTAGACTGTGAAGGCGTGTCCATGGGGCCAGCACCTGAGGATGCTGTGGGGTTCATTGGATGTGGCCACCCCAAGAAGGCAGTGACCTCAAAGGGTGGATCTCTGCCACGAGGTAGTGCCTGCAGGTGTGACAGCTCATGGCTACCTGCCAACAGCACTCTGGGCAACTCAGGGCAACACATACCTCGTCAGAGGGGCATTTGGGCCGCATGGCACAGTGTCCACCACTTTGGGTTATTGCAGTAGCTTCCTGACTGTTCTCTCTGCTTCCTTGCTTGCTCCCCTGCCCCCACCCTGCCTCCCACCCCCTACACACGGAATGTGTTCTCAACTCGCATCTGACTTTTAAAATAAAAGTCAGATCATGCCATTGCTCAGCTCTGAGCACCCCCATGGTTTCTGTCCTCACACAAAGGAAAAGGCAAGTTTGAACGAATGGTATCTCAAGGTTCTGTCCACTGCCTCGTGTGCTCCGCCTGGATGCCTAAAAGACCCGTTCCCTCATTGACTTCAGAGTTTTGCTGCAGTGTCACCTCTCAGTGATAGCTGCCCAGACAACCCCACTTTAAAAGCTTAGCCCTATACTCACCCACCCCCACACAGACCCTTTTCTGCCCCAGCTTAATTTTTCTTCCTAGACTTCTCATTATCCAGCATGCTATGTATTTTAATCAAATATACATCTGTTTGTTATCTGTGCCCCCCGACCAGCATGTCAGCTCCCATGGTAGGGGCAAGAATTTGATCTCTCACTGCTGTACCCCTGGCACCTACAACTGAGCTGGCACACAGTAGGTGCTCAGTTCACATTTGTAGAATGATTGAATGTGTGTTGACTTTTTGGGTCAGCCATCCAGAGGCCCCGTAGGTCAGAATGCAACACATGGCAACTGCCACGGGACAATATCAGGCAGTATTTGGACAACCCACCTGCCTCAAACATGGGTCTATCCTACCAATTAAACTTCTATTGACCCACCCCAAATGGTCTCACAGTTCATATATTTTCCTTGAAACATTTGGGTTTCGGATTCCTCAGTTTATGATATTTTTCATAACACAAGCAAATCAGTCCCAATGCAGGCTGGAGATATTCAGGATGGGGAATGCCGATAGGTCATTCGTCTCTTGTCCGTTTTTTGGAACTTGACTCTGGAGGAGGCACTCGGGACCACCCCTGGAGGTTTGGCCTCACCTCCTGTGCTCACACTGGGCCCTATCACCCCTGCAATCCTACCTGCCCCTTGCAGAGCCCCTGATGACTTTGGCTTCCATTATAGTCAGGAGGTGTCTCCTGTTTCCTGCAGGGTTGAAATAACTGTCTTTTGGGTCTGTGATTCAGTATTTATAGCAAATAGATAGAATTCGATCGGTGGTTTCCCAGGAGAGTAGAGGTGCCCTAGAGGCTTGCATGGTGATTTTAAATGTCACATTAGCCATACATTTTTAAAAATTTTTAATAGTTAAAGATGTGTTTTATTGAGACGGGATAGTGTGGGTTTAAAGGCAGGGCTGAATTCAACCCCTTGGCCAGCGACTGGCTGAGCTAGGCAAACTTGGCTGGTACTTAGTTGCTCTGTGTCTCACTTTCTTCATCTAGGATTTTAGAAAACCCTGGATCTTAGGAAAACTCTGTATAGAAATTCTGAATCCGTTCTTTTATAGAGGAGACACTGAGGATCAGAGAGGTTAAGTAACTTGCCCAAGGTCCCCCAGCCTGAGGCAGAGCTGGGGTCATCATCCAGCTATCCGGATTTCCAGGGCTTCGTTCATTGCACACCATGGAAGCCTGCATCCCTGGTTCTCTTTTCTTTGCTTTTTCCTCCCCCGGAAGACTCATAAATTCCAAGGCCTGGGAGAGTGATGGTAGCTGGAAGATGAGTGCTGCCTTTACTTGTTTTGCACAAGTGAAGGAGGACTAGGTGCTCTCCATAGGAGAGGTATTTGAAATAGATTCTGTGAACACCCCTCCTCGTACCCTCTGCCCATAATCACAGCTAACATCTGTCGAGTTTTTACCTAAGACACTCCTTAAGTGCTTTAGATAGAGCTGTGGTTCTCAAAGTGTGGTCCGTGGACCCACAATACTAGTATTACCTGGATGCAGGTAATCCTGAGGCTCCCTCCCCAAACTCCTGAGTCAGAAGCTCTGGGGGAGGGGCCCAGCACTCCTTTAACAAGCCCTCCAGGGATTCTGATGCATGTTCCAGTTGGAGAACCACTTACTCCAGGTCCTCAACAACGCCCTGCAGGTAAAGAGCAGTATGTCCCGTGATACAGATGAGGAATGTCTGTGCATGCAGTAAACGTGAATAAGCGTCAGTTCATGAGGTGCCCCTTCCTGCGCTCACTTGTCTCATCCTCACCGCAGCCCAACGGGGAGTCCATTTTTATTCCCATTTTACAGAGGAGCCGGTGAGGTTCGACTGCTCCAAGGTCGCGCAGCGGCTTAGCTTTCAAGGTGTGGCTCCAACCCAGATCCCTCTACTCTTGTGGAGTTTTTTCCACTAATTCATCCCTGCCTCTGTCCCCAGCTGTGCGCTTCTCCCAGCTGCCACATGGCAGCATCTGTCCTCCGGGAGGCCCTGTCTCCCCCCTCCTCCCCCACACACAGAAGTCTGCAGCTGCTGTCCAGAATCCGGGCTGCGCCTGGCTTCACAGCACTTGGGATGCTAGCATTCAAATCAGTTCTCCCCCTTACTCCCACTCCCGGAGTCTTCTGGTATGAGATGGTGTCCCTAAATTGTGCCCCCAGACAGAATGCCCTGAAGGGAACACCAGGCCTCGGGGTCACTGCTAGGGGTGTTGCTGGGGCAGCAGGCGTGGGCGGAGTGTTTACTTCTGTCGGGGGCCGTAGCTTGCCTGCCATCCCTCAGTTTGGTCTGAATGTCTTTTGAGACAATGATTATTCCCCCCGCCTCCCGCATTCATATATGAGACAACAGTCCCATGGGGATTTTTCCTGGCACATCAGAGACTCGCTTGTCATGCCTGAATCCTTCCTGCAAGTCCTAAAAGTAAAGGTCACTCACCCCAGCGGCGTCAGGGAGGAACCCTAGGTCACAGCTGTGGCACTTTCTTCACTCTTCATGAGCAGCTTGCAGGTGTATGAAATGCACAGAGGCCCATATTCAGGACTAAAAGGAGTGAGCAGGAAGTTGTATGGGCTTCCTTAGAAAGAGCCTTGTGGTCCGCATGTCTTAGAACTTGATCAAGCTCCTTAAACTGTATTAATTTACACATTGTCAAGTTCGGCACATTGGTGCCCTCCTGCCTTGTTTCACTTTAGGGATAAGGGCTATATCTGTGAATGCTTCACAGTCTTCTGGGCTCCCTTTCAGCCATCAGGACAAATGAGATGCTGAGGAAAGGCCACCAGAATTGGTCAGGTCCTAGCAGGATGCAGAAGGCACTCTCCAAAGAGGTGGAAAGGGTTTAATACAGGCCAAAGCCATGGACAGGGGGAAGAGGAGCCAGCGAGGGATGGGAAGCTCCCAGGAGGGTCATTGAAACCCCTGGGCCTGAGGGGTGGGAGTTGAGGGCCTTATGGAAGCCAGCAAGAACTGGAAGTGTAGAAGAAAGTCCCTGACAGGAATGGGGAGAGGGGGTCCTGACCTCTCCTTCCTCCTGCCCTCAGGATGCCCCCTGGGGCCTCCCATTGACCAAACTCAACCAGAAAGCAGAAGTAATGGGAACCCAGAAATTCAGTCTATAAAGGTCAGCCTCTTGGCACAGAGCACATTGTAGAAGGTAGAGAGGGAATCCAGAGGAACAAATAAGAACATCATTCCCCATCCATCCAGGCTTTGTGGCCAGCAAGGCAAGCATGACATCTGTAAAGAACAGGGAGGAAGGCTTGATGAACAGGCCAGTGGTCACAGAGTCTGATGTTAAGACCCATCCTTCCCTTTGATGGGAGGAGTGTCCAAGTCGCTGTGGCCATCTGTAAGCCACCACATTGAGAAACTTGAAAACCTGGACTTTATAGCTTCAGAATCGAAAGTTATCATGGTGAGACCATTTCTGTTCTTCTAGGACCGTTCATCCCTGTCCCCTACCCTCCCCAATCCTACCCCCAACCCCTGCCCCACTCCTGTCATTCTCCTCTGTACCCACAAAATTGTGGACTGCCTGAAACTCTCCCCAAAGCGTATTCACAACACTCCGATTTTCTGCTCTCCTGGGTAGCAGGCGGCACTCTACATGATGAATTTATTCATGGTGGCAGGTGTATTGGATGAAACGAAAGAGATTGGAAAATTATGTAAAATGTTTGAGAATGTGCACGCCTATGCTTATGCTTAATGGGCCCATTTTTAAAAGTCCCTGAACCCTGACGCCAAGACAAAGTTTGATATCTCCAAGGCCTCGTGTTTAAATATTTGTGATTCCAAAGAGCCTGATTTAATGTGCTTTCTCCCCATTCTGGTCCCCTTCCTGGTTATGTCTCTTGCGTGCAGGCATTTTTTTCCTATTCATTTCCTGTTCTTCATGATTTAAATGGTGACAGTTCCATCCACATTATAGTCATTCATCCTGGATCTTTCGGAGACGTCAGTTTACAGGTGGAGAAATGAACACATACATAAATAAGACTGAGAGAACGTAACATTGGTTCTCCGTGGGATCTGAGGATTTCCCAACCCCCTTTTATCTTCCTACAAACAGGGTTTCTGATGGCAGCAATCGTGACCTTTCAGGCAGGACAGTTCTTGGTTGTGGGGCTGCCCTGTGCTCCACAGAGATGTGGAGGAACATCTCTGGCCTCTACCCACTGGATGCCAGTGCCTTGCACACCCCCAGAGGAGACAACCAAAAATGACTCCAGGCACTGCCAAAATGTTGTGGGGGAGACAAGGGAGTCCCTTACCCCCTGTTAAGAACCAGTGCCTCCAGCAGAGTGTTTTAAGATCCTGGGTGTCAGAGTTTGTGGGTGAATAGGTCTGAAATGGGGATGGGACACAAGGGACTATTTTAAAAATCTTTTGCAGATTGCAGCTAGCAAGGGGGTTGGTTGGTTGGTGGAGAAGCGGACGGTGGGGAAAAAAAAAGAAAAAAAATCTTTTGCGTGTTTCTGCTGTACCAGCAGGCTTCAGAATCTGTTCAGAATTTGAACCCAACCTCTCTAAGGCTGTGTTTCCTCACGTATCCATGCCGTCCTTCAGGATGTGTGTTATGACCTTTGTGTCACAACGAGTCATCTGACACTGGAACTTTCCCAGAGTCACTCTGGGTTAAAGGATGGAGCCAGGGTTCATTCATTCATGCATGGGCCTGGGGCCCATGCTTTTGACTACTTAGATGAGCTGACCTGTCAGGTTCCCTTCAATTCCGCCAGGCTTCAGTTCTTTGAGTGTTATCCCAGCTGTGGCCCATAGATGTTTATTGGTCCCTTTGCCGTGTTACCAGGTTGACTCCATCCTGAGACACCTTGTGAAAAGCCATCCCTTCTCCATCTGAGATCCCTGATTGCCAGTTCATCCTTTCGGGGTGTGTGGCTTTCTTCTCTCTTGTTACCAGATGTCACTGTCTTCTAGCTTGGGGGCAGGGGACTCACTATTTTTCTATTTGAGCCACCTCCGTATCTCTGGTCCCCAAAATGTAATTGAAAAGAGCCTTAATGGTTTCCAAATGATGATAGCTCCATAAACCAATTAAAAGGGCCTTAATAAAACTGTCTGGAGTTATTTTGCATAGCTGCAGCCGGTGCCCTTTGTTTTCTAATGATCCCAACAAGAAATAAGGGCCTTTTTTTCTTTTTCATGTGGTCGGAAGCGCCAGGAAGCCCCTCTCCCATCTGTCTAACTGCTCACCCTGTTTTTGTTTGCTTCCCAGACAATCCACGTTGCTATTGTCTGTGCCGGATATAACGCCAGCCGGGATGTTGTCACCTTGGTCAAGTCTGTCCTGTTTCACAGGTAAGCGTGACTGTTGTACTCTGCCGGCTTGTGCGTGTGACTGCCTGCTGGCGCGTTGCCGCGGGTAAGGGCTAAATAAGAGCACCATTTCTCGTCAGTCAAAAATTACATTTGGTGTCACCAAAATGTAATTTTTGTTGAAATCTTGGGGAGATTATTGTGTTAGTGATGTTTAGCCGCAACACTGAAGTACTGTGTCACGATATTTAGAATTGCAACTCTTAGACCTGAAGAGACCTTCCAAGACACCCCAAGCTTGATGCCTCAGTTTCTTCATCAGCTTTCCTTACCTGACAGGCATCAGACCTCTCTGCTCACACATCCCTGTCGACAGGTTGGGTTATGGGCTGCATTGTGTCCCCCCTAAACTTTGTCTCTTGGCATCTTGACCCCCAATACCTCAGAATGTGACTGAATTTGGAGATAGGTTCTTTAAAGAGGCGATTAAGTTACATGACGTGAATAGTGGGGTCCCTAATCCAGATGACTGGTGTCCTTATAAGAAGCGATTAGGACAGAGACTCACACAGAGGAGAAACCATGGGAAGACATACGGAGAAGGTGGCCTTCTCTAAGCCAGGAGAAGAAGCCTCAGAAGAAACCAGTCCTGCGGACACCTGGATCTTAGGCTTCCAGGCTCCAGAACTGTGAGAAATAAGTTCCTATTGCTTAAGTCCCCCAGCCTGTGGTATTTTCTGTCTGGTCTGTGGTACTTTGTTAGGCAGCCCCAGCAAACTACAGCAAGTTGCTTACTCTATTCCAACGTAGCTAGCCTGCCGCTGGGTGTTTTTCACCATTAGGAAGTCCTGCCTTATATGAAACTGAATTGTCCTAACTTGTAGGTGATATCCGTGGGCCCTAGTGGATCCCCATGGATTCCTCTTCCACCTGGAAGTGATACCACCTGTCCCACGTCATTGGGTCTCCCTGTTCGATTCCTGCTGTTTGCTTCTACTTTTTCGTGGAATTTTCGTCCATTGCCGTCACTATTTTGATTGATATCTTGGCATAGTTAGGAGATATCCAGAATTGAATCTCCAGTTCTGGCCGGTGTCCTTGGCCCTGTTCTGGATAAAAAAAATGCAAGTTGACAATGATACCAGCTTACCTTTATCCATTCTCGATACGTAAGACTCTCTTGTGGCTCGGGAGATGAGAGTGGTTGTCCCCACACTGGGGGCTAAATGGACCATCTGTCTTCTCAGTGACTTTCTTACTAAGAGTTTGCATGCAGCTTATCCAAAGCTGTAGCCAACAGTATGGAAATGTATCAGATGACCAAGTCAGGATCCAGAAGGTTCTCGGCAATAGGAACAGTCATGAAACGCTCCAATTTTAACTGAACAGAGATCAGTGTAAAGTTGTATACTCGAATCCAATCCTTAGTGCATCAACAGAGATGGGAGAAATGGTGGACACCCAAGACCTACCAACCCTGCAAGAAATGGGGATTCATCTTTGGTTGAGTCCCCCGACCAACCCATCTACTAGCATTGCCTCAAAATTTTTTCTGGAACATGGTTTTCAAATCCACCCTTTCCTCTCCATCTCCACTGTGTGTCATAGTTTCTCACCTGCACTTTTCCTTCCCGTCTCCCCAGATTTATCCTCTGGAATGCCAAAATTACATTTTGGACAGGCAAATCTGATTTCTTAAAACCTTTCATTGGCTTCTTGTTGCGGCGAGAGAATTGAATCTCTTTCCCATCTGGGGTCCAGTGTCATTTTCAGCAGTAATTTCTCTCCCCCTCACTTGCGGATACTTCATGCTCCGGCAAATCTGACCTGCTGGTAGCCCCCCGCTCTCCAAGGTGTACCCTGCATGCTGTTTATCGTCATGCAGCTCTATCTGCCCACTTCTGCCCTCTCTCTTCCTCTTCCCACTCCAATTGGGCAATTTCCTCTTATCCTTTGAGACTTTGTATAGGCAGCATTTCTAACAGCAAGCCCACCTGTTCCTGTCTGTCTGGGTTGGGGCTCCACTTCTACCAGCCTGTAATACCCTGAGCATCTTTCCATCATTAGATTTATTACAGTGTATTTTCTTTATATCTATGTTATGTTTTCTGAGGTAGAATGTGGGACTTTGGGGGACAGAAACCTTGCCTTATTTTTCTGTGGTCCAGTTTCTTAGCAAAGTGCTTAACATGCATTATGTACCCCATAGATGTTTACTTGTTTAACACATGATTCTGGGGAACTTCATTAATCAATAACCTAAAGATATACTTAATCAACTAGTTAACTAATATGCCTGGCACAGACCTAGTTCCCTTTTACATTCATCCCATTATATTGCTGAATGACCTTCAGCAGGTCATTTTAACTATTTAGACTTTAGTTAGTTCTTATATCTGTTAGCTTTTGCTGCAAACTAATTCACCCCACAACTTATGTCATTGAAAATAACATTTATTTATTAGCTTGGCTATTTGTACTGTGTCCTCCTGGGTGGTTCTTTTGCTGCGTCCCCTTGTGTGCCTGCAGTCAGAGAGTGGGTTAGCAAACCATCAGATTCACTGCCCCCCTGGTGTGGAGAAGGGGATTGGGAGAAGTGAGCAACCAATAATCACAATACTATCAGGGATGGGGGCTCTTAGTTCCTCCTCAGAGCTCTGTCCAGTTGGCTTCTGATTTTAGTTGCACATTTCCTGAGGAAGTGGCAATGCCAAATAAAGAGTGGCCAAGTGGGGCTCTACCCCACGTCTTCTGATTTGAGGGAAGATGTCCTTTTCACAGTTCCATACGTCCTGTGCAGTTTCTGAGACTCCCGGTGGTCCTGCAGCCTTCACCTGGCAATAGAAACCAGGCATTTTATAGGCTAAGCATGGAATTAGATGAGTGGGACCCTCTCCAATTGAAAAAAAAAAAAAGCCCACTTTTTAGAGAAGAGTAGTTGCGTGATTACAGATGATCAATTACCCTATTTCTCCATTTTGGAAAATTTTATGGTCATAAAAACTTCTGGTGTCGTTGTTGGGTGTAAATATTATTGCTCTTGGTTTAGCTACAAATCAAATAATTCCAATAGTTGTTGAAAATGTAAGAATCCTGTTGAGTATAAACTTTTACTCCTACAGTGACGGTGCCCCACAAAGATGCTAAATTTAAAAATAGCAGCAGCTTTATCATCAGCCCATGATGGCTTGCCCCACTTGCATGGACGCATGGGGATTTGGGAAGAAAGCACATTCCTCCTCCGTGTTATGAAAAGTCTGCACCCCACATCAGTGACTACTTGATCTTTTTGGACCAAATAACCACTTACGTTTCTCCCATCCATGAAACTCTCCAAATGAAAATGATTCTGTGAATTGATAGGCTGGTGATAATGAGTTTAGATGTCAAGATAACAGGACTGGTGAAGGATTTTCAGCTCAGAAAGTCCAGCTATAAATGGCTTCATTGCTTCCAAAGCACATTATGGGGATAAGCTAACACATGATTATAAAATACTTTGACAAATGAAGTACCTTCCTAATGTTAATAGTAATATAATAGTGGTACAAGATGCTTCTTTTGGCTTTCACTCTGAATTACAGTAATTAGATTTATTTTCAAGACAAGGTTTTCAGCAAATGTTCATTTAAGGCTTGCTTTGTTACATGAAATCAATTTTACTTCTGCCGTATGCCAGTGACAGTGGGCACACTATATTTTGAAAGATCGTAAAAGAGTGATACGGACACTCATGTCCTCCGATGCCCGCACTGAAAATTGCTATGGCCTTTTGGAAAGAAATGTCATAATATTATGCCCAAGGCCATGACCCTGTATGATTACATGATGGGCTCAGTCTTAAAAAGACAATCCTAACTACAGAACGGCTTTTGTGAAATATTACTGAAAAATCATAAAAATTTAAATAACACTTAAAAACAATAAGACTAAATAAATGAACCATCTCTCCCAGTAAACCATGTCTTTGGTTGATTTTTAAAAAGTATGTAGACGAATGCTATTTTATGATACAAAATAAGTGACAACAATTCAAAAACATATGCATAATATTCCACTATATAAACACATGCATGCAAGCATTGCATGCATATAGCTACACATATACTGAAAATACAGGGGGGTGAAAGACTAGCAGAAAATACATTAAAAATGAAATTTTTGCCTGTTGTGGTTGAGGATGATCTTGTTTTTGTTCTCTCTTTACATCTATTTTTGGTCATCTCATTATGCAGCCTATATGGTGAAGGAAAAGGTGGATGAGAAAAAATAAATACAAACTATATGTGAGCGAAGGCTTATCTGATAGAAGACAGCACAATATGTGTCTTTGTCGCCTAGATGGAAAGATGTTTAAAGAAAATGTGGAGAATACCCGCAATTCCAATCCCAACTACAAATAAAGTGGGAAATAGATTTGTTCTTCCAGGAAACTGAGCTTTTAGTGAGCAGAGAAAGAAAATATTTATTTAGTAACTTAAGTGTTTACCTCCTGGGCAGGAAGGTGGGCCAGCTTGTAAAAATGTAATATTTGTTTTCTAGGATGATTTACTTACTCTCACACTCTCCAGCAGTGTTGGCAGGAAGAAGCTGGGTGATTTCCCTCACTTTGCATATCAAGTAGCTGGGTTGTTTTTGTTTCTAACTTCACTTGTGACCCTGAAGACCATGGAGGATAAAACAGCATATTTGTGACTGGTATCTGCCTGTAATTGTCTTATTGCTTATTCAGGCTTAAACTTATTATAGAAGCAGTTTCCAGATTGTGAAGGGAGGAATTTAGGAGGTGAATTAAAGAATCTAGGATATGTATTAGGTTATGATCCGATCTTGCTACCTATGAACTGGGTGAACCTAGCCAAGTCACTGTATTTTTTGGAGCTTTGGCTTGTTCCCCAACCTGTCATAGAGCCCTATTTAGAATATCAAAAGCCATGATCTATGTGAAACATGTATGCATTTTATTTATTTAGCAAATAGGAATGGAGTTCTCATTCTCCATGGGGCTCTGTTCTGAGCGTTTTTCACATATTGCCGCATTTCACACTCATGTGCCATCTTGAGGTGGATGCTGTAATTATCCCCATTTTACAGATGATGCCACTGAGGACCAAGAAGTTCAGTCAAGGCTGAAGGTCACATAGAGACGATGGGCAGGGCCGGGTTTGAACCCGGTCAACCTAGCTTCAGAGTCTGAGCTCTTAACCAGGAAAAAAAGTTACCATTTTGAGTATCGTTATTCTTTTCTTTTTGATAATCATTTTGGGCGACCATGTTGACAGTGGTATCATTATGATTCTCCATAATAATCTTCATCCTCCCAGGTATGTATTTTTGGGGTGCTGAGTATAAAATAAACAGAGGTTTTCAAGGCCTGAATATTAGTATTCCAATAAGACTTAAGAAGATAGCATGGACAAAAAAAACAAAAAACGGTAACTCCAAGAGAGGATGAATACGTTAATTAACTTGATTATGGTGACTGTTTCATAACTGTACCATATAAAAATAAAAACATCACCTGGAATGTTTATGATATATTTGATGTTCACATGAAAGAAATACGATATTTGTCAATTATACCTCAGTAAAGCTGAAAGAAAGAAAATATGGACAGGTGATATCTTTGAATAGGTGAGAGAGCTATTCTATTTAGTCATGTACGTATGTGTGACTCCAAAGAGAACTAATTTGTGTAGGTCAGATGCCAAGCGTCACACAGGCCGTTGTATTTTACCTTCATGTCAACCTGGCACGGTAGATGCTATTATCCCAACAAATGGATGAGGTAACTGAGACTTGGAGAGGTTAAATAGCTTGTTCGAGGTCACAGGATTCCAGTCATGGCTCTGCAAACCCTAGAATCCATGCTGCTTTTTACTACACCGGGAGGTGTTTTTATTTTTCTGGGAAGTTGCTCTGTTCTTCTCCAGGGGAGAGCTCTTCTGACATGATACTAACTTGTCCTCGAATCTTCCCACATTACCAAGGCCTGTTGTCCTCCCTCTAACGAAGAACTCAAACTGAAAAACCCTCATTCTGGCGGCCGTGTGTTTCTGTAATGAGTTCTATCCAATCTGTGAGAGTAACAGATTCACTGAGCATTCAAGTTCCTGTCACAGCCTCTTTCTTTCTCAAAAATTGCAATTCCATTCCAAACTTAATAATGAAGGATTATTTCAGCTCAGATGTCCCTGTATATTTTAATAAAAACAGACCCTGCATTGCCTTGGAGGGGCTGTGGTACATTCCAGGCAAAATAAGGAAGGGAAAGCAAGGAGAACACCGAGGTTTAATCATCTTTGCCTCTTTGCATTACCATATTTATTGCATCCCAACCTGAAACAGGGGAGCAGTTAAGGCGGTCAGAGGCAGCAGGAGCATTGCTCATTACGAGCAAAGTCTGCAGGCTCTGCTGAAGAGAAGGCAAGCACTTGCTTCCTTCTGCGTTGTAAAAGCGTGGTCTTGTCTGTCTGTAGAACAGGCCCAATGCCTGCGGCAGTGTCTGTGTGCTCGAACCCAGGCAGGCTGCGTGGGACCCATTGTACATTAAGAGGTGGACCCAAGCTAGTCAGTACAGGCAGAAGAACCCTGTTCTCATGGGTATAAAGCGGTGCTCCCAAAATACATCGATAATTGAGGACAGGTGTAAAAGACTCATTTAGGTGTTGTACAGATGTAAAATTAAATACTGTTGAATCGTATACGGAGTCAATGGATCCCTTTCTGGTTCTTGTGAATGAGTTCTTACTATCTTTAGTGGATGAAGCTCACTTTGGTGTACATACATCCTTAATATCTGTCAAACTCTTGCTAATCTCCCTCTGAACAAAAGAGAACAGGATGGGGAATCACAGCCTTTGGCTGGTTTTGGAATTTGTAGGGCCCATCATTAAAACAATTTCTTACCTTTTTTAGTTTGGTAAATGCAAAATAAGACTCAGAAGACACACGTGGAGAATGCAATGTCACTGTTGTTGCTATTTGTCCTGAATTCTGGGGTATTCCTTCAATGTAGGCACAACCAGACTCTATTTTTGTCCTATGAATTGGGTTTACCTTCTGGTGAGAGGCCAACCTGGACAACTGCTGGCCTTCGTCACATGGGCAAACCATTTACTGTGACACAGCTCCCTAAGAAAGATACCCGGAGACCGCGGAGCAGACCAGGCCCAATTCCCTCTCCCAGAGTCATAGGTCAGATTGTCACTCCCTGCCTCAGGCAGATGAGGAAGCGTTGGGATGTAATTCACAAACTATAACATTTACTCTTTAAAAGTGTACAGTTGGTTGGTTTTTAGTATATTCAGAGTTGTGCAGCCACCATTATCGAATATTAGACCGTTTCATCTCCTCAAACAAATTCCCCGTTTCCCCCTTCCTCCACCCCCTGGCAACCACTAATCTACTCTCTGTCTCCATGGATTTGCTTATTCTAGACATGTCAGAGAAATGGAGTTGCAGACTATTTCGTCTTTCATGACTGGTTTTCACGTAGCATAATATTTTCAGGGCTCATCCATATTACAGGATCTGTCAATATGTACTTCCTTTTCATCGCCCAGTAATATTCCAATGTGTGCGTATACCACGTTTTGTTCATCCATTCATCAGTTGATGGTGGCCATTTGGATTGTTTCTACTTCTTGACTCTTGAATAATGCCACTATGAAGGTTTTTGTACAAGATTTTGCGCGTACATATGTGTTCAGATAATTTTTGTGTATAACTGGGAGTGGACTAACTCAACAGTAGTAACTCTATGCTGATTTTCTTTGAGGCAATGCCAAACTATTTTCCAAAGCATCTATAGTCATTTTCCAATTCCACAAGAAACAAGTGGGGGTTCCAGTATCTCCACGTCCTCACCAACACTTGTTATTGTCTCTTGTACTTTAGTCATTTCAGGGGGTGTGACGTCCTGTCTCATGGTTTTCACTGGCATTTTCTAGTGAGTAACGCTGTTGGCATCTTTTCCTGTGCTTATTGGCCATTTGTAATTTGTATTTATCTTCTTTAAGAAGTGACTATTCAAATTTTTGCTCCATTTCTAATCCACTTTCTTGTCTTTGCCGAGTTTGAGTTGTAAAAGATCTTTATAGGTTATGGTTAAAGCATGTTATTAGATACAGGCTTTGCAGGTATTTTCTTCCATTCTGGGGTTGTTTTCTTCAGTTTCTTGATGGTGTTCTTTGAAGCACAAGTGCTTTTAATTTGGATGAAGACCAGTTTATCTATTTTGTTGTTGTTATTTGTGCTTTCGATATTATATCTAAGAAACTATTGCCTAACCCAATACTAAAAGATTCACTCCTATATTTTCTTCTAAGTGTCTTTATATCTTACCTCCAGGTAATTGTGTCAAACTGTGAGGGCATTTGAATCTCTTTGGTAATTATTCATTTGTCCATTTATTCAATCTTTCCATAAATAATTATTGGATGGTTATGTCTACCATGAACTATTAAAATCTGAGGGCAAGATTATTAACAAAATGCAGCTCCTGGTGCCAAGATTATCTAGCGGGGAATAGAGATGTAAATAGTCATCAGATTAATGCAGAAATCTACGTTTTGAGCCCTGAATTCAGTGGAAGGTGCTAAGGAGGGCATCTGACCCAATGGGATGACATCCTCAGAGCCATCATGTGTAAATTGAGAACAGAAGGCTAGAAGCAGTTAGTGAGGCAGTGTGTAGGTGGTCCAGGAGATAACAGCATGAATACAAGCCCCCTGGAGGACAGGGCTACTCCTTGGAAGTGACTCAGGCACTTTCTAAGGACTGGGGTTGGAGAGAGTGGACAAGGGAATAGGTACTTTGTGAAACTAGAGAAACCCCACCCTAGACATCTCACATTCTAGTGGAGAGTAGGAAACAGACCTGCAGATGATTATGGAGATTTCTGATACTAAAGACTCTTGGGAAGAAACCACATGGGGCAGTGAGGCTGGGAGTGATGGGGGGAGCGAGGCACTGGAGGTGGCGTGGCCATGCAGGGCCTCCCTGAGGAGGTGGCACTTGAGTTTATTTCTGAAGCAGGAACAGGAGCTGGTCATATGCAGGCCTGGGAAGGAGAATGGCTGGAGTGCAGGGTTCAAGGAGAGGGCAGGAAGACATGAGCCTGGAGAGGGGGACAGGGTGAGAACATCTAGAGTCCATGCAGGAGTCCATGGAGCTGATACGCTGTGAGAGGAGCAGAGGACTGTACAGGGAGCATAGGCTTTCCAGGATGGAGGGTCGGAGGGATCAAGCCCAGAGACAGGGCGAGAAGGGTGAATACATACATGCGATATCACAGAGGATCAGACGGGGCCCTAACAGCCGACGTTTATTATCCTTACTGCCTGCAAGTCACTGCTCTACATGCTGCACCTGTTGTAATCCCCCAATCACTAGGAAGTAGGAGCTATTGTGATGAACACCATTGTATAGACACAGAAGCGGAGGCACACTGAAGAAGAAGTGTGTTCAAGGACACATCGTTAGTTTGTGATAGAACCAAGAGAAGAAGAAGCCAGATGGTTTGGCTTCAGAGACCTGGCTTCTAACCATTAGGCTAAACTGTCTCTAAAGGGCTTGGGTTTGGGGTGGGGGGACATGGGTGGGGAAGGAGCCTACGTGATGCTCCCATTTCTGGCTTGTGCGGTGGGGTGAATGGTGCACCTCTGGCCCTGGCAGAGAATTCCAGAAGACAGACAGGTGTGAGGGGACAAAAGAGGACAAAATGTGCCCCCACTCAATATGCCAGGCGTTGTTTCGGGAGTTCGGATACACCAGTGAAATGACAGACACAAGACTCTGTGCCCATAGAGCTTACGTTCTTAAGAAGAAATGGGTGCTAAACACTCCCTAAATAATTGGTGACCTGGGGTGTTAGGAGGGTGTCTTGGGGCTGTCTTGATTCTCAGGAGTCTACAGGATATGAAGGTGGGACCATCTGGTTGGCAGTTGGATTTACAAGTGAAAACGCAAGGGAAACATCCTGGTTTCCATGGAGACTCTCAGAAAAGTGATGTGGGCAGTGTTTTCAGATGCTTTCCCCATGGTCACTAAGAGAAGCAGTGGACAGGACCCGCCTTCTCATGATGGTACCAAAGGTGAAGCATTAGCAGGGCCCCTCCAGGCATCCCCGCTCCGAGAACGAGATCTGAGTCACTGCTGCTTCTCGCATTTGATTGCTGAGTCGGCATCAGCAAACTGCCAGGGCCTCCGTGGTCACCTGGGCTGGGAGCCCTGTGTGGCCTCTGGTGATGCATTTTCACAGTCTTCTAATGAGGGAGGCTTCTGAGGTACACTGACACCTTTGACAGGGCAAACGCGTCGTTTTGCCCTAAAGATGAGCTAAGTGTCCTTCTTGATTTACCTTCCCATCTAGAGAGAGACTTGAAATAGACCAGAGGAAGATCGTGGGCGGGGAAAGCCTCGCAGGAATGCTTTCGGAGTCCTCCTCTAAGAGTCTGTTTCTCTTGCCCCACACTGCTGTGTCTCCTGTTCTATAACCTCATTAATCTCCTGAAGTACACCTTTGATGTACTGACTGCCGGGTCTCCCAACCCTTGTCTGGCTCTTTCTCTTAGAGAATGAAATTCACAGTTCTTAGCAAGTAAGTGACACATATGCTGAGCCCCACCTGCCATTAAGACTGCCTCTCTCTTTCCCTTGTTACCCTCTCTGTTCCTGGCATGCTGTAGGTAACCATCTGAGTGTCACCGTATCCGCCATCTAAATAAGATTATAGTTCTTTCACAGACATGCGCTGTTCCTTTCCGTAGTCTCTTATATCCTGCAGAATGCCCTTCTCCATCCTCCATCTTTCCCCATCCAAAGGTTCGGTTTAATGGGCACATAGTCCCTGCGAACTTCCTACATTCTCTATTAGTGAGAAGTCTCTTCTGCCCTCACCTTCCTGTAGCCTTTGTGTTCCTTCTTTGTTATCTGTGTCTGTGTATTCAAATGGCTCCTTGGGACGGGTGCCATTCTCGAACTTCGCAATTGTGTGTGGCAGCCCAATGTCATGGCATACCCCTGTGCTAACATTTAGGTGGTTAGTTGTAGTCTCTCTTCGTCTCTGCCAGATTGACAGCTGCCTGAAGAAAGGACTCTGAGCTCGTTTATTGCATAGATCCCCACTATGCCTTATGTGTGTGTTCTGCCTCATAGCTCTTTGTTGGATGTTTGATCGCTCGACTCATTTTTTTTTTCTTTTTGTCTGTGGATGGTGGAACTAATTGAAATATTTTATTTGAAAAATGATGCAAAAACAGAGAGAAAATAACAGTTTCACAAGTTAATGTTGATAATAGTTGTCTTGATCCATTGGGGCTGATATAACAAAATATCACAGACTAAGTGGCTTCTACACAATAGGAATTTATTTCTCACAGTTCTGGAGGCTGGAAGTCCAAGGTCACGGCAGTAGCACGGTCAGGTTCTGAGGGGCCCTGCTTCCTGCTTACACACTGCTGACTTCTCCCTGTGTCCTCTAATGATGGAAGGAGGGAGGGAGCTCTCTGGAGCTTTGGTATAAGGGCACTGATCCCTCAGAAAGACTCTGCTCTCATGACCTAATCACCTCCCAAAGGCCCCACGTCCTGATCCCATCACCTTAGGGGTTAGCATTCAATATAGGGATTTGGGGAAGGGGGGACCACAAACATTTAGACTATATCAACAGTTAACACGTATTGAAATCTTACCACACACCAGGTACTTTAATAAGTACTATATACATATATATATATGTATATATATGTATATATTGAATATATATGTGTATATATATATATATATATATATATATCATCACTTAATCCTCACAATTGCCCAATGTAATATTGCTTACTTACCATTATTGTTCCTGTTTGGAAGACGAAGACACTGAGGCCCAGAGAGATGAAGTAACTTGCTTAGGGTCACTCAGTTAGGAGTTGATGCCTCCAGGGTTCCACCTCAGACATTCTGGAGCAGAGCCCCAACTCTGAACCATTGATGTGGAGGGTGCCATCAGCTGTTTTTACCTTCTTATGGTGATGTTAACGGTGACATAGAAGGAGGGGCACTGGCTTTCTTTTCCTATTGCCCCAGTGTTTACTAAACACCCATTATGTGCCAGCCCCTCTGTTGGGCACTGGGGCTGGAGATGAGAAGATGGTTCCTCTCCTCGGGTGTCTCACAGTAGAGCCAAGGAGCCAGGTCTCTGAATGCGTATCGGCGTCTCACTGTCAATGGTAGACTTGCTTTTCCTATGAGGTGCTGAGTTAGCAGGAACGGGACAAGGATGGGCTCCAAGAAGGTTCTTCAGAGGAGATGACTTACAAAGGGGATTTTGGAGGATGAACAGGAACTCACAGGACCAACAAGAAGGGGGAGAATATTCCACGGAGAAGGAACAGCACGAGCAAACACAGATGTGTGGAAAGCATGATGTGTTAGAGCAGATAAAAGCAGCTTGATCTGTTTGGTATTGTCATCCCATGTATAAAGTTATGCCATCCCTCTATTGTGGATGAAAGTGCAAGCTGACAATGATACAGGTTTACCTTTGTCCATTCTTGATACATAAAACCCTCTTGTGGCTCGGGAGAGGAGAGTGGGTGTCCCAACGATGAGGGCTAAAATGGACCCTCTATCTTAGTGATTTTGACAAGCTGCTGCTCACATAGACTTCAGGTAAGTCACTGGCCAATAAACAAGCACATCATCACCTCCTCAGGCCACCAAGCGTCACTCAGGCAGGCTCTTCCTCTTGGATATATATATAGATGGTTTAATGGAGGAATTTGCAGTGTCCACACAATGGTCCCATGGAGAGATTCTGCAGTGCTAATCACTTCTTCGATTCAGGTATTTAATGTATTACCCTTGTTTGCCTGGTATGTGTATAGCAAGTTGGCCTTGGATAATAACTTTCTTCAGGTCCAGGCTCATCCATCCGGCTCCACTTGGCTTTGCCACGCCCACCTTAAACTTGGTACACCCAATACCCAGTCACCTTCCTCCAATGTGTCTTTCTTCTTCTATCACCTGTTATGAAGACATTACAACCAACCCAGGGCTCTCACCTTCTGCTTTTTCCTGTCCAGTTTCCCCTTATATCTAAGAGCTGTTCTCCTGAAATCCCCCCAGATTTAGCTTCCTCGTTGCTGTTCCTTGGAGTTCCTTCACCGATCCTCATTTCACCCCCACACGGTTTAATCTCTTAAATGATTTGTCCTCCTATAGTCCCCTTATCTTCTCCTATCCATCACGCATCTATCCCTTCAATTCATTTATTCTGCATTCCAAACCCCTGAGCTAGGTCATGGAGACTTCCCACTGGAACATTCCTGGGATGATCCTGGACTTCCCTGAGCTCACAGTCAGGTGGGGATGTAGCCACGTACACGGGTGATTGCTACCTACGGATAGGTACATGGTGCTGAGATGCCTGTCTGTCAGGAAGGGCCCTGACCTACCCGTGCGTAGTCAGGGAAGGATTCTGGGAGCGAGAGAGGGCAGACCTCAGAACGGAAGACTGGGTAAGAGATCATCAGATGCTGAATGGGGAAGGGGAAGGATGGCAGAGGAGGAGCAGAGGCAAGACCGTGACCTCAGTGAGAATGGGGATGGGGTATCTTCAGTCACCACCATGTTTCCAGCATCCAGCTCATTGCCTGGCTGATTGTATGTGCTAAGCATAATATTGATGGAAAGAGCAAGTGCAAGAGGGTCTACTGCAGAGAAAGCCGAACATGCAAAGACCCAGGTAGTAAGAGGGCATGGGGGCGTGGGAAACTGAGGGACGGTCTATGTGTCTGGAACTTAGAACAGGGCACAGGAGGCTGTGAGCCAAGAGACAGGTCACGTTGCTCCCCCATGCCTGGCCGATGAAGCCCAGGTTGTTTAATTGGGCGTCATTGCACTGCTTCCTGTGGACTCTCATCTCGCTCCTGCTCTACTCCAACCATGGAGTCTCTGCGAACCACTTCCTCCCCCCACCACATTCCTAGCACACGCTGTGCTCTGGCCATAGGCTCTTGTTATTCTCCTCAGATGGTGTCCTCAGTCCTTTAGGGCACGGCTTCCCCCAACTCTTACACATCCTTCTGACGCAGTCAGAATTAGCCCTTCTTTTTCCTTCCTCCCACAGAACTTTGTATTCTGTTGTAGTCACTGTCACATTATACGTTCTATCCCATGTTTATAGCATTTAATTGTGGATCGCCTCTCTAAAAAGGATGAGCTTCTTGAGGTCAGGGTTACCAGGTCATTCTCGTCTTTAGATTTCCCAGAGGAGCTCATTCATGGTAGTATATTATTTGGTTCTTCCTTCCTTCCTTCCTTCCTTCCTTCCTTCCTTCCTTCCTTCCTTCCTTCTTTCCTTCCTTCCTTCCTTCCTTCCTTCCTTCCTTCTTTCCTTCCAGCACAATAGTATTCATGATAGTAGCGCTTCTGAATTGAATGATTGCTTTGTTCCTGGTAGTCTCTCAAGATTGCATATCTGCTATTTATTGATAGCCTAACTATGTCTACTACTAATATGCATTACCTATTACACTTATTTAAGCAGCAGAGCCTGATGACGAGGTTTTCTTCAATATTTTACAGAAGGAAGTAGTGCAGAGATACATGCAACATGCTCAAAGTCCCCACTCATAAATGCCAGACCTGGGATCTGAACCCATTTCCATTGGAATCCAGAAGCTTTGCCCTTGTGTAATGCTGGCTGGTATTTGGGGTGCTGCCTCAGTAAGCGCTGGTTGACTGAGGTGGAATGAATCAAGGCTATCAACGTGTCCCAGTGAGGGCAAGCTGATGGTCAGTGATGGGAGCCCCACACGACTCCATCTTGGATGGCTGGTTTTCTCAGGAGAGGAACAAGCCAAAAAAGAGAACTCAGTGCTGGGCTGTGGGAGGAATGTCTTGCCAGCTCCTTATAGCCAGTCTAAGCACTTCTATTGATGTGCGTCTGCACTAATGGCTGTGTTTCTAGGGGATAGAAATAAAGGGTCGGTCAAATTGTTACACGTGTTCTAGTTCAGATTTTTGGAAACACAGATGTCTTAATAGCACGTGTGCTGGTTGGCTTGAATCGCATGTCACCAACGATTTTTGTCCTCTCTGGTCCTTGGTTGTCACCTCGATGACATGTTGAGGTGGGGTGAGATGTCTCCTCTCTTTTTCAGCTCTGCCACCCTCACCAGTAAGCACTGATGGGGTAACATGCCTGATTTGCTTTCACCGTCGCTGTTAGAAGCCAGCCACATGTTACGAATTGGTAGCAGTGTGTCTTGTGGCTGGCATTCTAAGGCCGAATGGTCCCTCCTGACTCTCCTTCCCCTCACGTCCCACAGGCGGAACCCTCTGCACTTTCACCTCATTGCTGACTCCATCGCAGAGCAGATCCTGGCCACGCTCTTCCAGACCTGGATGGTGCCAGCCGTGCGCGTGGACTTCTACAATGCAGATGAGCTCAAGGTACGAGCACAAGCGCGAGGAGCCTCCCTGGTCTCGAGCTGGAAGCTTTTAGGGTTTGTGGTGTAGTAGACCTCAGCAAGGACAGAAATCTCAGCTCCCAGCTGGAAGCACCCAGGGTGCCATCAAGGGGATTCGCTATCCGAATCTGACTTTAGTATTGAAGGTGTGCAAGTGACCCGTTCTTGAGCACAGAATGTACGATGGTCTGTGCAGTTCTGGCGACCAAGGCTTTCTGTAGCATCTGGAGGCCATTGGCCCGGTACCTCCCTCCCTGAAAGAGGTCTATGATACTATTATCTAGAGAATTCTGTTACCCCAGGAGGTAAATGCTGATCTCAGAGTCCAATGGACCTGGGGTGAATTCATGTATTGTTATTTATTGGTCATGAAGACAAAGTAAATAAGGTATACCTTTGCTGGGACTGTTTCCTCACCAGTAAAAAGGTGATTTTAATGCCAACCACATGGGGTCATGAAGAGGCTCAAATGAGAGGAATATATGTAAATGTGTTTTAAAAGACTGTGCTGAATAAATACCGTGTTTCCCCGAAAATAAGACTGGGTCTTATATTAAGGTTTGCTCCAAAGGACGCGATAGGGCTTTATGTTCAGGGGATGTCGGCCTGAAAAACATGCTAGGGCTAATTTTCCCATTAGGTCTTACTTTCGGGGAAACACAGTATTAAGGATTATCTTGGGCCAGAGGGTTTCAACCAGATGAGACCCATTTGGTCATGTCATTCCTTTGGTTAAAATCCTTCTGTGATGCCACTTTACTTGCCTCAGGATTGAAAGTCGCAGTCTGATTAAGAAGTCCTGCACGTTCTGGCTCTTGACTCTCTTGTCATTCCTGCAAGTTGACTCTGTTACTTAGCTGTGAGAAACCGCTTCTGGTTCTCTCTGCCTCCTTCCCTGTGTTGGACTGTTTGCTTATGCTATTCCTTCTGTCTGACATGCCCTTCCACTTACCTTGTCACAACTCCTACTCATCCTTCAGAACTCAGCTGACAAGGCCACCTTGTCTGAGAACCTTTCCTGATTTCCCCAGGAAGGAGGACATTTTCCCTTCACTTGTCTGTCTGCTGTTTTACTTGAGAACTGTCTTAATGGGGGAGGGGGCAAGGGGCACGTGTTATCCTTTCCTGTGTTTCTGGTGCATAGTTGTTACCCTGTAATGTCTGTGGATTTAACAAATTGCTGTTATTAGAGGAACATGTAACTTTGCAAAAATACGCGATGCTCTATCTCCAGTCACCTTGGGAAGGAGGACTAAACACCTAGGCATGAGACTGATTCTAGCAAATTGCTTGTTCCAAACCTCATAAAGCCATTATCTTTTCATTTCAGAGCCGTAACATTTTAAATAGATCACAGAGATGCCGGCCAGAGTTTCTGATTTTCCCATATTTCAGGCTTTGAGGTTGATGGAGATAGTCAGAATTTAGCATTTGGGGATTGTCGTGGTAATTTGTGTGCCATTCCAGTCTATTCTGAGCTAAAATTGATTAACACTCTTAAAAAGGGAAAAACAAAATTTAGCAAATTGCGCACTAATTAAGGTGAAAGCAAGCCACTCTGTCTCCCAGGGTCTTAGCTACGACTCCGTGGGGAAAAGCAACGGGAGGGGAGGGAAGCATCTGGCACAGAAGAATGCTTCTATTCCCGCTTCCCCCCACTCCTTTCTTTTGACAATCCTGTTCTTTACCAGCTTGTACCTTCTACTTATTAAGAAAGCACAGAGTGGCGGGAAAAACCCCAAGTTAATATCCTGGTTTGCCCCTGAAGACCTATCTGATCTGGGTTCTGAGCCCCTGCTCCATCACGTGTCAAGTGGGTGGGGCAGTGCCAGGCGCCAAGGAAGTGACCCCATAAGATAACGCATGTGATGGCCTGGCAGTGCCTGAAACGTAACAGGGGCTTGAAAATGTGCCACTCCTGTGTGCAGCCAAAGCAACAGGGCATTAACGTGCTCTGGTGTGGCCTGTTAGGAAATCCGGGGACAGTTGGGAGGCTTGGGGAGCAAGGCACCAAAGTGCTATAATCTCCTGGAGACCCCAGGAGGTATTAGAGGAAAGGGGAGTGGGAGAAAGAGACTGGTGTTCTGATTGTCTCATGCCCCCTTTAGTCTAGGTGGACCTGCTGTTTATTATTTTATATACTGGATTTTTATCCATTGGAATTGAAGGCTCTGTAGCTTAAGAAATAAGAATTTAAAAAAAAAAGAATACAATCCGGTGTGTTCTGAAGGATATTGTCTCCACTGTCCTGTTCTCTAGCCTGACTTCTGCTACTGACTACACCATGCAGGTCCCCAACACTTGCATTTTGATTTCCCCACCAATGAGATACCTATCTCCCACAGTCCTGTATCCCATGAGGCTGTTATTAGAATCCAGTAAGGACAATGAGTACGAAGGCTTTTTATGAAACATCGTTTGTCCATAATTGATAATAACTGTAATAATTTACATGCAGTCCTGCCCAACAACTCCAAAACCATGATCTGTCACCTCTCCTGGCTCGTAGCACCACCCTCTGCCTACGTTGTTGCTCATCCAGAGCCAAGAGTTCATCTTTGATACGTAGGGCCCTTTCCCTGACCCTGTATCCGACCATTCCACATCCTGGCTTGTCACCATCTCCCCTACCAGCCTCCTAGTTGAGCATTGCGACCTTTCCCCAGCACAATGCAATGTTTTCCCGCGCCAGTCTCTTCTCTTCTGCTCACTTCTCCACCCCCAGATCCATTCTCCGTCAGTAGCATGAGTCAGCTTTCCCTAAGGCAAGCCCAACCGACACCATCCCCTTTCCTCTGCATAAAACCGTCAGTGGTCCTTAAACTGAGTCACGTCTTACTCCACAGTCTGGTTCCTGCCTCCGCTGACTCCATTTCGCACCACTAGCTCCATTGCTCACTCACTAGACCTTCACATTTGCTTTGCTCCTTCCCTTCCCCTCGGGGGCCTTTGCCCAGATCGTTCTATCTGTTAAACTGTGTCCCCTAGCCTGCCTTCTCCCCATGGCCAGTACGTTCCAAGTTCTTTCACGTAAGCTGCACTTACAGGCATATCTCCTTTTATTGTGCCTCACTTTACTGCACTTCACAAATGTGTTGGTTTTCTCCCTTACAAACTGAAGGCAAGACCCTCTACCCGCAAAAATATTATAATTCGCTTGATGGCAAGACGTGTCTGATTGCTGTGGTCTGGAACCGGTCCCACAGTTATCTCTGAGATACGCTTGGACTCGGGGAAACCTTCCCTGCCTTCATCATCTCCTCGGGGTTCCTTTGTTATATGTCCTCGTAGGGTCACATCCATTTCTTCAGTCAACTCATCGCAGAGTGTAATCTTTTATGCCTTTGTGCGGTGAGCTGGTAAACATCTGTCTCTCCCGTAGACAGGAAGCTCCCAAAGGGCCGGCATCATGTCTGTTTTCCTCACCCTCGTATCCTTATGCCTGCAGTGATGCCTGGCTTATGAAAAGGTTTGCTAAGTGAATGGTACACAGTAAACTCAGAGCTGGCTCCCCAAGAGTACTAAAGTCATCAGGAAGGGGTTTCTTTGTCACTGTCAGGGCCCCCCACGCTCCTGAGTCCTGTTGTGCCAGTGACCCTGCAGTGGCATAAATGAGGCAGCTCCATCTGATCCACCGGCATCAAGTCCCCAGAGCAGGGCAGGCGAGTGTCTTCCATGACAGGGACACCAGGAGGAGAACTCATTAAAACACCATCCGTTCGTGTTTTGACGTTGGAGGAGGAGGGAGAACAGGAGAGGAGAGCCTGGGTGCTGGGTTCTGCAGTCGCTTTCGGGAAGCGTGTTCGTCGGGAGCCTCAGCAGACACACATGATGGCCTCCCCCAGTACAGCCGCGAAGAATCGCTTTGTATAGCGGTTGGGAATGACATTTCTCAGAAGTACTCCTGTGGGCCCTTTGTGATATCTATTAGTGCTAGAGAATGGAGTAATAGGGAAAAGGAAATTTATGAGGGATCGGTGCATGATTCTAAACGAACTAGGGGAATTTGCGGTGGACCTATGCGCATCTCTCCGTAATGACCAATTAGTGCGGGTTTGCAAACAGTGATCGCTCAGCCTGCATCGCTCTGCGGCCTGTGACATGCTCCTTGTCCTTCCTCTTGTTGACACGGCTCGTTCATTTCCAGCCTCCAAGTCCCCGTATCAACAGGCCACCAGGACTGAGGCCATCTTTGCGCTGCAGACTCCATTGCAGACATGCAGCTCCCACCGTCAGAGGAGGAGGACAGGGGGACTTATTTATTGCATAGAGCTTTGTAGAAGGTAGCAGGCTGTCACTCACTTCTCACGACAGCCCCGTGGAGTGGAGGGAGATGTTTTATTACCTCCACCTCTCGGATAATTTATAAATTATCCAGGAAGCACAGAGTTGGAGAGTATTTGCCTAAGATCAGGCAGCTAATGAATTGCTAGGCTGATGTTTGACTTTTTCCTTTACGAGTGAAATGGTAGGAGACATGGGATTGTATAATTCAGTGGACACGGATATGAAAAGGAGGGAGACATGGGCTGCTGCCCCTGGGGAATGCAGTTGCCACCACACTTGAGTGGCACTTAAACTCCAAATTCCTGTTTTCAGTGACTTTGAAGCCCACAGGCTCCAAAGTGTAACATCTTTTATTTATGAGAGACTTTGTTTTATTTCATGCAGTTCTCTCCTGGAATGCTCACAACAACCCTGTGGCGCTTGTCTTATTATTATCCCCATTATACAGATAAGGAAACTGAGGATGAGGAAGGTTAAGTAACCCAAAAACCCACATACATGTAGTGCATGGCAGAGCCAGAATTAAAACCCAAAACTATGTGACTCCACAATCCATGCTCTTTATTCTATGTTATATTTCCTTCTCTGTGGCCTGTTTTTAAGCTAAGATTCTGTAGTTGTATCCAGACAAGGGTCCGCTAAGCTCTCGATGGTGTTCTTTGGTTGTTTATGGAGAACAAGTGCGTGAAGCATGACCCCTCCATTTAAAGGCTCGCGGGGCACGGAGTTTCCTGCTGGGGACAAATGTGCCCTGCACTAATGATGCTGCTGAATTTGGGACCGCCCAATGACTCCCATCCAAGGTTCGCTTTCTAAATGAAACTCATTATTCTGGACAGTTTACCTGAAATCAGTAATCCATATCATGCCAGTGTTCTGACGAGGCCCTCCATTGCCTGTCAGCCTTCTGATCTTGCCCCCAGTTGGCCCAGAAAGTCACCCCTGTGGGACCTTTGGGGTGAGGATGTTCCTCAGTTCTGAAGCGGGGAGGGACTGTTTCATGTTTCACCTGTCCAGCTGGGAGCCCTAATTTATCTCCTTTTCTCTTACGCGTGATGCTTGCTTGTTACCAACATCTGAAAGATTATGAAGTGGGATTCAGGACTGTGGTTCCAGAAAATATTGATGGTTGACTCTAAAGATTGGCTTCCTGCTCATACTCAGTTGCCTTTGTACTGGTCCCCATAGAGTATTACAGAGGCTCTTGTTAGATAACGGCAGACTCCCCACCCCCTGCTATCCTTCGGGAGACAAACTCCTGTTGTCCTTCTCACTAAAGGAGCTAGATAAACACTCACTACCCTGTCTGTGTCCTGGGAAGATATGCTTTCTGAGTGACGGACATTTTCAGCTCGGAGGGCCTGATGGTACCATGAAATCACAAAGTCTCAGGCTCGGAAGGGAGCCCAGGACACATAGCTTTTTATGAACAAATGAAATCCAGAAGGGTTAAGCATGTCGCCCAAGATCTCACAGGTGATTCTTTCCAACACAGTCCTCTTCCCAAAATTGGGTCTGCGTTTTGTGATTGTCAGGCTCAGGATATAGTTCCAAGGGACCACATTTGACAACGGTTGAGCTTCAAGTGCTGGGATCCAAGATCCCCGTGGGGCTGGAGCAGTTCCGGTTAGACTTGGCCTGCGGAGGAAAGACAAGACCTGGGACGCATCTCGTGGAGGGCGTGATCTGCTGTGAGGTACCCTGCAGAAGAATGAGAAGGGAAGTAAGCTCTGTGTGACCTTCAGAATTGCCTTACGCAATTTCACTAATAGTATGGTAATACTGATAGTAACACACAGAGCTTAATTATTTTTCAAAATTGATAGTTCTAGATAGATCTCCTTTATTGGTGAAGATTAAATGCAGTCAATGAGGTCTTATAACAGAAAGCACAGTACTTAACACATAGTAGGCACTCAACAAATTCTCTTTCCTTCCCTTTCCCTTTCGTATATTCAAGGATGGCAGTGACTAACCTCTTCAATCTTCTCTCAACCCACTGTGTCAACCAACGCACCTTTACTTTCCTTCCAACAAAAGAGCAAATGACTATTTACCTCTCACAAGAGAGTACATATTTTGGGTTGTGTTTCTAGAACAGCTTATGGATTTATGCTCTCATTCCTTCTCTCCTTTTGGGTTTCATATTATGTAGGAGGGCTAGCTGAAGTTAAAGATTATGTCCAACTCTGGAAAAGTTAGCATTCTGCCATTTTCTTTATTGCTGTACTCATTCCTGGATTATCCATGTGGTTAGTGAATATGAGGGCTGGTTTTTTAAGACCAGCCCTCTTAGTAGACTTTTCTCTCTCAGTTAGCAAGGGCTGGATGACAGAATTGACATGGATAAATGAAGTACATTTGAAAACATACCTGTCTGTATTTAGAAGACTGGTCTTCTAAATATTCGACATGGAAAATTGTAGACAACCACCAGAAAGTGTAATTTGCATTAGAAAAGAATCTGTGTCAGTTTTACAATTCAATTTATACACTGGCAAATGTTTCTTTATATAATGGAGTGTGCTAATGAATGGGCCCTGTCCCCTTTTGAGAGTCATAGAATCTTAATTAGGAAGGAACTTGGCATTCGTCCGGCATAACCTTTCACTTTCTTCTCTAATATTCTATATAAATGGTCATTAATCTTCTGCTTTTGAATACTTCCAGAGATAAGAGATTATTACCTCCCGAAGGACCTTGTTCCATATTTAGAGACGCTATTAGACGTATTCGCCTTGTGCTGTACTGAAATCTTCATCTTTTCGAGTCTCTCCATTGGTCCTGAGCATTAATAAGGACCAAATGCAAGTGTACATATGATTGTCTGTTAACTCACCTGCCTTCCCCACTTGACTGTGAGAACCAGGAGGTAAAGGCCTGTAACTTTTATCGCTATAGCCAGCTTTTAGGACAAGACCTGGCCAGTAGTGGCCCCTAACAAGTGCATGGGTTCTATGTTTGGGGCTGCAGAGTAAATCAGCCGGGTGTTTGAAGATCTGGTATATCTACTGAGTCCTCTCCTCAACATCCCCGTTTCTTCCCCCATATCCTGAATGGCAGTTCGACATTCACAGCCTACGTTGATACTTAACATGTATCTTCTGGCATGTGTATCATAAATGGTTTCCGAGTTGTTCCCTTCCTTGAATGTGCTCACTTTTCTCTCTGTCTCATATATCTACATTCTCTGAAGTTCTTCACAATACAGCAGTTGTTCCAGACATACATAGCTGACATGCCCCACCAGGAGCTATAATTAGTCTGAGCTCAGAGACTTAAACTCATTTAAAGCAGGTAAGTGTCCCCGACCCATCTTTTCCCCACCTTGAGCATGGGTCCCTCCCATTTTCATTGCTGTGATCTTCTCATTCATGGTTCATTCACCTTGATAAAGAAGGAAAAGCTTTCATGTACCTTATTTCATCAAAGCCTCTCAAGAATCCCATGCTGTAGAAACAGCACAGACTTTTTTTTTGCTACTAAGGATTTTACCGTAGGAATTGGCAGAGTGCTGCTAATCCCAGGGAGAAGTGATGCTAAAATCTAATTCTTCTGGCCATCAGGATAGTTTCTGTACCCCAAATCTTACTCTTCCAGAACTTGACTTTAAAAGTAACTTAAGTGATTCAGGGGTATGTTTACTGTAGTGATAGATTTTGGAATGTAAACTGGACCAAAAAAAAAAAAAGCAAAAAGAAAGACCAGAGGTATTTAATGGATATGGAGAAAGTAATGGGCAGAGTGAAGTAGAAGTTATGATGAGGTTAGGAAATTGGTGCAGTGAGAACAGAAGTCTTCGTCCTAATGTTTTGAAAAGGATAAAAGGCTAGTTTTGGGGGGTAAAATGTTAGAGCACTTGTGTTTTAAATCAGATACGTTTCTTTTGTCCTGAGATGGAGTAGCTGTAGTGATGTAGTGAAAAATTAATAAATATTAGGGGCTCCAGGCACTTCAATGCCGAGATGTTGGGTGGTTCATCCAAAAGATGATGATATAATCCAAGAAAAATTTTCAAGAGCTGAAAAGAATCTTATGCATGCAGATCAAAAGGGGCCCCTACAGTTGGCCGGTTAGCGCATTGGTTAGAGTGTGATGTTGATAACACCAAGGTTGCCGGTTCAATCCCCGCATGGGCCACGGTGAGCTGTGCCCTCCTTAAGAAAAAAAGGGAGGTAGGGAGGGGACCTGCAATCCAGGTAAAATCACTGATAAGTTGTCCACATCAGGGTACATGCTAGGAAAAATATTTGAATTATAAGGATTTAAAAAAATCCTTCCACTGAGAATAATAATAACTCTCATTAGTAAGAATTGATTATGTGCCAACATAATAGCTTTACCTGCATAATCTTATTTTGTCCCCATAGTAAGCACTGAGGTGAGTATAATTATTTTCACCCATTTCCACATGAGGAAATGGAAGCTTAGAAAATAGACTTGAAATTGCTAAGCATTGTGGAATCAAAATATGAATCTGAGTAGTCCAACTCTTGAGCAGTGCTGTTCAGTAGAAATGTAATGATGAGTCCTGTAATTTTAAGTTTTTTAGTAGCCACGTTTACAAAAGCAAAATGAAATGAGTGAAGTGTGTTTTCATAATATACTTTATTTAATCCTATATATCCAAATTATTATTTCAACGTGTGATCAGTATTTTTAAAATTACTAATAAGATATTTTACATATCCTTTTTCATACCTTTTTATTTTTTGGTACTTAGTCTTTGAACTCCAATATGTATTTCGCACATTCCAGTTTGGACATGCTGTGTTCAAGTGCTCAATAGACACATATGATTGGTGGCATCAGGGATGTAGAACTTGCTTGCTAAGACTACACTGTAATGCAAGGGCAAGGGGTGGAGAGAAACTTATTATCTTTGAAGAATGGAAGTACTACCACAGCCTTTTCCACCAGAATAATAAAGGTCCTAATAAAATGCCTGCAGAGTTTTGACCAAAAGAGACAAGAGACCCAAGACAACCAGCCAAGGTCTCTCATGTATAAAAACAACAGAGAAAGTGACACGCTATGCAAGAGGACACACAATATACACCACTGTATACTTCTTGAAGAAAGCATCAAAAGTCATTAACCAGCCAACCAAAAGAAGTAATTAAAATGAGTATTCAAGAATGAAGTGGTCTTGTCCTAAAGAGGCAGGCAGTTTGTACTGAAAGAAGTTACACATGGAATGACCTGCAGATATTTGTTTTAAGTTAGTTGCAATGCTGAATGCAGAGGCCAAAAGTTGTTCTTGAATACGTACGAGGTGTGATCAAACAATTACGGTGAATGTTTAAATAAAAATTTATTACTGAAAAAGACACATTGCATTAATCCCTCTCAAAAAAAAAACAAGAAAAAGAAACCTCTCCCTTGCTTTGAACACAGTTATCCCACCGTTCTTGCCACTTTCTGAGGCAGTTCTGGAAGTCCTCTTTCGTGAGTGTTTTCAGTTGTGCTGTTGTGGCTGCCGTGATGTCCTGAATCATTTTGACTTTGTGGAAGAGCCAGAAGTCTCACAGTGCCAGATCCAGTGAATAAGGGTACTGTAATGTTTTTGTTTGACAGAAATTGCCGTATACCAAAAGCAATGTGTGACACTGAGCATTGTCATGATGGAGGATGATTTATAGCACACTTTAAAACACACCCTCTCTCAACCGTAGCTCACACCCGACTGACTGCACCAAACTAGTTGAAACTTGTCACACACTGTTACTAAGGTTCGATGCACTGCTTTCCATATTGAAGATCCCTGTCTTTCCGTCAGATGGCACTCGGCAGCAGCATTCACCGTATGTTATGATCACAACGGAAAGGCTCCATGTCACACATCACTTCTTGTACGGCAATTTCTGTCCAAGAAGAACATTACGGTGTGTCCTCATCTAACTTATTCACCAGATCTGGCACCGTGTGACTTCTGGCTCTTCCCCGAAGTTAAAATGACCATGAAAGGTAAATGTTTTGAATTGATTCAGGATATCAAGGCAGCCATGACCACACAATTGAAAACACTTAAGAGGACTCCCAGAACTGCTTCAGAAAGCGGCAAGAACAATGAGATAAGTGTATTTGAAGCAAGGGGGGTGATATTTTGAATAGCAGTAATGGCAATATGTTTTTTACTGTAATTACTCTTTTAATTTAAACATTCACTGTATTGTTTGATCATATCTCATACAAATAGCCAGCTGATCACATTTCAACATAACCTGGGAACTGTGGGCTGGGTTTAAAAGTTGTTAAGTTTCTTGTGTTTTGTGCGGTAACTCAGGTGTTATTTTTAATGCTTCACTCTGATCATCAGGGAAAAAAGGTAACATGTTTCTTAGAAGCTCAAATGTGGCCACTGGTAAAGTTATAAAAAGAATTACAATTAAGTTATTAGAGATGATTATTGCAAATGAAGCAAAGTCTTAATTACGTAGGAAGCAAAGAAAATGAGAAAGAAAAAAATCGTACTGGAACATTAGGTATCCATGTGGGAAAAAAGTAAACCTTGATCCTCACTTTATACCATATACAAAAATTACCTTGCAATGAGTCTTACGTCTAAATGTGAGAAGTAAACCTGTAGAACAGAGGAGAAAGAAAACAGAGAAAATCTTAGCAATTTTAGGCTAGGCAAAGATTTCTGAGGATACAAAAAGCATAAACTAAATAAGAAAAAAAAAATATTGACAAATTGGATTTCATCCATACTGATGGTTTTTGTTCTTCCAAAGACAGTAATAAGACAATAAAAGGACAAGCCACAGATTGGGAGAAAATATTTACAAAGCACTTGTCTGATAAAAGATTTGCATCTAGAATATATAGAGAACTCATACAACAATAACAATATGACAAATGACCCCATTGAAAAATGGGCAACACATTTTAAGAGACCCATAATCAAAGAAGAGATAGGGATAGCCAGTCAACCCCTGAAAAATGCTCACCATCATTAGTCATCAGGGAAATGCAAATTAACATCATCATGAGATAACGACTTCCCAAACAGTGCATTGGCTAAGATTGAAAAGGCTGACAATCCCATGTGTTGATGAAAATGCGGAACAACCAGAACTCTCTGACATTGCTGATGGTAAAATGGTACAACCACTTAGGAAATCAGTTTGTTAATTTCTTAAAAAGTTAAACATGTACTCAAAATATGGCCTGCAATTCCACTAGGAATTGTGCAGCAGTTGAAATCATGCAGTTCTGGGTATTCCTCCAAGAGAAATAAAAGCATGGGCAGACAAACATTTATTCGTGAACATTCATTGAACTCAGATGTCCATCAGTTGGAGATTTGGTAAACAGTAGTGGCATTCCATTAAATGGAATGTTGTTTAGCAGTGAAAAAGAATGAACTGATACAGGCAACAATATGAATGAAACTCAGAAGTAGTATGCTACATGAAATAAAGCCTGCATTTATGATTCCATTTATATGAAAGTCTTGAAAACAGGACTTTCATGGAGGTTAGAAAGAAGTTACTGGGGGCCAGAGGATGGTGTGGTGAGGATTGCCTGAAAAGGGGCAGGAGGGAACTTTGGGGAGAATGGAATTGCCTTATAACGTGATTGCTGTGGTGGTTGCAGACTGGATACATTTGTTGAATTGCACATTGAAAATTGGTGATTGCAATGTATGTGCACTTTCCTCAAAGCTGAAAAATAATACACAAGAATACTGTTACAGAAGCAAAGCCAAGCATCATTTATTTTAGTAAATATAAATGCTTTAAATTCTTCTATTGGATGAAAACTGATGCTTGGTTAAATAGTAGTATCTTAATTGTGTGCTTACTGTCTTTCTGAAACATAACTAAAATAACTCATAAAGTTTAAAAATAAAATTTATATTAGGATGTCTCAGACATATGATGACACATATGGTGTGGATATTTAAATTTCAGATAATGAATACAATAAAATATATAAACATAATGTTTATGCAATGTGTAATGCATACTATAAATATAATACAATATAAATAATGTATACTAATACAATACATAACATAAATATCTTAAATATCATAAAATAGATTTAATTAGATAAAATTAACAATTTTGAATTGGCGCCACACACCCTGTGATATCCATGAGTGGATATAATAGCCAAGCTATTTCCCAAGTCTAAAGCTTTCGATATCGAAAGCAAACTAATAGAAATACAGGCTATATCGGGAGAGTTTCAGCCACTGGAAAGGTAAATCATATTGTTGATGGATGAAGACAGTTTTTAAAATACAATCGATTTCAATAGCTATCAAGCTTTATATCCATAAAATGAAATAAAAATGTATTTCCAAGTGTTCATGAAAAAAATTATGTAAATTGAGGACACAAGACAACCTCATTATATTCCAAACCATAAAAATTATATAGGCCCCCCTCTTGATCCCAATGCCATAAAATTACGTATCAGAAACAAACTTTCATGGAGGTTCGAAAATATTCAGATATTAGGGGATTGTGAAGATTTCCTAAATGTTTATTTAATCCAAAAAGAAATAAAAAAAATTATAGCCTATTTTGAAAACAGCAGAAGAGGAACATTTCACACTAAAGTTTATGGAATGTGCCTAAAGCTGTCAGTTGAAGATGTCTTAATAGCCTTCAGTGCCTTCATTATTCAAGAATAAAGATAATGGTAGATGAATCTCACATGCCACTTGGTAATTTAAACAAGAACAATGTTGTGGACCTGAGGAAAGCCGAAGGAACAAAAAAGTTAACAGCACAAGCTCATGAAGTAAAAAGAATAAAAACTAAACTAAAAAATTTGAATGCTGGTTCTACGTATAAGAAAATGGGAAACCTCTGGCAAATTTAATAATGAACATGGTGAAAATATTAACAAGCTGAACAATGAATAAGATGGTATACGACAACATACATAGAAAATGGTCACAAAATAATAGCGAACATTTATTTGTTATCACGCACCAGAGACAGTGCTAAGCATTTACTATGGATTATCTCATTTAATTCTCACAACAACCCTTTGAAATTAGTGCTGTTATGATCCAACTTGGCAGATGAGGAACCTGAGACTAGAGACGATTTGGCTAGGACATCTCTGTTAGAAAAGGCTGGAAGCAGGCACGGAGACATTCAGCCTGGCCCCTGCCACCTACCATTGTGCAAAGTCCGCGCTGGTTTATGAAAGCACTGAGATGTACTCCTGTGTTTGCCTGAAATAATATTTGCATACTGCTCCACCTCGGAGATTTTGCAGTTTCTGTTGCAGACCACCACAGTAAAGTGACTCGTAATCTCTTTGCCTTTGGTTTGTAAAAAATGCAACAGGGGAGAAGCGCAGTAAAATGAAGTGCGGTAAAACCAGGTAAGCCTGCAATCGCCTGAGGCACCCTCATCCCTAATTATTTTGATTTAAATTCTTTTTTTTTGAGGTTTCTCAGTTTTAACAGGTAGCTTGAGTTCAGATCTCACACCATGTCATGGTATAACTTCAAGGTCTAAATTCTCCCCCCACAACCAGCCACTTTTCACCATCAAGCTCAGGACCAGTGTGTTTCCTGGCCTTTCTCTTCTGTGTGGTGGAATTTGTATTTTGATCACTTTTAGGCAGAGAGTATAGGGTTTGGGGTCCTAACTTTATGCAGTGTCTTCTCTCTGACTCCTAATTAATCTAGGCCACGGGCGTTCTCTCTCCTGCACCCCCACCCACGGCAATGAAAGGGCAAGTTCAAGGGCTCCTTCCTTCAGGGCAGTACTCGGGTTCAGGAATTACTTATAGTCGAATTTTCCAACGTTGACTTGCTCATATTTGTCGTTTTGCTTTTATGCCAACTTGAGTTTTATATATTAATATAAAGTATACAATATAGATAATTATATATACATATTATTATGTATGCATATGTAATATATAATATACATTTTAATAAATGCTCTATGTATTATATATATAATATATAATATTGTATGTACATATTGTATATACCTATATTACACACACACGTACATACATACATGCATGCACGCATTTGCGCACAGTCAGACAATTATGTTCGCGAATATTCCACCGTGCGCTTACGTTACATTTCACTGAGAAGGGTTTTGGGTTTTCTAATTTACCATGTTACCTGAAATAGAAGTCTACCCTCCCCACCTGTCATTTAGAGCTCAGTTTCAGTCTTAAGGAAACTGTTCTTGGCCCACCATTCTGTTAACGTTTGCGTTCCCCTGCTATAGGTTGCCATGCTACTCTGTTTCCTTCTTCATAACACTCATTATGTAATTATTTGGTAAACACTTTCCCTGCATAATTATTTGTTAAATACCTTCGATATCTGAGTATCGGTTATAAGTCTGACTCCTCCCTACAGTGGGAAGCCCCTGTGGGCAGACACCCCCTGCTTTTTACATCCCCACCCCCTGTTGTTAGCATAGAGCTTGCACATGATTGACTCTAAGGAAATGTTTGAATGAAGAGGTCTTGATGAGGATGCTGGGTCTTTTCCTCTCTCTGCTCCGCAGGGAAGAGTCCCAGGAGACTTACTTCTATCTCTGTGAAGATGAAAAAGGAGGAATGACATCTTGTAGTCTAAGTATCAACCGTTGCTCAAAGAAGAATTCCAACGTATAAAGAATGGATTAGTCAGGAAAAGACATTATTGTGAAGAGTGAGCATTTGGGAAAAGATCAAATAAGATGTCGTCAGACACAAAATGTCTTTCTTTTTTTTTTTTTTGGTTACTTATGTTCTAAAATAGAAACATGAAACAAAATTAGTAGAAAAATGTGAAAAAATTCATCTTATGTTGAGGAAAGCTTGTAGCATATGCCCAAGAGAAATGGAAAAAAAATTGTCAAAGAAAAACTTTGGTAGATTTAATTAATTGAAATGGGCAGGAAAAGTAAAATTCTGAATGTCAGTAAGCAACTAAAACAAATTTAAATGGCAAGTGATAAATTGGGAAAATTGTACTTGAAACGGGTATAACATACAACCCGTAAAGAGCTCTTACAAATCAAGGTAGGAAAAAATAAACCAATGGAAAAATGGCTAAAGGATAAGAATGAATTCTTATCCAAAGAAGAAAAGCAAATGGTAAAAAAAAAAGAAATAGTAATACAACAATGTGACTAAGTATTCAAAGAAATAGAAGAATAAGATTTTTATACTTAAATGGTAACGGCTTTTAAAAAATTATTAGCCAATATTGGCAAATATCCACTGGGAAAAACTCTCATGATAGTGTCTGTTGTAAATGAATGTCAGAAAGAGTCTTTCTTTTTAATAGTTTAGTAATATGTATCAAGAAATAGAGATTAAGTCAAAGGATTTCATCATGGTTTGTTTTTTGCTTATTTTAACAATAGCAAAAATTAGACACAATCTCAATCCTAACGGGGAAAAAGGTAGAGAGATTATGGTACATCCTTACAAACCGATATTTAAAGCTTTTCAAAATCGCTTTTTAAAATAAGATTTTTATTGATTTAATATAAAAGTTGAATGTTCATTGAAAAAATGAAAAGAGAATATACTTTTCATGTAATATTAAGTGTTAAAAAAAAGATACAAAGCTACTTCCTCCAAATTTAACGGCGTCTGTATAGTTACGTAATTATTTCAAAAGGAAGAACATATGACAGTAGGTGTCCTCTGGATAAAAGGATTCTAGTGCAGTTTTTCCCCCTTTTTATTACATTTTCCACAATTTCCATAGTAGTACCGTTTTTTAAAAAGTGTTTTTCCTTCTGAAAGAAGGAAGAGAAGGACGGAAGGAGAAAATAGTGACCTCAAACAGGTAGGTAACCGGAAGAGAAACCTTGTTCTGCCAGTGAGGCGGGCAGCACTGCATGTTTTGGGTATAAATGCGGCTATGTGTGAATCATGGCTGTCAGGGATTGCCATTTCTGCACGAAAGGCTTGTGGGTGAGAATCTGTTTGGAAAAGCACCCAAGAATTTCTTGGAACTTTGCATGCGTTAGCAAAACACATCATATTTGAGGTGTCTGTAGGACAGGTGAAGGAGAGAGCGGTCACTGATGATTCACTCCACACCGTTTCACGCAGCCCCAGTGACTCTTCCTTGCATTATTGGTGTGGTCAGAATAGGATTAGTTTGTCTTTTTTTAGAGTACCATTTTATACTATGACAGTTCCCAAGAAGAAGGTGCTCAAGTGTTTTCGTTAAAACATAAGTATTTGTTTTTGGTGTAAGTAAAACAAGCAACCCAGTAAAGATGGCTTGACCAACCTATTCATTTTTCTCACATAGCAAGAAGGCCAGAGGTTGGCAGTTCCATGAGAGGCAGTTGTCATCTTGGGTGCTTTCTTGGGTTCCTCATGGTCAGTGGTCATGGCAAATCCAGCGTCATCTTCTCACAGGACAGGGAAAGGAAATAGCTTTCTCTCTCTCTCTCTCTCTCTCTCTCTCTCTCTCTCTCTCTCTCTCTCTCTCTCTCTCTCTCTTTCTCTTTCAGAATCTTCTCCTTAAAATCTCCCAGCAGACATCCTTCCCCTCAGGTGCATTAGGCAGGATTGTGTCATATGCCCATGTCTTGTCCACAGGGGAGACTGGGCAAGTGAGGGTTTCTTTGTGCCCACGCGTGTCTCTGTGTGTGTGTGTTTTCTGTCTTCACTGTAGAAAATTGGAAGAGGGACTCTAGGTAGGCAACCACCAGTGTCCCTCACACTTCCTTTTGTAGGTTTGTTAGAAGGAAATCCATATTTAGGGAGCAGGGAGAATCAATAGAAGTGTTGCCCTCCCCTCACTTTCTCTTTTTAATCTGTGGCTTCTGAGTTACCTAGTTTGGACTTGGGGTTGGATAGATTTGTTGAGATTTTCCAAAGCGCTTAGTCGGTAAATGGCGAGTTCCCAGTCCTTCCAAGATCAAGGTGGAAGGACTGCCAATAGGTTTCATTTTCTTAGTAGCACAGGGAAACTGGCTGGTTTGGAAAACATGGTGCTAACTCTAATTAATAGGTAGCTGAATTGCCTCCTAATTAAGAGGGAGCAACTCAGGTCTGTCCTTGGTAGAAATAAATCAATAGATAGGACTTGCTGAGTGCACACTATTCCAGGAGAATTCAGATGTGGAAAAGCCAATGTCTTCTCCAAGAATTTAGTGAAAACTAATGAAATCGGTTACAGTGCAATATCCGTCAGTTACCAACTGGAGCACCAGGGATGGCTTCCCATGCGAAATGGGACTTGGAGCTGGGCCTGGGGGACTAGTGTGATTTCCAGAAGTGGAGGGGGAAGAGGGAGCTAGGTTCATCATTATCTGGAACAGAGGGTTTGAGAAGACTGGAGAGAAGGCATCGAGCTTTCTACCTGGCTCTGTGTATTAATGACAGGCTTTTGTTGCCCAAAGAAGAGAACACCTTTTCCCAACCAGAACTCCTGTGTCTGCTTATTATCTGCTGTTAGCTATAAAACTTAATACCCTTATCATTGCACTTCGTCAGAAAAGAAGGAAATGCATTTCTTTTATCTGCCGGGCACGTCCTTCTGTTTTTCACTCACAAAGGCTACACCTTTTGATGGCAGAAGAAACTAATAAACCAGATCACTAAAACTATCTTATCACCCACAACTGCTCGGGATGCCCATACGGAAAAACCTGGATTATCTTTACCTCTAGCCTTCAGGATCCACAGTCACTAGGTCCACATTTGAATTAAAAACAAGCAGATTGAATGCCTGCTATAAGCAGAGCATCTCGGAAAAGCACCAGCAGAGTTTCTGAGGTGAAAAACAGTGCATCCACCAAAAGGACGCTCATTGGGGGTGGGGGGGGCGGGGGTCGGGACACGTGGGCACCCAAGCGAGTTAGCCACCGAGTAAAACAAGGCAGAGAGAAGCATGCTTAGTAGCAGATGAGCGCAGAGCTAACTGGCCTCGGATTTGGAACATTCAACCTTCATTGAAAGTGTGCAGAATCCACTTGAAAAGCAGTGTCCCTGACCCGAGGGCAGAAAAGGGCGCTGGTTAGGGCAAGCGTGGTTAAATTCTCCCTGAGGTTCTGTTTCTCTTATTTGCCAGCTGTATGCCCTATGGGGTGTTGCTAACGTGAACAGAGAAGTCCAAGACCTTGGTCGTAAGGTCCTCGGGGTCAGCGAGCTAGTGACAGTATGGAACCTGGGAGCAGGGATGTCTTGGTAGATGAGTAGAAAATTAAGAAAGAATAGACTTGGTTCGTTTGCGCCCAACTTACTGGTTTACATGATGGCAGTTCCCCCCACGAGAAGCCACAGGAATGTTTTGGTTCAAAGGTTTCTCCATAGACTGCCTTCACCCTCTCCAGGTGACGACCTGGAAAGGCAGATTGATTTTAACAGCCAACTCGATGGGGGTTTTTTGGACCTTTTGGATATGGCAGCAGAGGGAGAGAGGAATCAAGTTCAACATCTAGAATTCTGGTACAAACTGGTGTGTGCATGGGGATGGCCTCTAAATTGGGGGAAACAGAGGAAGAGGCAGGCTTTAGGGGGAATGACAAGAGTTCTATATGCCCTCTTGACATTCATCTAGAGATGGCAGACAGGGAGCTGTCCAACGTGGAAAAGTGCTTATACTTACTGTGATGTTCCCCCTAAATAACTCCAGTATTGCAGCATCAGCAGGTACACAAGTATGCCATTCTAGGCACCCAACTTAGAGGTGAGCCCAGGTTGGGGCACGCCTAGGTACATCCTGGGGCTGTGGTCTCCTCTTCTTTTTGTGCAGGGCAGGCATGAGAGAGCTCTTGACCTGGTGAACTTAACATTTGCGGCTCAGACACCAGGGAGGCAGAGCTTAAGTGGGAGTCTTTTGGAGAATGCTAAGCGACGACAGCTGTCCAGCACCTGGCGCTTGGAATCCCTGGTTCATTGTGAAGTTGAGTTTAGGATGAGGCTTACCTGCTGGGCGGAAGTGGGTTCTCGGTCCAGTGGAAAGGTGGATTCCTTTTGCTAGCAGCAGCCATGGGCCGGGCTAGCGCATTGCCACTGGCCAAGAGAGACCTCTGTGACTCTGCCACTGGACAATCTTGCGTGTTTAAATTTTATATTCTTTCATTTAGAAGCCTCATTTAATTCTTTCTTATTTGTAGGGGTATGGAGTTGTCACTTTTTCTTTAGGTTATGATGCAGAGGAGTAGAAACCCTTGCCTCCTTCCTCCTCCGAGGTACTTTCTCACCTCTGAATGATGCAGTATTTTCCAGTAGGTCAATTCTAAGGCAGATTTGTCCTCTGGTACCAGGATCAAATCAAAATTCTGCTTGTTCATCCATATACATTTTCCTGAGTTGTCACTCTAAATTTCAAATGAAGTGCCTCCATTATTGATGTTGATAATTCTTTGTGATGCCCGTCATCCTATCTGAGAATGTATAACGACATCCCTGGCTTCTACCCACTAGATGCCAGTGGCACCTTCCCTCCGAATCGTGACAACCAAAATTGTCTCCAGGCATTGCCAAATTCCCCTCAGAGCACGCAATCGCCCCTGGTTGAGAACCAACGCCTTAGAATCTGACAAATTCAGGGCGACGCCACTGTTTACACGGCCTTGGCTCCGATGTATTTGAAGGCAATGGATGGAAAATTCAAGCCACTGAGTCAGAGACCAGCCACATGGACTTACACCTTTTTATTCCCAGGCACATGAAATGTGAGCAATATCCAGACATTCGCTGTGGATTCCGTGGTGCTATCCATTCATAACTCTAACCTCCTTCGGGACACCGAGAAGACAGATTCTTTTTGTTCCCTGATTGAAAAGTGGAAGGCAAGCCAGAATTATTTTCACACAAAGAACATTGAGTAGGAAACGTGGAAACATTTCAAGTTTTCATCCCTTATGGTATCATGTCACCAAATCGATTTTGGGAAGACGGGCACATAAGGTGTCAAAATGTGAGTTTTCTTGCTGAAGAACAATGGACAGTACTTCACAGTCTAATAATTCCATCTGCTTCCCATGATAAAGTCAAAGCATTACATGGCATCAGAAAGCCCTGGGTGTCACACAACTGATTTTCCTGAAGATGAGAAGAGGTGAGTTTCAGACCCGCCATTTACTAGCTGTGTAACTTTGGACAATACTATTTTAAAGTCTTTCTCCCCTTCACGTAAAATGGAGATGTGAATTTCTTCCTTCCTTAATTCACAGAATTATTTCAGGAATCAAATAAAATAACAGATTGGAAACTATTATAACCTAGAAAATGCTGTACATACACGATTTTTGTCATCCTTCCAATTATCTTTTCAAAAGATGGCTGTTCACAAGCTGACCTGTTAAATATACTTTTATATACGCAACTCCCTTGGCTAAAAACTCATCTAACTAGGATATTTTCCTTGGATTTAACCACTTAGCCAGGCCGAATTCAAGAACCCCGGTGAGTTTTAAATCTGCTCACTACTGGCTAAATAATAGGTTTGAAGGGAAAATAGCAAGCAATGATCAACATCTTATTCATAGGCATAAAAGCATTGCTGAAAACTCCCCATTCCCATCCCCTATTATTATTAATATGGTGTTATTACTTAACGTACATTGTGTCCAACAGTGGGCTTGTCACTTTTACATTATATATACATAACATATAAGGTCTACCCTCCAAAGCCAGCCATTACAAAGAAGCATGGAAACCGCCAGTGGTGGCCCATATGGCAAAGCACTAGCATTTGGAGCTCACTCACCATGATCAGACCTTTAGTCTATTGGTCACGTAATGAAATAATCCTTACGTCCGGATTCGGAATTAGCTTAGCAGCTCGTGAGTGCAGATTTTGGCAGGCCCTCTGTGAGGTGTTTCCACACACACACCAGCTCATTTTCAGCCTCCCAGAACAAGCAAGTGGCTTTGTCTCTGTTTTTCAGATGCAGTCTCTGAGAAGGGAATTAACCAGGCTACAACTTGTGTTTTCAGACTCTGAGTCCAGTGCTCATTTCATTGTTTTATCAAGAATACTTAATCAAGAATCAAGAATACTTAAATGTTCCTGCATCAGGGAATTTAAAATAGAATTCAACTATATGTGTATATATATATATATATTCATATATATAAACATATCTGTCCATATATATATATATGAACTTGACAATGTCTGTTCCTATAAGAACAACAAAAACAGAACTAAAGTCACACAGCTGTGCCATTGAATTTGGGTCTTAATTTTCCCAGTTGAAGTTAGATGTGATTGGTTGGTTCATTTCCCCAACTGTTGTGTACCCAGGCCTGGATGGACATAAGAATCACATGTGATCTTTTTCTTTAATTCTTTTAACTTAGTTCTTATCGAGGTCACACTGGTTGTAACAGTACGTAAGTTTCAGGTGTGTACCATAAATCAACATCGGTGTGGACTCCGTCATGCTCACCATCAAAAATCTCATTTCTGTAATCACGCAGTGGAACCCTTTTACCCGTTTCACCCTCCCTCCATTCCCCTGCCTTTCTGGTAACCACCAATCTGCTGTCTGTTTCTACAAGTTTGTTTTTGTTTTGTTTTTGTTTTTGTGTTTATATTCCACATATGAGTGAAATCATATGGTATTTGTCTTTTTGTGTTTGATTTGCTTAGCAGAGTACCCTCAAGGTCCATCCACGTGGTTGCGAATGGCAGGGTTTCACCATTTTTCTTTTATGGCTGTGTAATAGTCCTGTGTGTATATGTTTGTGTTAGTGTTAGTTATACCTTCTTTATCCATTCATCTATCGTTGGACCCGTAGGTTGTTTCCAGATCTTGACTATTGCAATGAACACATGGGGTACAGATATCTTTTTGAATTAAGTGTTTTTGTATTCTACAGATAAATACCCAGCCATGGGATTGCTGGATCATATGGTAATTCTACTCTTAATTTTGGGGGGACTCTACATACTGTTTTCTTTAGTGGCTGTGTCTTCTGATGAAGCAATGCCAGGCTCCACCACTAGGTATCCCAAATTTGTTTTTTCTGGGGCGGACCCATTAGTGGGCCCCAGTGATTCTAATGTGCAGCCAGCGCTGGGCTTTGGCTCCCGCTGCTCCTCGTCTGTGTCCTGGAGGAGGACACCCAGCCTCCAGCTGCCCTTTGCCTTGGGTGCCCAACGACATTATTCAATAAAGGCTGAGAGCCAGAAGCTAAGCTTTTCTCTGGCACACTCTTTAGGTGCTAAGGAACAGAAATTATGAATCCATTCTGACAGTCTTTTGGGATTTAGATTTATTTTTCAAGCTTCCCTTTCTGCTTTCCATTTTGGTGTTATGAACAGTTTTCTTAGTAGAATCGTATTGGCCACTTGCCCTCCTGTAGATGTTAGAGAAACATTTGTCCTAAAAAGGCACGTGACTCTTCCCTAGTTGCGTTGACACTCACTATGCTGGAGTGTTCCTTTGTGCTAAAAGTACGAGCTTGATATAACAGACCCCTTCACCTTTTCTGATTCTACTTCTTATTTCTAGGTTCAGTTAGTTGCTCCATCTACAGAATTTTAGTAAGACTTCATATAGAGCTCTCCCTGCCTACCCATCATTTAAATATATTATTTGAGTCCATTTCCAAAATGATTAAATTTTTGGAATGAGGCAAATCTGGTTTTCAGTCCCAGCTCCTATAAATTTTTCATATTGTGTGAGTTCCTTGATGTCTGCTTTGTAGGGTTATTATGTGACTTAAAAGACAGTATTTGTAAATTGCTTAGAGTGTCTGTTACAGAGTGAGCATTCAACAATTATGATATTATTGTTATAAATATAATGATACTCTTTCCCTTTTAACTATGATCTAAGAACTAGGAACATTCCACGGTTGCTGTTCTTTCCTTAGCATCTAGTTCAGAGTTTGGCACACACAATGAATGTTTTTAAGTGAATGAGTCACTTTCAGAATTTTTTTGAAGGAGGATGGAGTGCATTAGGAATTCCTTTGATCAGTAACCAAATCCCCAAGTGGAAGTAAGGGCTTACTGGAATTATCTTGTACCACTCATACCATCTCCTATCGGACTTTCTAAGGGTGACATTCTTTTTCTGTCTGCATTCTCATGCATGATAAATTCTAAATCTAGACAAGTTAGACAGCTATCCTCAGTACCTGGTTTCCTTAGCAACCCCTCATATTAATAAAATGGCTTGTTATTGGACGGGGTGGGGGTGGGGTGAGTGTCAGTAAAACCACAGTACAAGGCATTGGGAATAAGGTGTCAAGGTATTAAAATATTTGAAATGACAATTAAGACCCTTGGTTAATGTTTGTTAGATATATTGCAAGAGCTGAGTCAAGGCATCATCTTTTCAGGGGTGACCGGTGAAGCGGGTCATTTTGGCCATTACCCAGGAGAAATTCTGACTGTCATTGACAAGGTATTTCTTTGGATCTCTTTACTACACCAAGAGCGTTTCACCTTCCATGTTTCGTGAAAGAAAACGGTGTTTAAACCAACCAGAAATTAAGTGGCACCTTTGGTTCATCCTCCTTGACCCTCTTTACCTGCTTGGGATTGCTCTCCCAGGTGTTTAGAATTAACTTGACCTGCAGGGTGGATCTGGGAAGCTGGGAACAGAGTGTCAGAGGCAAGCACTTCACCTCCTGAAGATTGCAAAGCCCTCTGAAAATGGAAAACACCTCATTGATGCAGAGAAGTTCGGTGCCTCCTCCTGAATTCTGGGATGAAGATTCCCTTTAGATGGTTCCCTGCAAAGGAAGTGGTGAGAGTGCAAAAGAAGGAATGGGGGTGAGAGCAGAGAATGGGCAAGGCGACCCCCAAATCTCTGGGTGAGCTGGATCACTGGAGAACAGAACACTATAATGTTTTCTGATTTGACTGCCTTCCGATGAAATTCAGGGAGACGGGAAGAACTGGGGGATTGAGCAGATGCTAATAACTGGGTTCAGGGGTTTGGTTTATTTGTGGCTTTTGCACACTTCTCTGATTTATGGCTCGTTTGGTGTCGTATAATCCTGCAGAGCAAAGTTTCTCAACATTTTAAAAACTATATTATCACTCTATTCCCCAGGAGCCTTTTCAGATATATTTTTTTCTAATAGTACCTCTCCCCTGATATTTTAGTAACAAATCATAGCAATGTCCACGATTTTTTTTTGTCCCACACGAAATAATTTTTGCCCTATTAAGAATGTATGTGAAGAGTAAGTTTATAGCAACAGGGAAATAAGAGTTTTCCTTTTTATCTCCTTGCATTTACTAGCAAAATGATTATCTCCATTCTTGGCACAGGAGTTGAGTGTGTGTGTGTGTGTGTGTCTGTGTGTGTGTGTTACTTTTAGCTGTTAAGCTGAGTTCCCCTAACTCGAAGTCCTGTGTTCTGCCTAGGTCACATTCTTGCTCCTAGGTTACCCATGATGTCTTTCTGGACACATATATGAAGACTGCAGATAAACACATTATATGATATACATTGATTAAACACCACCCGTCTAACTTAGAACTAGACCAATATCACCAAAGCCCCTAGGATGTCTTTCCCATCCTATCCCATCCCATCCCTCCACGTCTTCCAATCCCCATCAACAGAAACCACTGTTCTGAATGCTGCAATAATGCTTTTAGAAATTATTTCTCTTTATGTGTACCCAGACTGTACTATAATTCCCGCAAAGTAGTCATCTGGTGTTTGAATGAGTGAAGGATGAAAGAACGAATAAAGTAGGTTCACCAGTATGTCTCCATCACAAGGAATGCTTCTCAGTAAGCGTTGCTTGTGTACATATATTATTTTACTTTTTCAAAACTATTCATTGAGTGCCTTCTGTGTGTCAGATACTGTGCTACGCACACATACATAAATACATACTGCACTCTGTAATAAGAAGAATTGCAGCTTCTAAAAATATTAAGTCCTGGCTAAGCAGGAGCTAATGCAGTTTTCTCCTCGGTGCATTGAAAAATCTATTAGTTAAGAAGGCAGCTATATTTCAGGAAATTAAACCACTGTAACAGTCCAGTTCACAAATCAGAACTCCCAGTGCTTTGAAATGCTTCATTTCATAACAGAAAGTTCTGAGGGACGTTCAGGGAATCCGTAATGCTCCAGCGACCAATCCCTCCAAGCTTCACAAAGCTACATGGAGAATGCTTCTTGCCAGGCATGTTAGACGAAGGGGTTTTGTTGCCACTGATAGGGGGAGGAATGTAGGTTTTGATCCGTGACCACATTCCTCTTGGCTCATTGTACCTTTGTCATCATTCTAGAATTAATTATGTTTGGGAAAGATGGTTTCTCAGTAGATTTCTGAATAATGAGCATTTCAGATAGAAGGCAGCTACTTATGTTAGACAGGGGTTGTTTGTTCTGAATAAATGTTCATTGCTGCTTAGCGTAGATCGCTGTCACCTGTAAAGACCAGCTTGGGGGCCCTTACAAGGTTTCCTTCCAAGAAGATGTGAAATATGTAACTCAGCCCCCCTCTGGCTCCTGGTTCCTTAGGAATTCATAGTAGCTGACCTAGAGCTGCTTTTATTGAAATGGGATTTCTATGTTTAAAAAGGACAGCCAGGAAAACCTTCTTGGCTTTACAGTCATAAACTGCCCATGAGGTGTCGGGTTATCTGAAGAATTCCTGATTTTCCATCAACACTGTCTTCTATTAATCTTTGAGAAACGTCTTTCCCTGTGTGTCAAGTTCAAGTGGGACCCTTAAGTTTGGGGCTATCTCATATCTTGTTTCTGAACAGGAAGCTTGTTGGTGACCCTGTGTAAATGACTCAGCCAACAAAACCCTGAGAGACACAGTGCTTTCTGTATCTCCTAACTTGGTGTTTCTTAGAATGTAGTCTTGGGACACCTGCCTTAGGATCACATGGGGTACTGATTAACCGTACTGTTTTCTCAGCCCTGCCCCAGAGCGGATGAATCATGACCTCTGGATATGATCCTGGGAACCTGTATTCTCTGTGGGCGTCCTCCAAGTTTCCTATGCCTCTCCGCTGCCTTCTGTTAATCTTTTCCCTTCATGGGTCACTAGAGTATATTCCAAAAATGAGATTGTTTCTTTGCTAATGAAAATCTTTTGGTTTCTTCCCACTCTCTAGGATATTGCCCAGTGCTCTTTAGCATGGCATGCAGTAGTCTCCAATGTGTGACCCTTTCCTAGCCTTTCCACGTTCTTCTCCGTCATTTCCAACTCTAAGCGATACCTCAGTGTATCGGACTGTAGTTGTTTTACACGCATGCACACTCACACATAGTTGCTTTTATAGCTCTGTGTCTTAAATGCTGCGACTCGTACCTCTCCTTTCCTCCCCATATTTGAGAAACTCAATTTTTAACACCAAAGGCTCATCTCTTGCAGGTATCTCTAAGGGAATATTTTCACTCCCTTCCCAACATTCCCCTCTAATTGTCCTATTAGACTGCTGCTATACACATACTTGGAATTGATCATAACACAGTTCATATATTCTATAATTACCGATGCAGTGGCTAGTTTCCAAGATGGCCCCCAATAATCCCCATCCCCTGGCATTCATACCCTTGTTTAGTCCCTTCCCACATTCCATTACGGCTGACCTTCTATAACAAGAAGACATTGAGGAAATGGCACCACGTCAAGTCATAAGACATCCCAGACTCCATCTTGCTCTCTCGGACCACTCGCTCTGGGAGAAGTCAGCTACCACGTGGTCAAGACATTGAAGCAGCCCTATGGGGTGGTGCATGTGGCATGGAACTGAGGCTTCCTAACAGCCAGCGTCAGCTACCAGGCATGGAGAGTGAGGCACCTGAGAAGCAGACCCCAAGCACCGACGTCTGAAGGCTCCACTCTTGACTGCAATCTCATGAGAAATCGCGGAAACTGTGTGAGATGATAAATAATTTGTGCTGTTTTCCGCTGCTGCGTTTGGAGGTAACTTGTTATGCAGTAATGGGTAATGAATCTCCACTAGACCCTAGACTCCCGAGCATTGGCCATGTTTTATTCATCATGGACTCTGGTCCCTCGCTCCTCCTTAGCACCTGCCCTGTATCGAGTGTTTCATCAATGCTTATGTAAATGATCCCAACTGAGCCAAACTGGAGTTTTGCTTTGCTGGCAAGGGTAAATACAAGTGCAGATGATTTTATCTAATAGATACCAATCTCATCTTTTCGGTTGCTCTCAACATCCTTGGAAATAACAATAACTATTAACAATAATAGCCAGCACGTACGTAACGCACCAACATTTTCACAGCCTATAGAGTATGTGCTGTAAATAGGCCCATTTTGCAGATGAAAAAGACTAGGGTAGGGTACATAGAGGTTTAATTATTTGCCCTAGGTGACCCAGCCTAGTGAGCGCTGGAGCCAGGATTTATTTTTTTTTTTTTTATTTTTTTTTATTTTTTTTTTAATTAATTTTATTGGGGTGACAATTGTTAGTAAATTTACATAGATTTCAGGTGTACAATTCTGTATTACATCGTCTATAAATCCCATTGTGTGTTCACCACCCAGAGTCAGTTCTCCTTCCATCACCATATATTTGATCCCCTTTACCCTCATCACCCACCCCCCACCCCCTTACCCTCTACTATTCGGCGTTAAGGAAAGATGATATAGGAGCATTTGTGACAACATGGATGGATCTCGAGAGAATAATGCTAAGTGAAATAAGTCAGACAGAAAAAGCAGAGAACCCTATGATTTCACTGATATGTGGTATATAAACCAAAAAGAACAAGACAAACAAATGAGAAACAAAAACTCATGGAGCCAGGATTTGAACCCAGGCAGACTCCAGAGTGTGTGCTGTTAACCAGTTTCAAAACAAATATTGAGTCCTTACCGTGTGGCAAGCATTGTGCCAGGTGCCTTAGTTCTGTCCCATTTCATGCTTTTCCAAGCCTCGTGCACTATGTATTATTTTCTCTGTTTTATGGGTCAGGAGATTGAGGCTTAAGGAAACGAGCTTGCCAGTGCAGAGGAGTTGGAGTCGGGGTTTGGATTCCAGCCAGTCGGACTGCCGGGCTTGTGTTCCTTCCATGATCCAAGGAGGGGGCCCTGGCATCTCCCACAGTCCCCGCCCACCCGAGTTCCTCACCCTCCATTGCTCAACAATTACGTTGTGAACACACAGGTTGGTTGCCAAGACGACCACTCATAGACAACATGAAAGGTAAATGACTTTTCAAACATTCTGCAGCTAGGATGACTTTTTTAAATTTTAAAAAACATGTCAAGGTGATTTGTAATCTACAGGAAAATGTTGATATGGGTAAGAAATCTATTTGGGCAATAAATATTTCCAGGATGACAGAGGAAAGCTTGCAGACTGCCAAGAGAAGAACTCCCTAGGAAGGGAGCAGGATATGCTATTGTTATCCCTATTTTACAGATGAGAAAATTAAGGCTCAGAGAGACTTAGAAGCACGGAATGCCCAGCTCCAAGGCCTTTGTACCAAATTGCCGTGAAAAGCTGCTTCATGGTGAATGAGGATTTGTCTGGGTAGAGTCAGGGGCTCGGTTACGACTGAGCAGTACTGCAGAGCGATGAAGAGCACATGTGAGTAGACCTGGGCCAGTGGAGGGAAATGTAGTATTTCAGAGGCAACATCTAGGGCAGGGGGCCTGAGAGCTGGGGTGAGGGAAAGGACTCAGTCCTCATCCCCCAAACTTCAGGTATTAGGATAACAACCCCTGACCTCTCGCCTAGGTGGGAAGGGCTTCAGGTAGCCCATAGAAAGCTGTTGTTATCACAATACCTGACACCCAGTAGGCAAAAATTGCTGCATGGTATTTTCTATCGGTACCATTCCTGAGCACCCCAGTGCCTCCAGAAAATAACATCTTCAAGAAGAAATGGGCACCATTACCTCATAAAACCCACCTCGTTTCCAGTATTTTCCTTGTCCGTCAGAGGTCAGACACCTGGCATTGCCACTGAGACATCACTTTCCTTCATGCCCTGTGTTTCAAGCAGTCACCTTTGGCTTTGTGTCCTCTGTCCAAACCTGTGTTTCCATGCTCATGTCACCACCCTGGGCAGATGCCCTGAGTAACTTGCCTGTGGACCACCCAGCGTCAGATCAGTCACTTGCAGTGCTTCACAGAAACTCCCCTCGGGTCCATCTGTCAAGGACCTCGCCACTCCGGCAAGGTGAATTTCCTCTCGAGAGCATCTCTCAAGCCCCGCCCCGCTTTAAACCGAAACTCTTCAAACCTGGGATTGCATATGCTCCTGTATGTAAGTGCATTAGATGGTGTTCTTTAGCACGATTGCATTTTTGCTAATTAAATCTTACAACATGCTGCTTAGAATTATTAACAGCCATTGCAAGGATAATATGTCCATTAAAATAAGCCTAACTTTCATTTTTATTATCATTTTAATTACATGAACCCTTTGGCGTGTTTGTAATGATAAAGAACATTACGAGGATATTGCCTGCCAGGTGCTGGCTTGTCTGTAGGATAGTCAGGGGTCAACCTGCTGGTGCCCTCCAGGGTTTCTCTTCTCTCCGCTAACCCCGTTACTTTGTGTGCTTGGTTGGATTGACATTTATTGTGTGGTGGTAATGGGATCAATACCAATTCTACCAATAGATTATACCAGTATCTGCCCCAAAAGGTTACATGGATTACCAGTCCCACCCACGTTTCCTCCTACGAAAACCAAAGATGGGCTGTCTCATTTGGAGACGCCCCAGAGAAGGCTTTGAGTTTCCCAGTAGATCTCTGCTGGTGATTTTGTTCATCTTTTCTGTAGAAATATAGGAAAAGGTGATGGGGGACTGACTTGCCTTGACAAAACCATCTCTATTCCCAACCTCCCCGGTACTGTCAAAGGGACCATAATTCCTTGCTTTGATCAAGCTGAAGTGATTGTTCTAAGCCCCCATTTTGAAGATGAGAAAACTAAGGCACATAGAGGTTAAGTGACTTGCCTGAGGTCACACAACTTATTAGAAGTGGAGCTGGTGACGAAGCCCAGGCTTGGGGCTCAACCAACCATGCCTCTTTCATTGTACCGTATGACCCTGGACTTCAGCAAATATGGATGCTTCTGCTCCTAGTTGCAGAAAAGGTCAAAGGTAGCATTTGAACCCAGGCCTGGCTGACTCTGCAGTCATGCATAATTATCAGGCATTTTTTGAGCAATGACTTGTTACCATAGGAAAAATGGCATCATCCCTGCCTCAAGGAGTTCCAGCTCAGAGCCGGAGAGAGACATGGAAAATTAGACACAGCGTGACAGCATGCTGTGCCAGAGGAAGAGAAACAGCTTCTGTCTGGAGCCCTCGCCCAGCCTGGGGCCACGCGACTGTGGGGACCAGAGGGTGATTGGTTGTCTTCTAAGTTGAGACAAGAAGGAAGCTGGGGATTTGGATGAGGATGGGGGTGGGGTAGATGTTATATGCTACTTCTAGGAGCATGAGCCATTCATAAGAAATGGATCTGCTTCTCACCACACGTCCTTTGCTCCCATAGATTCCTCAGTTTTCTTTCTGCAGTTTTCTTTCCGAAGACGAGCTCATTTGAATGCTTCTGTTACCTCTAATTGGACCGTCTGACTTAATTGATTGCGTATAAAGTTGGGACGTAGGGCGACATTCAGACCCGGGCTCAGGTTGAGATTAATTCATCCCTGTTGTCCTTCTTTCCTGCAGTGCACTCGGGTGCCTCACACGCGTGTTAAAAATACACCCGGGAGTCGGGACTGTCTAATTAGCTGGCTTGACCCCGTGCTCTGGTGTTCCGTCTTTACCAAGCTCTCCTGCTTTGATGGAAACCAAAATAGATGAGGAAGTTAATCAAAGGTCTGATGAAATAGCGTGGCTCTGCAGCACGAAGTGATGATTGCCAAGCTTCAGTTCAGGCAAATTCTCAGGGGAGAGAAGAAACCAAGCTGAGATCCAAAGGCTGGGGTTTTCATGAGGCAGAGTGTTTATAAAGTCCGCCGGAGGGAAGTACGGTCGGAGTCCTGAGGCCTCAGATCTTCAGGTGATGGCTAGTCAGAAAGCTAACTCCAAAGGGAGGATACCGTGGTTTGGGGAAAGAACACCGACCTTCCCCCGGCAGATGGCATCTGTGGGTCTGTATCTTGCTTGCTGTGGAACTGTAGACACAGCACTCACCTTCTGGGGCCATTCGTCCCTCCATTCCTCTGTCCGTCCCTCCTTCCTTCCATCCACCCACCCACCATCCCACAGATACGCATTTTGCATCGATAATGTGTAAGGAAGGCATTGTGCTTTGATTTTGCCGCCATTCGTTTCATTTGATGATGGGGCTGGTTGTGTTGGGTTAGTCCCTCCAGGTGTCTGTCCCCTCACCCTGCTTTATGCCTCATGAGGAGCATGCATGAGGGCCGAATCTCCGAGCTCATTTGCCCTCTGGCTTCCGTTTGGGTTTGTCCAGAGGGGCGCTGTCGCAGCAGACTGGTAAGTAGAAAGAGTGAGAGGCGGAGAGCTCTCTTCCTGTTCCATCCTGTGGGACTGACACACACAGGCCATGTCCCCGTACTGAAGGTCACTGCTCCTGTCAGATGGCTGCTCCATGTGGCTTTCCCTCTGGATTCCAGCAGCTGCTGGCATTGACCTTTCAGGCCGTGGGTGGTGACGCCCCCCACGCTTCCCCTCCCCGGGTGCTTGTACCGTCCTTGTTACTGCCCTGAAGTTCTGCATTCACTTCAGTACATAGCCCTTGATTATTCCATGTAACTCAGATGATCCATTTGGAGCGTGCTGTTCCCACCCACACCCTGACTGAAACAGTGCAGTGAGCATGTAGAAGTAACTGCCTGTTTTAAATGGCAGAAGCTCAGAAAGGGCAAGCAAACTTGTTCAAGGTGACATGGCAATTAAGTGACAAGGCCAGAATCTGACTCCAGGTGTGCCTGACGCCACACCCCAAGGCTCATGCTGTACTGTCTCCCAGAGACCCCACGTCCAAAAGGAAGCAGTTAAAGAGGCATGGCCACCTAAATACTTGAAACCAAGAGGCGCAGTCAGGAAGCAGGTAGGGGCTTTGTTGAGAGTCTTTTGTGTATGAAGCACTGGAATCCTTTAATCTCCTTTAATTTTTACATCAACCAGTTGATCTAGACAGCAGCTCTATTTTATAGGTAAAGAAACTGAGGCTTAGAGAAAGCAACACCTTTTATGGGGCTGGAATCCGGATTTTAACGTTTGCCTCTTTTCCTTCCTCCATGCTGTCCAGGGACTACAGACATAGAGTTCAAGATTCTTTCTCTTGAGACTGACGCGTGGTGAATAGTATAATCCGTCAATTTTGCTTTGTTTTTCTCCTGGTAAAAATTGTACTCATTTATGCAAAGGATCGTTGTAAAACTGAGACAAATGAGCAGCTAAAATAGTATTTTCAAATAAACTGAAAATGAAAGCCTAAGATGGAGTGGGTGGGAGAGATGGAATGGGTCTGGGTGAGGTATCATGGGGGATCCTTCCTCATAGCTTTCCCAAGCCGGCTTCTGTGTTCGTATTAGCATGAAAAGGAATGTAATGCTTAGGTTTTTCTTTGCCACCGTCGTTTATTTTAAAAAGTTGAAAAATATAGATTAGTTACATAGATGTGTTTGTGTGTATACGTATGTTTGTACGTTTCTTTCTGAAAGAGAGGAAGCCATCCTCAATGATCACCATTAGTAATTTGAAGCTGTACTTTCATTTCTCCTTCGTCTGCATAGATTCGTGGGGATGTCTTGTCACCTTGTTTGATTGCACATAGGGGTTAATAAACAAAAGCGACTTTAAAACTTGCTTTCTTTCTTTTAGTATATGCAAGTTACTTTTTTTTTTATTGGGGAATGTTGGGGAACAGGGTGTTTTTCCAGGACCCGTCAGCTCCAAGTCAAGGCGTTGTTTTCAATCTAGTTGTGGAGGGCGCAGCCCTCTGGCCCATGTGGGAATCAAACCGGTGACCACGGTGTCATGAGCACTGCGCTCTAACCGCTGGCCAACCAGCCACCTGCAAGTTACTTTTTTAAGTACATCTTAATCTGCACTGTAGATTGTATAGTGTGCTACCAAAGAAAAAATATTATACCAACTGTAATTGAAAAAAAAAATTTAAATACCATGTTTTAATTAACTGTTCACTTTTGGGGTATTTGGATTGTTTCTGTTACTTGTATAACATGGTGATACACGTGTTTCAGAATAAAGCTCTGGTTTCTCGTTTTTAAATTTTACTACTTTTTCTTTTAGAATAATGTCCTCCAAATGGAATGACAAAAGACAAAAGGGATGGATAGTTTGTAGAATCTTGATAAGTTGACCACAATTTTCCATTAAAGGCTTCCATTACACGTGTTAACTTATGAAAATATGAAGTGTGCTTTGGCTTACCTGCAGACTCCCCATGGCAGCGAGGCTGGGGCCCCCACCCACGGTGACCTTCCTATATAACCTGTACCTTTGAAAGCTTTCATCATGCTGGTGTAATGTGTTATTTTTAGCTTTGACTTTGTGTGCCAGGTGGCACCAAGAAGTGTGACTTGTCTTTGGACTCTACACACCTGTAGGATGTTTGTTGTTCTCTTATAGCATGTAGGGCTTCTATGGGCTTGTGTGTGTGTGCACATGCGTGTGTGCATGTGTGCTTACCCAGAGAAGAGTGTTGCATAGGTTATGACCAGGTCTGCCTCCTGTGTTTATCTGAGAACCAAGAGAAGGCAGCAACACTAATTGGTCCAATTACTGCTTTTAAAAAATATGTAAACGTAAGCTTTAATAATACCATTAAGTAGTCATTTTTAATACACAGAAGCTGAACATGATTTAAAGAAACATATTTACCTAGAAACAATTAGGTACTGTTTGCAAAATACATAGTATATAATCTGGTACAATTTTTGTACTTTTATTTCCTTTGTGTATATTCTTATTTTCTCCAATGAGCCTATACAATTTCTGTAATCACAAAGATGTTATTTTAAAAGATCTGAGCACAGTGTTTGCATGTAATCATCATTTTATAAACCCTGCTTTTCCTCTCCCTTGGTTCAGATACATTTTCTTCCCAAAACAACTTCGCGTGCCAAACTGCAAATTACACGAACGTGTCTTTAAGAAAACAGTCATTCATTCAATCAACACATTTTTATTAGATACTTTTTACAAACCAGGCATTATTTGTCTGTGCAAAATATGAACCTAGTTTCTTTTTCTTTTCCTACTCCCTCTCTTCGCTGCCCTGTCTAGTCTGAAGTTTCCTGGATCCCCAACAAACATTACTCCGGCATTTACGGTCTGATGAAGCTCGTCCTGACCAAGACTCTTCCTGCCAACCTGGAGCGGGTCATTGTCCTTGACACGGATATCACCTTTGCGACCGACATTGCAGAGCTGTGGGCTGTGTTCCACAAGTTCAAAGGTAAGTGCAGCCCGTTGTTTTCCTGGTCTCTTTGAAGGTGTCGTCATGCCAAGAATCGTGATGCTATGTATTTTTCAATGTGAGGTTAACTCTTAATGCGGTCCTGTTAATGAAATGGATAATTAATCACAAATGCAGTTGAGCCTCCACTCTTCGCACCTGCGCCAGGTTAAACTGGAATTTGCATTTCTTCAGGAACTGAAGAGTGAAGGTCTGTGTTCCTAGGAAGAATCTGATTTAGGATGCTGTGGAAGCGATAAGTATGAAATGTGTATATTTTGTATGCAGATAATTGAGTGTTGACTTATCAGTTTTCTCTTTTCATCAAATGATACTTTGATTGCTGAGAAAGCCTGTGAGGTGGTGGAGATGCATATTAATTACAGAGCGTTTGGAAATGTTCTTACGGCTTTTGCTTTCCCTCATGGTGTGATGTGTCATTTTAAAGGGGTATGTAAGTTGAGCTTTATGAGGCATTCCTTGTAGTCCCGTGAATTTCTGCTTAGCTGTTACTGTAGCTCTTGCCTCGGCCCCAACGTATGTGGGAGTATCTGGTGGGACATGATGAGCCCAGTAGGTGTCCTTGACTCTGAGAGAAGTGAAAGGTTAGCATAAAATTCTGGCTATTATTTTAACACCCGTCTCCCAGATGTCATCCTTAAAACTGCAATATTTTTGAAATTCGTCTCTGTATTAAGTAAATACAATGAGAGACAAATTTAGCAGTGAGATTTTTTTCTTTGTTTTTTTGCGTTTTCTTTTTTTAAATTGCACCCTGGCTTCTGTGTTTAAAATCCCTCCCGCCTCTTCTCCAGCTCCTTATCCTATGAAGGTGAGCTACCCTTTAGTGATTTTTTTCAATGATGACATTTTCATCAATCACAGGACAGTCCCGTTGGTTTCTGTTTCCATTCATGGACAGAAGATTAAGTTCCTCACCCACTCTGGTTTCTGCCTGCTTCCTTCCTGGAAACGCTTAGCTCTGGACTAATTGAAAAAGGCCTCAGCAAATCATGGGGAGGCACTCTTAGACTCTTCCCCTTGTCAGATAAAAGCTCATTTTCCTTTCCTGTGTCAATAATGACCTCACTTAGCAAAACTACTGATACTGAGTGTGTCTCTCTGCTCTCTAATCTCCTCTTCATAGAATGCTTGGGTCTGTCCTTTTAGTTCACAAATAAAGAAACTGATGCGTGGCAGCATGCAGGGCGGTGCCCAGAGTTGAGGCACAGAATCCGTCTGTGTCTCTTTGCAAGTTCCTCAATCATTTCTGCTTGATTTTCTGATCAAATTTAACTCCTTGGGGGCAGGTTTTTGTGGTGTGTGTTTTTTTAAATAATCAGGTGGATTTCTATTCATATTTGTATGCTGATGTTCAGCATTCAGTGATGTATTTATTCCACAGCCGCCTTCTGCATCCCTGCTGGGTGTCAGGCAGTGACTGAGCTCTGGCAAGAAGGAGATGAGCCGCGAAGGGGAGTGAGAGTTCCCACCTCTCCTGAAGGGGGCTGGAGAAGGCAGCTGGGAGGGCATCCCAGAGGAGGTGATCATGCTCTGTCCTGTCAGATAGGAGTAGTGGTGTGCAATAGATGCCCCCATTCCCCTTTTGGAATAAGGGTCTCATTAATCCAGCCGAGAAGAGTGCTGCCTGCAGAGGGCCCTCCGCTCTCAGCCTCCTTTGGGGATGGCCTCAGGTGAGGAGCGTCATGTGCCCGTGCCCACGCCCCTTCCTGGTGCACCCCACACCTGCAGTGAATCTTGCAGCATCAGCTGAAGCACTCCCTAGAGACTGCCTCGCAGCTGGATTTCTCCCTCTGCCCAGTCCTGCGTTTTTCACTTTCACAGGTGCTGTTCCCAAGAGCTCTCCCTAAATTAACCTCCTGCAGGCTGACTCCCACTATCAGAGTCTGCTCCCAGAGAAATTCAGCCAGCAGTGTGGATGTAGAGCTACAAGTCTCCCTTGTACAAGTGTTAACTCAGCAAAATCGCTGGAAGAGGTGGTCACTGCCGTGTTTCCCCGAAAATAAGACCTAACCAGACAATAAACCCTAGTATGATTTTTCAGGATGGCATCCCCTGAACAGAAGCCCTCATGTGTTTTTTGGAGTAACACTTAACATAAGACCCAGTCTTATTTTCGGAGAAAATATAATTGTGGCATGGTAGCTAGGAAAGCTCATTTATTCTGGCCCAGCCGTGACCTGCCATAGACCAAGTGGAATTCTGTAGCCAGTAACAGCAGTAAGTATAATCATGGTGGTAAGATGTCATCTGTGGAAGGAAGAGTTACCAAGGCTCTTGCTGCTCCCACGGCCAGTCCAAATATTTAGATGTGGAGGATTCTGCCATTCAAAGCTGTTCCTGGGGCAGAGCAGAGTGGATGAGCCAAGCTCAGGACAGGGACAGGGGGAATTTAAAGGCAAGGAGCTGAGATCACAGGCTGCATTTTATTTGTTCATCCTTTCATAGGTTTATTTCTAGCATTTGTTAGTTCCCCACTGTGCAGAGGAATATATTAGGTGGTGGTGTTGTCTAAAACTGTCGAGAATGCGGCACCTGCCTTCCAGGAGCTCACAAACACAGCAGATTGCGTTACATTTTTATCTAGCACCAACCAAGGTGTATGAAAACATGCAAGGTTTTTCCAGGCCCACCCTCACTTTTCTGGGAAAATATGGAGGTGAAAAGAAAATAAGTTAGTTCTTCTCCATATGGTACCTGTTTCTAGAGTTTTCTCATGGGTGTGTGAAATTTCTTTTTTATCTAAACTGGGCCAATTAGAAGCCAGTGCATGGAACAGGAAGAAAGCCCCTTAGGACAGACCCATAAACACAGAATGTTAAGATCCAAGAGGGGGAGTTCCCTTCTGTTAGAGGCAATTGCAGTTGACATCTTTCCCTGTCAATGTTTGAAGTGACATTGATGCAATTTGGCCTTGTTCATTTATCTGGTTTGGAGCAGCTGCTTATCTGGGGCTGCAGTTCTTATGCTCAGATCCTGCGTAGCCCTGACTCCCTTCTGGTGCTGTGCAATCCCCCTTACCTAAATTCATTGCGTGGAGACTCTAGGGAGAAGCCTGTTAGGAGGGGCTTAGACTCACCGTCAGCCTCTACCAGTGGCAGCTTTCGGGGTGCAGTTTTTGGGGTGCCTGTTGGGAATGTCCTCCTGAATAGAAATGCTTCCCTCCCTACATCAGTGGTCCATGTGCTTCTCAGGCCTGTTCCAACCAGTGGAGGTATTTTCAGAGCCACTAATTCTTGGCAGGCAGAATCTGATGGCTAGAATTAGGAGTCGCACATTCAGTCATATTTACTGAGCTTACTGGTTGCCAAATTGTTTTCTGACTATTGGGAATGCTGCAAGAATAAAACAAGCCCAATTCCTACCCTGTGCGTGTATGTTTGAGTGGGGCAGACGCACAATACACACACAAGTGAAATTATATAGTGTGGGAGACAGTGATTAGTGCTCTTGAGGAAATTAGAGAAAGGAGATAAGAGGTCTGCGTGCACATGTGTGTCAGCACGTGCATTGTTTTAGTATGCAAATAAAGTGGTAATGGAAAGTCTTACAAGAGAGGTGACATTTAAGCAAAAACCTGAAGGAGCTAAGAAAGCAATAATGCCAGGTGTCTAGGAAGAGTAGAACAGTGCCCCAGGCATAAGGAAGGGTGACGTTTCGGAAGTAATGTGGCCTAGTTTTGGGGGCAATAGGATGGAGGTCAGAACACAGTCGAGTAAGCCCGGAAGGGAGGTGTGGGGTTGACAAAGTCAGATCACAGGGGCCTCACTTATAGGGCGTTTGCCTTTCCCTTCAGGGATATGAAAAGCCATTGTCTGCCTTTTAGCAGGAGTGATGTGATCTGATTTATGTTTTTAATGGATCATCCTGCTGCCCTTGTGAGAATGAGAGGAAACAAGGAAACCATTTAGGGGACTATTGCAGTCATCCAGGTGAGACGTGTTGGCTTAGACCTGAGTGGCTCAGTAGAGGCAGGTGAAAGACATCATCATATTAGGAATACGCTTTGAAGGTCGAAGCGAGATGTTCCATGCATTCGATGTAGGAAGTGACAGTGATCAGAATCGAAGATGACCCGAGGTGGCTGGACAGGTGAGATGGAGAAGACAGCAAGAACAGGTTATGGGGGAAGATCAGGAATTTGGTTCGGGGCATTTTAAACTGGACATAGTGGGAGGCAGGCAGAGAAATGAGTGTTTGTAAAGCAAAGTAACTAATATTGAGTACGACTCTGTCCCAGTTCCTGAGCTCGAAGCTTTGCACTTTTGAAAAGCAACATAAACTGAGCCCACGAGAGGTTAAATAACTTCTTGTGCCTAAAGAGAGGTATTTCACAGCAGAGATGAGCCCCAAATCATTTGGCTTTATTTGGAGTCTGCGCTCTTTCTGCCACTTCCGGCCTCCTCTCCAGGCTGCCTGATGGGGTGGGGGAGAGGCTGCCCATCTACCTGGGAGGCAGGGTCTGCATTTAGTTTGGGTGCAACTGCTGATCATGTTCACCCACAACCCCTGAGTGCTGTAAGTATACTGTACGAAAATTTGGAAAAATTAATGGCTGACTTCCGCAATCTGGAGAAGCCCTTCTGAAGGCATAAGTAAGAAGTGCTCGCCCATGATAGGGAGCTTTTAGAAGAAAGCCATGCAAATATTCAAGACAGCATGGTTACTCTTAAGGACAGTGCCCTCCCTTTAGGAAGAGCATGTTGCCATAGCGTCAAGTTCTGGCTCCGAAACCGGTCGGAGTGCCACCGTGGGGGTCACTGTGTCACATCAGTGGGTGTTTTTTAAGAACCTAAGGGATGCACTATGGATTAATTAGAGCTAACGTTTGTATGTCCTTTACTCCATGAAACAAGCGTTTTATGGGTGAACTCATGTAATCCTCACAACGCCCCCATGAAGTCGTTACTGGTAGTGGTCCGCTGGTAAAGGTTTGGGAACGGTTGCTTAGGGAGGCTGAGAAGCTTGCGCGGTCAGTGTCTCCCTGTTAAGCTGTAGCACCAGGATTTGAACTCCAGTAGTCCAAATCTCCATGCGATACTCTTTCCCCTGCACCCCACACTCCCTAGAAGAGGAGATGGTGGAGCTTAGAGTCTCTTTGGAGATTACCAGAGTTAGATATAGGAAAGCACTCTAGGTGACCATATATGCCCGTTTGTAGAGAAGGCCGTCTCTCGGTGATCCGGGCATTCAGAAAACAGGCAAAATCAGAGGCAGAGGGAAGTGTGGTTTCCCCTGGATTTGAGAAATAAAACCACAGTCTTAAGAATCCTGGCCCTGCTTGTGCCCTTCCTAGAACATGTGTTTAAAGTAGTTGTGAGCCTCAAGACCTCTGCCCATGCACTCAGCGTGGCTCAGGCGCGTAAGCCAGAATCGGGGCTTACCCCATCATGACCCGCGGGTTCTCTGAGCCTAAACGTACTACGAACCATACCAGCAGGGTCATTGTGAGAAATGCACAAAATAACATGGATTGTTCTCCCATATTCCAGTGTGTCCAAGGATTCCCGCCAGAGGGCATGAAATAATGGCGGTCATCATTAATGTGTGTCTGCTCCATTACCTTGGAGCTTTGTCCATTAAGCCGTCGGGGCTGGGGTGGCTATAAGTGTAAAATAATGTAGGAAAGCTAGATATGAAGAGCACTGAAAGTATTACTCTTGAAAAGACGTCTGTAGGACTTTGGCTATTATAATCACCTGCCTTGAAGGAGTTTTAAACGTTCCTTGACATATCTTCAGGTCTTGTCTTTATTTTCTACCTTGCCATGGCTTGCCGCTCCCTCCCTTCCCCATCTTTCTAAGTCCCTCCTTCCCCCCTTCTCTTTCTCTCCATCTCTCCCTCTCCATCTCTCAGTCTCACAGTGGAACTGGTGGAGTAGGAAAAGCTTGGCAAAGGAAGATAGTAAGTTTCAGATCCCTGCTGGTCTCATCGGCGGGATGATTTGGGGGTGCTCAGTGAACTTCCCTCAGCCTCGCTCCTGTTCCCACACCGGTAGAAAGTACCCACATCTTCTCACAGTGTTGCGAGGTCTGGGGAGGTGATTCACTGATCCTGCTACAGGGGAACCCCTTTTCCTTCCTCCTCTCTCCTGTGTTAGTTCTTATCCCATTTATCTCTTTCCCTTTGACTTTCATTCCTTCTTTCCTCCCTTCACCCACTTCCAAAGGAAGCTTTGCGTCTGTCCCTCCCTCTCCCCACCCCCAACCCTCCCCTTTAGCTGGCTTGAAAGGAATCAAAGAAGGACTTTCAGGAAAAGGCTATCACCTCATGCCAGTCAAAGTTCCCTGATTAACTCCATGCCTCTGTGGCCAGACCTGGGGTGACCTCTGCAGGGCTCACTGCAGACAGGGTTCCACTCACCTCACATCTGCTCCTGACAGTTCCTAAACCTGAAAGACTGTTTTGCCGCAGGGAAGGAACAGGGAAATTTAGAAAGACATCAGTTCTCAAATAAAATGCTTTACACGGACTCCGGCAGCCAGTGTCTGCACGGGTGACGCGCGTGACTACAGAAGGTGCTAGAATTCTGCTGGAAAAGAGGGCGGCTGGGCCTGTGGTCTTTGACATCAATCACAAGGTTCCCAGAAAAGGCCGGGCGTTTCTTTTTCATCCGGATCGTGGTCTTAAACATTCTTCTGCCCTCCTAGTATGGAGGGAGCGCCTTCCTCGCCACCAGTGTTCATTGTTTTCTTTTTTTTTTCATTGTTTTCTTTTTTAACTTCTTCATTCCTACTTGCCTTCCCTCTTGGAAAATTCCGATGGCCTGTTCTTTTATTTCCTCCTCTCTCCTCCTCATCTGCTCCTGCTTTTTCTTCACATCTGTTATCCACGCTGCCTCCCTTTCAGAATCCAGAAAGCAGCACTTTGATTCTCTCATTAGATGCTCCCAGTTCTTCCATTTGACAAGCCAAGATGCTCACCACTGGGGGAACATCAAGAATTTTATTCCTGGCAAAATTGGTGAAGAGGTTTTAATTATTTTCAGATTAACTCTGAAGTGGATCTGCCTCCCCTTACTATATTAGAAACATCATTTAACTTCCCTGAGCCTCTTTTCTTGTTGTTCTATGCAACTGGGGGAATAACTACCCTAGAAGTTTTATTTTGGTGGGAAGTCAGGAAATGGCTCTGCCTTGCGTGGTACTTAATAAATGAGAGCTCCCACCCTTTCCTTCTCTATCTTTGTTTTCCTCTTCTTCTTCAAGCTGGAACTCCTGAGAGTGAGGGGAACGGAAGCCTGCCTGCGTCCCTTTCTACCCTCCCTTCCTGTCCCTGCTTCCCTTCTGCCCTTCTGCCCTGCCTCCCTGCCTTCCACATTTATTCAGTCACTCATTCTTTTGTTCATTCATTATCTTTGAGCCCATGGACCTGCCCTAGACCCTGGGAGTACAATAGTAAATAAGACAGACCCAGTTCTGCCCTCACGTTGCTAGTTTCTGTTAAAGGCTTGTTGTGTGTCAGGCGCTGGGCTGTCGCATTTAGCCCTCGTAGTTCTTTAAGTACCTTGCCCAAGATCACATAGCAAGTTCATGGCAGAGCCTGGATCGAAGCCAGGCTGACCCCAAGCTGACCCCAGAGCTCACACTGTTAAACCACTAGATTCTAGACCCCCGTGAACACACGACTGCATTCAAGTGTGGAAAGTACTTTGAAAGGGAGAATTTAGGGTGAGGTAGAATCGTGTTTTAGGGAGCACAGGCCTGGTTAGGAGGGTTGGGAGGGTCAGGAAGACTTCTAAGGGGAGGAGGCACGAAGACATTATCTTCCGTGGTCCTACTTAGAGGGGATGCCATATGCAGAGGCCTGAGGTCCAGAGAGAGAACAGTACACATAAGAACGGAAGGAACATGAACCCTGTTCTTCAAACAGACCAGGCGGTCTCCTGCTTTCACCCTTTGCTCTGCTGTCCCCCTGCCGGGAGCGCTTCTCCCCCAGACCTCTCCCTGTCTTGCTGCTGTGACTTCCTTCAAGTCTTTGCTCAAATCTCAGCTTCTCAGTGAGATTTTCCCTGACTGTCCCCTTTTGTCCTGCAGCCCTGCTCTTTCATTTTTTAACAGGACTCATCATCTTCTAATCTGGTTTATAATTACTTATCAAGATGGCTGCTGTGCCCAACCGAGTAAGCAGCAGGGACCCAGGTACCAGACATGGCTGCTTTACCTGGTCACTGTGTGTCTTTCCTGCTAATACACGAATACCGCAAGGGCAGAGATCTTTGTCATCTTGTTTCTGGGGCATTCCTAGCACCTGAACAATGTTTGGAGGAGCGTGGGTGCTCAGTAAATATTTGTTGAATAAATGAACAAATAAAGCATATGATTCTAGGTGATTTGAGGGTGGGAAGTAAGGCAAGAGAAGTATGAAGGGTTTTATGAGTCACGGCTTTAGGTATTACCCAAAGGTAACTGAAGGACAGTTCAGAGTTTCAGGTACAGAGAAGTAGGCTCAGATTTTCGGATTTGAACAGATCCCTTTGGCTAAAGTGTGTGTGTGTTGGGGGGGGGGGTGTGCGGGGCAGGGGTAGGGGGGTGTTTTGAAAGATGAGGCCGGAAACCAGTTTCTTAAAAGAAATTTCTATCAGCAGGTAGGGGGTTGGCTACTGCTGCAGTCCAAGCAAGATATGATAGTGGCCTAAATATAGGAGGATATTGCCCTTGGAGCCAAGCAACAGACATGGATTAGAGGTGAACTGGAAGTGGTGTGAGTAGCACTGGGTGATGAGTCCAGTTTTGGACATGCAGAGATAAGATGAGCAGGTCGGTATTTTCACACAAAAAGTCTGGGCTGGAGGTAACTTGAGGTGTTTTCTTTTTGGAACTAAAATAGAGCTTTGTGGTATTAAAATAGATGTTCTGACCGGGTGACTAGTTTCATTTTCTAGACTTCCAGGTGTATCCCAGTGTGGAGAGCAGGGGTGGTAATCCTGTGCCTCCTTGTCCAGAAGGCAGAGTGACTAGATTTGCTGTCTCCAGTAGAAGGCTAAGTGGGCAATGGCAGACTGTGATCAGCAAGTGTGAAGGCGGGGCCAGATGCTTTTGGCGAGCTGTGATAGGCCAGCGGTGATTAGCGAGGAGGAGGAGCAGAGCCAAGGCCCAGCAGATTTATCAGAGGGAGGATCACTGAACTCACCCTAACTGTGTCAGGAGCCCTGATTGTGCAGGTTATACCCAAGGAGTGATGACGGCTCTTGTCTCAAATCACGGCCTCATCGTCAAGCCAGCCGTGTCCTGGTGCTGCTCTCAGGGTGGGGCAGAGCGGCCACACTGGTACATTTCTGGGATCCCCCAACTGGGCAGACGGGACATCTGGCAATTGTGTGGCTCTCCTCAACGCACAGGCGTTCTGCAAAGTGAGCACGAGGGCACGTTGTGGCTCCTCAGGAAAGGGAGGAAAAACAGATTTCCAGAAGTGGCTGGGAAGTGTGTCTTTCCCTTCTGCTTTACCCAGCTCTGGTGTCCACTAGTGGGGTAGTGGGACAGAGAAGTCCAGGCGCTCTTTTTGGGTTGCTCCCCACCCTCTTACTGTCTTTATAAACCTGGCACTGCTCAAGTCTCTGAACTTCTCTTTCTTAATGGCAAAACGGAGCCAATTATGTTCACAGGGTGTTGCCGTGAGGGTAATGTAAGTGGATTCATAGACAGCTCTTTGTGCAGCGCCTGACACAGAGTCAGCACTGACAGTGTTAGCCACCACTGTTCGTAACATAAGGGTCATTTTCTTGTCATCGCAATAAGGCACCTGTCTATGTACTTAAAAGCCTGGGGATGGGAGGACCTTGATAGCAGAGGAGACAATGTTAGTCCTCCATGAGCAAGAAACTCTCCCCCAAAGAACCTCGATCAAGATGGAGGAGAACGACCTGAGAGGAGGGTCTTGTAAGAGTCAGAGTCAGGATTTTGTCCGAATTGGGAAGAGCGGGCTGTCCATCTCAGTGAGGCGAGCACAGGCTGTGAAATGCGACAGTCCCAGGACCTGTCCCTGTAACTTACACTTCAGTTTCTCAGTCTCAATGCGAATAATATTTTAGAAGCAAAATAATGTAATTCACCTAGTATTTTGCAGCTATTTGTTATATTATCTCTGTACTCCGATATAGGGTTTTCACATTTTACGCTCTCTAAAGTTGAGATGTGACTTAGAAAAGCAACTTGACAGGTGGTCTTTTTCTCCTGGAAAATGTTTTGATATATTCTACAATCAGTGGCCTCCTAGAATCCAGAGAATATGGTGTGATTATTTTTATAAGTATTATTTCTCCAGCTTTTGCTTTTATCTTGGAGTGGTAGAGGAGAGCTGCAGGGTGGGGAGGGCTCTAGTCTGAGGAAAGAAGAGCTGAATTGGGAGGCTGATTAGGTCGGTAAAAGGGAAGTATTTTAGGGTCTTAGCTTTTTATTGTATGACCACAGGGTCCTGACATTTGTGCTGTTACTATTTTTGGTAAATACATGACTTATGTCTCATGTTGGAATGGTTACCATTTCCTGATGGGCCCTCCCATTGTGGAGACCAACAGCTTGTTTCTTAGAAGTGAATCTTTACATATATTGTGGACCTGGAGAGAGGGGAATTCAAGGGACCTGGAGTCACGGAACAGATGCAGGAAGAGATACCGAGAAGCTTACACATCAAACCCAGACCTACAGGAAGCTGCTTTGCCCAGAAGTCTTTCCTCACTCATTCAGACATTCAGTAAATATTTATTGAACAACTACTTGGTACCAGATGTACGAGTTATGCTCTCCGATTCTCAGTCCATTAGACATGCACGTGACTCATTCGTCTTTGAGAACATCAGATAACTTCTAGGAACATTTTAGGGTTGCTTACCATGAATGCGAATTATTTCGCTAGGTTGCGTTTCTAACATTGAGGTGGTATCAGCTGCCTGAGTCAAGGACACTTTGATGGTGAACATAGTCACTGTGGATACATAGAGGGGACAGGGCTGTCCTAGGTCATTCTGAGAGGAGGGAGGTGGAGAGAGCAGGTTGGGACCAAATAAAGGCGTGGGGGACTTAGGGGAGGTGACAGTGAGAGACAGGTGCGGGACAGGTAGTGGGAATAGACAGGAAACAAACACCTGTTGAATGAATTTATAGAGACAAAGATAAGGCCACCTTTAGAGTCATGTGCTCAGTATAGAAGCCATTTTTTTTTCTCCTTCTTTGCTCTAGAAGTATCTTGGCCAAAGGGGTCTTACGTACAGGTTAGTTCTAGTTCTGGTCAATCTTAGCAGCCTATCTAATTGGATGAATAGGCATGTGAGAGCCAAGCCACAACCTGCTGACCATTTACAACTGTGTTCTTTGAGCAGTAATTCTGAGTTGCATGATGGCGATTGGCTTTCAGTATCAGAATTACCTGCTGGGTCTTTCCAAGTGGCACAAGTCCAAGGTCCACTCCCACCCCCCAACAACAGCCTGGAACCACCAGTGACCTGAGAATCAGTGCTTGAGTGCAGGGTTTCTCTACCTTGGCGCTGTTGACACTTGCTTGGGGCTGTCTAATTCTCCATTGTGGGGGGCTGTCCTATACATTATAGAATGTTTAGCTTTGTCCCTGGCCTCTACCCAGTAGCACCCCCTTCCCCAGTTGCAATAACCAGAACTATGTCAAGGCACCACCACACGTCCCCTGCGGGGCACAATCGTTGCCTGTTGAGAACCACTTCCATCATTGTTACTGATGAAAATCCATATGACCAGTCAGGTGGTGGTATGGTGGTAGTTTTAAGTGGTCGATAATGACTGGCACCAGAGAAGAAATGGAATCTGAACCTTCTACAGCTTGTGTGTCACTTTAAAAGTTGGAGACTCCTTAACCATGTACTGTTTGCGTGACTTTCTGAATCACCCCTGTGCCCAAGCTCCTACTGGGTGTCCTTCAGACCTCTTCCTTCTTTGTTTTACTCTACCTTAGCCTCATGGATGCGTGAACTGTGAATTTCCTCTTCTAGAGCCAAAAAGAAACAGCCAGTAGTGAAGTTCTTCTTTTGGAAGACAAATAAGTATATTCATGCCCCTGTACCGGGAAGGCTCTGTGATACCAAGCGAAAGTCCGATTGAATTAACCAGACTCAAAAGCATTCATATGCATAGAAGACTATGGATTCATATCCATGGATTCAGTGAGAACCCACTGGAATGTATGAGCTCTTCCTCGAAATTGCAAGAGGAACCAACTTGCCGCTCATCTACAAACTCGTGAAGGGAGGAAATCAGAGCATGGCATTCTCTATCACAAGGACACAGTTTTTTTTTCCTCCTAAGTGCATATACATAGATTATTAGCAGCATCTAATATATGACAAGGACGGACATGGCCTGTCAAGGAAGACAAATAGCTGCTCTGTTCTCTGTGCAGTGCACTGGGCTTACCCATCTGGAAGAGTGTAGTGGGCAGAGTGAATGTGCAGATTCCTTATTGAGATGGATGGAGGGGCCATTTAAGGGAATACCATCAGCCAGCGTAGGACCAGGTGAAATTACCAGCTTCCTTAGAAGCAAAAGGATATGTGTGTGTGTGTGTGTGTGTGTGTGTGTGTGTGTGTGTGTGTATATATATATATATATATATATATATAATATGGTTTTTTTTCATTGACAATCATCTGCATTAGACGAGGAAACTCTGGTTTCTGTTTTCTTATTTGCCATTTGATGGGTCTTAGGGACAAAGAAGGCATGACAATTTGGGGCCTCTCTTCTTTACTGCTCAGATGTCCCAAGAGACCCCATAATAGCAAAAAAATCTTAAAGATTAAAAATAAGATTTTCTTAAACCCAGCCAATAATCCTCTTTTTATTTTTGAAATGATGTGATAGTAGGCTATTTAAAAAAAGAAAAAAAAAGAAAGGAGGCAGCCCATGACTTGGAGGGAATTGGGGAGGAGAGAAGGAAGGGGTTTGGGGCAGCGATGGAATTTACTTTCTTTTTTAAGTGAACTAAGACGTGGAAACAACTGAAATGCCCATCGGTAGATGACTGGATTAAGGAACTGTGGTACATTTATACAATGGAGTATTACGCAGCCATAAAGAAAAAAGAAATCTTACCATTTGCAACAACATGGATGGATCTAGAGAACATTATGTTAAGTGAAATAAGTCAGAAAGAGAAAGACAAGTACCATATGATCTCACTTATATGTGGAATCTAAAGAAAAGAATAAGTGAATGAACTAATCAGAAACAGTTTTGGGGACAAAGAAGAAAAACTGAGGGTTGTTAGATGGGCGGGGAGGAAATTAGAACACAGTCGGTAACCACAAGATGGCCTCAGGGTTTTTGAAAATTAATTTGGGGAACATAATCAATAATGTTGTAAAGATTTTGTAGGGTATCCGATGGACACGTGTCCCATTTGGGAGACCACCTCAGGGATGCTGTAGGTGCCTGATCACGGCTCTGTACACCTGAAGCTGAACAATAATGAATGCCAACTATAATTTTATATATATAATGTGATGGCTCGGTGCGAGGTCGGAGGGATAGTGGATGGGGGGATGGGGGGAGGGGGGTTCACAGTGTGAGGGATATAAATGATGAACATCTAAGTATTACCTTGTCTTGTGCACCTGAAACTAATAAAAAGAAAAAAAATGTTTTGGAACAATTTTTTGATTTACAGAAAAATTTAAAAATAGTACCGAGTTCCCATGTATACCTTGCACCCTGTTTCCCTCATTATTAATATTTTATAGTACATTTGGGGGGAAACTTGCTTTCTTAAGATGCCTACTGCAGCTCAGAGTGGGCATGTAGTCTGGATGTTCTCCATACATTAGCTCCTTTCATCCTCACAACAATCCTAACAAATGGATAGTCCAATCCCCACTTTAGAAGAGAGAAAACCCAACACTTAAAAAGGTGAAATAATAGATCCTGGTCATCTAGCTAATAAGTGGCAGAGCCAGGATCACAGCCTGTCTCTTTTCCTTTGTTTGTTCAGTCTGCAGGTTTTAAGGATTGCCCCTTGTCAATCTCTGAGTTGATCTTGAGCTGTAATATGGGTGAGGTATGGTATATCCGCCATCATAGAAATAACACTGGAATTGAGAATTCAGAAGGACACATAATACTGAGAAAGGACCATTGTGAGAGACAAGGGGTATGTACCAAGCACAGTGGTTCCACCATGGAGTCAGTTATTAACTTTGGGGACTGGGAAGGGCATCACCTACAACAGGAGATAATTGGTCGTGTGCATTGGCTGGAGATGTGGAAAAGGGGGAGCAGGCCATCCAGGCAGGAAAACAGAATGGGACAAAGTGATAAAGACATTAAACAGCATGTCATATTGCCCAAACTTCAGGGCGTGGGGGTCCCCTGTGGCTGGCGTATTTCATACAAAGTATTGAATATGGGAGGATGGATTGGGAAGGTGCTGGAAGATTGAAAAGTTGGCAGGAGCTAGGTCATGGAAGGTCTGCCATGCCAAGGAGTTTGGGCTTTTCCAGAAGACAGTAAGAATCCATTGACAGTCTCCAAGGAGAAGACCGCTCTAGTCAGACCAGGCAGTCATCAGTATAGAAAGGTGATTGTGCTGTGGGGAAATGGGTTGGATGGTGCAAAACCAAACACAGAGTCCAATTGGTCGGCTGTGTCAGTAACCCAAGAAGGAAATGATCACTGCCTGAGCTAAGGTGGAGGTAGGATGCCGCAACACAATCCATTCAAAATGGATGTCCAGATAAGATACGGTACCAGAGGGAAAAGATTTATAGACGACCCTTATTTCTCAGTTTAGCAGATTGGGTGCAGAATGCAAGAGGAAACATTGATTTAGGGTGAGATAATGCACTGAGCTCTTCTGCCTCTGTGATTTTTGTTGTTATTGTGGCGGTGGTTGATATTTAACTATAACAAATGCTGTTTTATAATATACTACGTTAGTGCTCCACTGTCGTAGGAATTCTTTTTTGCCTGCTGGGCATTCATGTCTCCTTTCCACAAACATCAGAGTATCTGCTTTTCTTTCAAAAAGCATGTCTCTCCTTGACTCAATTGGTTTTCAGTGTACATATGGGTACAAGGGTAAAAAGGGTATGACCCAGTCCTAGCCAGCAACAGGACCCCCCTGGCTATCGTGATTGGTTCAGGGTGGTCATGTGACCTGAGCTAAGCCAATCAGAACTAATGAGCCTTAAGCTAAGGTTTTTTTGCTGGAAAAATTTTCCACGGCAGTTGCTAAACTCTGAGGATGTGAGACTGGAACTTCCATTAGTTTTTTGCCACTGTGTCAAAGGTCCCCAAGACCACTTCTAGATTTAGTGCTTTGCTAGTGGAACTCACAGGACTCAGTGTGAGTCATGGTCATGGCTATGACTTTTTATTGCAAAAGGACAGAAAGCAAAACCAGCAAAGGATGAAGCCCCTATGTAGCCAGTCTCAAGCTTCCAGAGTTTTCTCCCAGTGGAGTCACACAGGACACACTTATTTCCTCCAGCAATGAGTTATGGCAACGTGTGAAATGGTATCTACCAGGGAAGTTCCTTAGAAAATCATCACCCTGTATTTTTACTGGGGGCTGGTCCCATAGGCACCCCCTACCTAGCATATACCAAATCGCAGACTTCCGGAAGGAAAGCGGGTGTTCATCATAAACCATAATATTTGTACAAACAATTTAGACATGGTGGGCCATTGTTACCAGGGAATCGTCAGAACCTTCCGGGAACCCAAATTTGCACAGGCCAGTGAAGGGCCAACTTTGCAAGCAAGCCTTTCAAAGGACAGTGGTCTCAGGCCAGCTATGTTACCTCTTCCTGCACAACTACACTGTCTGAGAGTGAATGCAAGTCTGAGAGCATGACAGGAGAAACAGATTCCAAATTATATTGTGTTGGAGTCCCTAGTTCCAGCCATAAGAAAGGAAAAGTTCACTTTTTAAAAAATTTCTTAAGTCAGTTTAAATTTCTGTCACTTGCACCCGTAAGAAGCACGCTGGCTAATACTCTAAATAAACAAGTGTACTCTTTTAACTTCTTTCCCACATGTCCCCATCACCGTTACCCTTCTCAAACAGAGGGTGTCCTCTTCAGTGACCGGGACTGGCTAATAGACATTTGTAAATTTTTGGTACATGGATAAATTTTCTTTAGCATTTTAGAGGATTATTCCGTCTAGATGATAAAGGTGGATTTAGGAACCTATTTAGCCACAAGTGTAACCTAAATTAAAAATTTGACCTAGCTGAATATCTCCTTGATCTTCCTTTTGCAAATGACTCTTCCCTGAGAAATTGGCCACTGCTCATGGGAAGCAGTGTCTCCAGCTTAGGCTCTGTCCTGGGCTTTCTTCCTTCTTTGGCCTAATTAACTGTGTCATCATCATTCCAGCAGATTAGGTGTGTGCCTTCCTGGGACATCCATTAAAAAACAAATCACTGCTTGTCAAAGTAGAAAGGTGGCATGTTGAAAGATAAATTTTCTTTGTAGCCTTGCACAGAGGCAGTAGGAAACAAAGGAAGTTGAGTAGTGGTTTCACTGACTTGCACGCATGCAGGAAAAACGAACTGGAAGGGCTCTGTACTAGTTCAGTGCTTTGTGGTGCGAAGGTCAAGAAAGGTCCAGAAGGTCTTTATGTTGTGTGATGCAGGACTCTTGTAAAGCAAGTCACTCTACCTTTTGGATCCAAGAATATCTGTTCAATGAGTATGTATTGAATGACTGGTGAAGGAATGAATGAATCTGTAAAACCATTGGGTTCGATGGGGTGATCTCAATGTTCCTTTCGGGTTTGTGAATCTTATACAAATTTATCCTGTCGGAGGCAGAGCCAGAATCATGTGAAGTAAGCGTCTTTGATGCCTCAGTTGCCCTCACACACTGCGTTTATCTGCTAGTAGTAAATCCTGCTGGCTCTGGCTTCAACAAAATATAGCCCAATCCAAGCCTAGTAGATGCTAAAAAATTAGTTATTGAGCAAACAAAATTAGGTTGTCAGCCTCTATGGTTTTGGATTCTACAATCTTCTTTTCCCTTTCTGCTCCTGTCAAGTAGCAAATCACAGATGGCCTGGAGTCACCAGCGGGACTTCAATGCTGAGGTTATATACATAGGCTCGAAATACTATCTAAGGCAGCAATGGTGACACAGAGTAAAAGGGAATGATGATCCCAAGAGAATTTAGACCTCCTAAGAATGAACGGTGACCTGCTGGCTCAGCCCGGCGAGAATCTCAAAACATAACATTTGGCTTCCAAATCTCTGTCTCTGGAGAGAGGTGTGGAAGCCATTGCAATGGGAGGTGAGCTTTTGGATACCCCTTGATGCTTTTCATAGCAGCACACAGTAGGTGCATGTCCCTAAATGTTTGATTCTCTGACTTCGGCTTTTAGAGATATACTAATAGTCCATGGAATCAGCTCTGTAAATTAAAAAATAATAATATGGGGGAATGAAATATGTTTTCCTTGTAGAACAGGAAGAAGAGAATTCTAGACAGGAGGGGGTGGTGGATGGGGAGGGGGGATGTGGGGCAGCATAAAGGTAAAGAGCTTTAACTCCAGAGGCAAAAACAAGAATTTACTAGACCCTTTGAAGAATAGACTGCTCTGTCACGGATATCATTAAGGTTTGGGAGTCTGATCCACTTGATACGTGTGTATCATGAATAAAACAATGCATGTACGTATCCGCACAAAGAAGAAAATAGAACTCCTGTATTTCTAATACCTAGAGTTGCATGTTGTTACCCTTTTAATGTATTTCCTTCCAGGCACTTTTCTGTGCATATAAAATTGGTTTTTTTTAATATAAAATTGAGGTCATATTATCATACTGTTTGTATACTCGTTCTTTTTTCTTTTAACTACATATTGAAACCATTTTCCTATGTTCAGCACTGTGTCATTTTTCTGCTTCTTGGTGTTCCATTGCATGGCTGTATTCTTATTTGTCTAGTCAGGCCTTCTGGGATGGAGTCTTAGGCTGTTTGCAGCTGTTGTGGGTATTCTCAAAGAAGAGTGAAATGCAAGCCCCGTCTTTTGATCACTGTAAGGCTGTGGTTCTAAGGCTGCTCCTGTAAAGACGTGTATAGACGCTCTGAGCTCAACAGTGCAGGGTCATCATGGCTACAAAAAGGATCAGAGAGCCCCGTGTTCAAGTCCCAGCCATGGCTGTGTGACCTTGGATGTGCCAGTCAATCTCTCCCTGCTGTGCAGGAAAAACTGGGCACCTCCTCTACCAGTTCTCAGAGGCTGGCCTCAGGCTTGGACCATATCATGTACCGTTCTGTTCCCGTCACGTCTCCCAAATGCAGTTGTCTGCCAGTTACTACCATCCTTCAGGAAGAAGGATGTCCAGGCCCACCCCTTACCGACAAAGAATGTCTGGTGTAGGCACTGGACGTCCATATGTTTATGAGCTCCTATGTAATGCAGGGTGCAGTCAGGGTTGAGCTCCATGCCCAAAAGTTACTGACCTGGGACCTGCTGGCTCCTGCAACAAAAGAGACATTGTGTCTTGGCTGTTTCGTTATGGGGCTGGTGGGGCAGGGTAGGATTTGGGAGAAGTGTCTGGAGACAAGATTAAAATCCTGGCACTTGTGCCTCCCGGGGAAACGTGCCGACCTCTTTGTTTTATGTCAAGAGCTCAAACACTGATCAAAATCCTGTCGGACATCGTAAATACCAGAAAAGGTCAGGATGGGGATGGTCGTGGGATCAGGCACATGCAGCCCCGCTGAGAGTGGCACTTGGTCATCCCCTATTTTCGCTGCCACACATTGTGGGGGGGTGTTAGGGGGAGGACTTGGCATAGGGTGCCCCAGCCCCAGAACAGGCTCACATGGCTCTGTTGCTTTTGCCGAAGGAGGAGAAATGCCATTTTCTCAGCAGTCGTTCTCCTTGACTCTAGTGTAGTTGGCATGTGGTTATTCTGTAACTTCTCTGCAAATATTCATAGAAAGAGAAGGGGAGTAGAAGGTGGGAGGTGTTAATATTTCCTGAGCTCCTATTTTGTGCAGAGGGGATGGGAGGACTGTCCCCTTACTCCGGGCCCAGTGCCCATAGTACAGCGGAGAGGCCTGAGGTCACATGGCCAACAGTGGCAGGGGTGGGAATTTCATCCCAGTCAGCAGAACATCAAAGCCTGTAATTTTTCCTCAGGACTACACATCTTAAGAGTTCAGGGGCTTTAATTAGACCATTTCTGGGTAACCAGTTCTTGATGGTGACAATCAGAAGGAAATCCCATTGTAGGCTATTTAAAGGAACTTCCCACCTAATTCCAGTCTAAGTAACAGAACAAGATATACTTGAGCGGGTCACTTCCTTCAGTGGGCCCACATGGGAACCCCACTGGCTCCTTTAATCAAAGAACATTTCAGTCCTCGGGTGGCAGTGGAGTAAGGGAAGTATAGATGCCCATGGATTTGGGGAGTTTACCTGCAAGGCCTTTTATTCAAAGAGCTGGCAGGAATCCATTGCCAGGCCTTGCTTTGTGTCTAAGTGTAGATGTAAGACTATAAGTTCTCTTCACACCTTTTAACTGTATCCCATAGTAAGAAATACATTTTACATCACAATCTAAAAAATAGGTGTGTGTGAACACATACACCTATACACCTATACACATATAAACACATATATACACACATCTATACAGACACACTATGTAGATGAACAATTAAATCAGTAGCTTCCTAAAACAATACTTAGCCTTACTATGGTCGATGAAGTTTTATATTTCTCTCATCTATTTGGCATATTTTCATTTTTAAAGTGCTATTCAAAACCCACAAAATTATTTTCGTAGCCCCTAATGCATCACAAACTTTAGTTTCAAAAAAGAATTGGACTAGACGTTCTCTTAAGACGTCTTTTGACTCTGTATTAGCATTCTAAAATTCAGCAAAGCTGCCAGTAATCAGAGAGATCATAAACTCATTTTCTAGAATCCATGTGCTGGAGAGGGCCATGGGGATCTCCCTTAGGCCGCTTCCCTCTTGCCTGGCAGCTCTCCACTTAAATAAGCTAACATTTGTGTGGCACTGTCAAGCACAGTGGCTGGCACATAGTAGGGGGCTCCAGACGCCTCATTTTCCTGTCTTCCCAGGCAGGCACCCTGTATTAATTCATCTCTATTCCTAGCAGCTAGTGTAATGCTCAGCATTGGGCTCAGTAAATTAATAGGGGGGAAAAATAAAGAAAAAAAAGCGTGGTTCAATTCTCTCTCTCACTTTCTTCTTTTTTTTTTTTTTAACCTTTGGGGAAGATTGCAAAGTCTGCTTTGATAAAGCCATGCATTTATTTTTTAAGTCGTGTCAACCCAGGAACATGTATCGAATGAATGCCTGCTCTGTGCCAGGTAATGTAGGACGTGAAAGATGCTAAGCAATGCACAGGAAAGGGCAGGGATTCTTGTTCTTAAGGAATTCCTGTAGAAAGGGAGACAGGGAAGGATTAGAAGTAGACACAACGGCAAAGTTCTGTGGTCATTGCTTATGCAGAACGTTTACAGAAGCATTTAGTGAAGGGTCTTAAGATGGGGAGGTTATCCTGCCTGATATGGGTGAGCCCTGAACGTAATGAGTGTCTGTGATGTAATAAAAAATACATGCATTCCGTCTTTGTCCCTGTTTCCTGACAAAGAGCCTCTGAACTCGTTGGGATTTCCTGGGTAACAGGAGTGTGTCTTATTCTAATAAGGCTACTCTTGGTGGGCCTCCAGATAGCTTTAGGGTGGGGCTGGTTGCCAGAAAAACTAAGGTCTGATTAAAGGGTTGGAACCTTCAGCTCCCCTTCACCCCCCACCCCACTCCGGGAAGGGGAGATGGGCTGGAGATTGAGGTAATCGCCATTGGCCAATGGTTTAATCAATCATATATAGTGAAACTTCCATAAAAATCTCTAGAGAGGGGATTCTTTGAGCTTCCAGCTTGGTGAACACTTGGAGATGCTGGAAGGGTGGCACACTTGAGCTTCCAGCTTGGTGAACACTTGGAGATGCTGGAAGGGTGGAGATGCTGGAAGGGCATGGCCATTCTGTGACCCTTTCCCAGATACCTTGTCCTATGCTTCTCTTCCATTGGGCTGTTTATGAGTTGAACCTTTTATAATAAACTGGTGATAGTGCCATGTTTCCCTGAAAATATGACCTAACTGGACCATCAGCTCTAATGTGTCTTTTGGAGCAAAAATTAATATAAGACCTGGTCTTATTTTACTATATTATAAGACTGGGTCTTTAATATAATATAATATAATATAGTATAGTATAGTATAGTATAGTATAGTATAGTATAGTATAATATAATATAGTAATGTAATGTAATATAATATAATATATAATATAATACCAGGTCTTATATTAATTTTGCTCCAAAAGATGCATTAGAGCTGATTGTCTAGCTAGGTCTTATTTTGGGGGAAACACGGTAAGTAAAGTATTTCCCTGAGTTCTGTGAGTTGTTCAAGCAAATTATCAAACCTAAAAGGTGAGGGTTGTGGGAACCTCTGACTCTGTGTCCAAGTTTGACAGGGTGGGGGTAACCTGAGGACCCAGTACTTGCAACCAGTGTCTGAAGTGAAGGCGGTCTTGTGGGCCTGTGCCCCTAGAGCAATGGGGTCTGTGCTACCTCTGGAGGTTAACGTCAGATTGAATTCGATTGTAGGACACCCAGTTGGTGTCCAGAGAGCGGGAGAACTGGTTGGTGTGAGGAAAATCCTACAAATTTGGAGCCCGAGGTGTTATGAGTAAAAACAGTTGAGAGTGTCCTTATACAAGGGAGATACAGGGAGATCTGACCCCAGAGAGAAGTAGAGACTGGAGGGAGGGGTGTGCCCTGAAGATAGAGGAAGGGGCCCCAAGCCAAGGAATGCAGGCAGCACCTAGAGGCTGAAAAGGGCAGGAAACAGATTCCCCCCTCACAGCCTGCCAACACCTCCACTTCAGCCCAGTAAGATTTCACACTTATATCCAGCACTGGAAGATCATAAGTGTCTGTGGTTTTATGCTACTGAGTTTGTGGTTATTTGTTATAGCGATTAGGAAACTGATACCCAAATAGCCTTTGGAATTTGCTTCACTTCTTTAAGCCTCGTGTAAAAATTGGGGATACATGGGAATAGTCACATGTGAAGTCGTAACTGTGTGTGGTTGTGGTGAGAATTGTGTATGAATACTTGAACATGGGGTTTAACCAACTGCCTGACACGTAGTAAAGCTGAATTTGTTTATAGGAGTAGATAAAGATGAGATGAGAAGTAGTCACAGATCGGATTTATGTTTTATCGGAAAGGCTTGCTGGCTTGTCTTTGTTTCTAGCTAAGCTCTCAGCACTGACGACAAGGGACCGTATCTGTCCTGTTTATCACCATCTCCCCAGTAGCACGGGCCCCAGCATGTTTGGCATTCCATAATTAATTGACAAACGATCCAGTGCATGCTGTGTTGTATTTAGAGGTTGTAAATCACGGAAAGGGAATGAACACAACAGAAAGCCGTTTATAGAGGGAGAGATTACAGGTCGGCAGGCCAGTGTGGCCACCACCATAATCCCAGGCGAGAGATGATTTGGTTAAAATCCCTCATATGGCGCTTTTATGCTCATGCCCCTTCATTCTGTTCTCGGAGCAAGAGAACAGCTGCACACTGTCCTCAAATGGTCTCTTCTCTACCATTAATTTGTTCTTCAGCCTTCTCTTTCCAAGCAAAATGACCCAAATTATCCTGGCGTTCTGTTGTTCAGAGTATTGTAATGCCTTGCCGGTGTTGCAGGCGACAGCCCAGAGGACAGATTTGGCTTGTACACGTGTTTTTAAGTGACCCACACATCCTTTTTCTAAAAACAGCAACGTGATTTATAAAACATGGCAGATTGAACACATGAGCTTGTTTCCACACCTTTCCAAAGTCCACTAAAATGAAAGGAAAGGAATAAAAAAATAAAAAAATTAAATTAAAAACACACACACATATTTACAAGGACAAAGAAAGTGGGAGAGGAGTACAGCAGACAAGGGACCTCAATAAGTTGGGGGGCAGAGGGAGGAGTGGGAGCTGGCATCACCGAGCAGTGGTCCAGTTGGGCAGCAAGATAGCAAACAGGCTGCTGGAGTCCACGTATCCCAGACAAGTCTCAGCCATGAGAGGCTCCAGGTACCTGCAAACCTGGTGTGGAGTGGGTCTGAAGATGAGCTGTTTGGTCAATAATCTATATAAGAAACAACTGGAACCGCACCCCTTCCTACAGCCCATGGAGCAGGTGGACAGTCCTCCCCTTTGCTCTTGGGACACACTGCACCCACGTGGCTCTAGACACAGCTCATCAGGGACAGATGGGGTCGGGGCAAGGCACTGGAGTAAAAATCGGGAGATTGCTTGGAGGTCTGTGTCCTGACAAGGAAGACCCTGCAGCCCCTGCAGCCCCCTCCTCTACTCAGAGCTCTACTCAGAGCTCAGAGCTCTACTTAAGGCCGGTTTTGTATTTTCCAGACAAGAAATTGTATGATGTCCGTGGGGAAACAGCCCAGACCAAGAGTCTGGCACTGATGTTGGGACAGCCCACTGTGTTCATGTAAGGTAATTGTAAATTATTACTCTCAGCTTCCACCCCACCCTCTGGACTCGGCTCTGAGTAACTCGGGCTAGGACTTTGCTAACAATTCAGTATCGCCAGTGGCTCCTGTGAGGTTTTACAGATAGGGCATTAGAGGGAAACTAAGGCTGGAGGGAAGAGGGCACTTGCTTCTGCTAGTCTACTTTTTGTTTTTGGCAAAATATCCCAGCGGTGTTTCCTCACCCCATTGTGCAGTTCATTCCAGTCTTTGCCCATACCCGCACTGGGGTCCCCCTTCCAAGCTCCTAAAGTCTAGTTATCCTAGTGCTTTCCCTTTGTTTTCCCAGCCATAGGAATGGCAGTTTTCACACGGGTGCTATTGACGAGATTTCTCAGTATTCCTGTTTTGCTTCTACCTGGCTAGCAACGCTTTATTAATCCCTTCATGGGGTTCCTCTTTCTTAACTGGCCCCTGATGGCCGTGACCCAGTAAAAGGCGATGACTTGCTTCATTACCCTTTAGGGAAGGCCAACAACCCAAAAGCCCACCCACAGGAGATATTGGTCCAAGTGTACAACCTTCCAGTGATAAGATTCACAAGTCTGGGGATTTAACCTACAGCATGGTGATTATAGCTGACAATACTGTATCATATACTTACCTGAATGTTGCTAAGAGAGTAGACCTTAAATGTTCTCACCACCAAGAAGAGAAATGGTAACTGTGTGATGGGACGGAGGTGGTAGTTAATACTACGGTGGTAATTATTTTGCAATTCACAAATGTATCAGATTAACACTATACACCTTAAACTTACATAGCGTCACATGTCAAATATATATCAATAAAACTAGGGGGGAAAATTCTTTTAAAAAAGCCCACCCACAAACTCAAAGCTGCCAAGTCATTCTTATGTGCCTCATTCATATGTACTGTGAAGAGTCAGTAGACATTGGAGGAAAAACTCTTCATGTAAAAGTCAGAGGTCAGTTTTGACAAATTGAAAAAAAGGAGTAAGAACCAGAGATACGGCAGAGAGGAGCAGGAAACTTTTAAAAGCTGAAATTAATGTCCTCAGAGAGAGATAAAACCGCTATTTCAGTCATAAACCCTGAATAGGATCCTACATAAAGAAACATTCAGTAAAACAAGGAAGAGCCCTGGGAAATGAAAGAGATGAGAACTGCTGCTTTCAAGAAAAGGTCAAAAGTTAGAAGACAAGGTTGAGCGGTTCTCTTTAAAATGACACAGAATGACAAGGATCTAAACAATAGGGAGACGGAAGATAATTAGAGGATCAATTAAACATTCCCACATCTGATTAATAGGAGATGAGGAAATCTTATTTTTTTTAAAAAAGTATGCATTTCTAGATTGAATGGGCTCACCAAACCCTCAGCACGATGGTGGTAAATTCTGACTGTGGCACTTAACTAACTTTTGTTACTAAAGAAGTGTGGGGACGGAGTCCCAGAGAGCAATTTCCAGGCTCTCAGTCTCATGTGGAAAGGTGCTGGCTCGGGTAGTAGATGGCCATCAGCTGTGACTAGTTGGCCGTCAGCTGTTACCAGTTAGGCATTAGCCTCTAATATAACTGCCGTGGCTCTGCTAGCTAGCGTGAGGTGTGGAGTGCAGGTTACAGAGAGGCGGATTGCAGTTAGCAAGTGAGGTTGGTTGTCAGAAGCGTACGGCGGGTTGCGGATCGTGTGGCTCCTGCTTCCTGTGTCTCTAACCCAGCCGCCAGCGAGACTACAGTGGTGTGACTCCCCTGTCTATGGCTCCGTGGGTGTTCCTTTTTGGCCTCACCATGTCCTGTGGTCTTATGTGTGGGGAGCGGGAGCTGAGACCCCGCCTGACACCCTGCATAACAGGAAGTTACTATGTCATTCTGGGATTCTATTTTCTTGTAAATAAGTGGTGATGAAAATAGTCCCTCATAGAATTGATGTGAGCTTAAATCGTATAATACGTACAAACATTCAGTACAGTTCTTGACACAGCATTACATAAACAGATTATTAATAACACTAATAAATAGCATTATTATCCAGAAGATTCTTTAGCTTCATCTTACTCTTCAATAGGGAGGGGGGCTTACAGTCTACGTTCTTTTAAATGACTAGGCTCAGGAGAAAAGAAACACAAACTAACGTTTATTGAGCAGCAAATGCCACTCTCCAGCAAATGCTAACTTTTCTGCGCTTCATTTTACAAGATAAATTATTGATAAAGATCCACAGTCTGGGTGTTTTACATCCATTGTATCGTGAAACGGAGGCTTGGCGAACATACCCGATTTCAGAACTCCCATTGGCCTCTTCACCTCTGAGAAAGGGAATTGCCTGCCGGCAGAGGCGGCCTGCTGCAGTTTCCGAGGGGCCAGATGGGCTGACAGCCTCTACACCGTGGAGCTAATTTAAAAACAGGAAGGTGTTCCGAATAGAACTCAGCTGACATGAAGAGTCCCAAGCGAGGCCTCATTCTTTCAAGCATGGACAGGGCCACCCAGCAGCTGACGATACCAACAAAATTGTCGGAATAGCTTAAAATTAACCAAATTTTTATGGGTACCTAAAAAGGCCGAAGAGCTCTTGGCTTTGCTAATAAAGCGAAAATCTGTTAAGACTGATATCCCAGCTTCATGGCTGGCTGGACCTGTCCCTCATACCTCCTAGGATGCTCAATTATGTATCGGGTTTTTACCTTCTCTAAAATGGTCCCCACAGTAAAGACATCTCCTTGATGTTTCTTTGTTCCGAATATCGAGTCGAAGGACAGATAAAGTGCTTCCCAGACAAGAAGAAGCTGAAGGAGTTCATCACCACCAAGCGAGTATTATAAGAAATGTTAGAGGGACTTCTTTAAGAAGGAAAAAAAAAAAGTAAAAAATATGAATACTAAAATGGCAATAATTGCACGTCTATCAACAATTACTTTAAATGTAAATTGACTAAATGCTCCAATCAGAAAACATAGGGTGGCTGAATGTATAACAAAACGAGACCCTTACATATGCCGCCTACAAGAGACTCACTTCAGATGGAAAGACACACAGACTGAAAGCAAAGGGATGGAAAAGGTATTTCATGACAATGGAAACAAACAAACAAACACCCCCCCAAAAAAACTGGGGTAGCAATACTTATACCAGACAAAATAGACTTTAAAACAAAGGCTGTATCAAGAGACAAAGAAGGGCCCCGTATGCCCACTTCTGGGTATTTATCCAAAGAAACCCAAAACACTAATTTGAAAAGATATATGCATTTATATGTTCATTGCAGCATTATTTACAATAGCCAAGATATGGAAGCAACCTAAGTGTCCATCAATAGATGAATGAATAAAGAAGAGGTGGTACATGTATACAATGGAGTGTTGCTGGGCTGTGGAAAAGAATGAAATCTTGCCATCGGCAACAACATGGATGGTCCTAGAGGGTATTATAGGGGGTGAAATAAGTCAGAGAAGGACAAATACCTTATGATTTCCCTTATATGTGGAACCTATCAAACAAAATAAACAAACATATAAAAGAGAAACAGACTCATAGATACAGAGAACATTTTGATGGTTGCCAGATGGGAGGAGGTTTAGCGGGATGGGTGAAAAAGGGGAAAGGATTAAGAAGTACAAATTGGTAGTTACAAAATATTCATGGGGCTGTAAAGTACAGCATAGGGAATATAGTCAATAATATTGTAATAACTATGTATGGTGCTAGGTAGGTCCTAGACTAATCGGGGGGATCACTTCATAAGTTATATAAATGTCTAATCACTATGTTGAACACCTGAAACTAGTATAATACTGTATGTCAACTGTAGTTGAAAAGTAAAACATTTAAAAATAAATATATTTACCTTTTTTTTAAATTACTTCCACTGAAAGACCTTGGCATCACGCATCAGATACAGCGAGCATGTCTTGAGCTCCGTCCTGTGATAGGTCTTGCTCTGTGCTGGTACCCCCGCACACTAGTTCATACACTCCGAGGCTATTTCCAATGAATTAATAACTGAGCATTATCTAGCAGTCGTTTTCAGGCCAGGTGTGCCTAACGCAATGCTTGAAACTCATGGAGGAATGAACACGCACCTGTTGTATGTATAAGGGAAAAGACTCTGAGGACTGAATTCTTTCTTTCGTTCTAATTAATCAGCACAGTCTGAATGTTGTATCTAGGAATTATTAGGAGGACCCAAGAAGCCTAGAATTTAAGCAACTATTAATAAGGATGGTAATCATTTGCAAACAAGAGCTATGCCACCTACTAACTATCTTCTGTCGAGTCAATGACAGTCAGCCTCTCTTTGCCTCCGTTTTTATACCTGTAAATTGGGAATGAAAAATCTCTGCCTTAGAGTGTTCGTGTCCAGATTATTGGAGATCATCCATGTGAAACACACAGATTGGCATCTGGCACCAAGAGTAGGGGCTCAGGGAAGGGGTGTACCCTAGTCTCCCCCTTTGCAGGACTGGACATCTATGCCGTCCTCTGTTTAGGCACAGACCCAGCCTAAAGTCCGTGGAGTCAGAGACAAGTATGACAGGTGTTATAGGAGGCAGAAATGGGGCACTGAGAGATTAACAAACCCATGGATCTCACTGTACACGAAAAGAAAGAGAGCTTAATACAGTTCACGATGGAGATAAAATAATAGATACATCTGGTCCTCTTCATCTCTGTTACATTCACTCATTCAGTTAGCAAATATTAATTAAATGCCTACTATGTGCTGGGCATATCAGAGTTATATACCACTGCTGTGTCTAAGTTCATTGCAAAATTGTGGGAAAACATCTTTATGGACCCTTTTGGTGCTCGTAAGTCTTCAAGCCCTTCCCTGTAATCCCTGCCTCGCAGTTGTGCCGCCTCCATTGCAGACGTCCATGGGAAGGAAGCTCACCAGCCCAGACAGTTTTCTCTATTTCTGGGCATCTTGAGCAAACATTCTATAAGCCTAAACGAATGTCAGTCGGACTTTCTCTCCCGGAGTTGAGTTCTGGCCCTGAGACCCTACTGCCGAGGTGGCTTGATTCTTGTATGACTGTCCTTCAGGTAATGGAAGGCTGGTTTCCCAGCTGCCTGTGAGGCTTCTCTTCTCCAGGCCAAACAGTCAGGATTCCTCTGGGAGAAGGGATTCCACAGTCACCAGGATCTCTGTCTGGGGGCAGCAGCACACAATCACAAAACCAGCATAGGAATGTATTCATGTTCCACTCTGCCATCTTCTTAGCTGAGTGACTTAATCAGCTAACTGGCTTGAGCCACTGAGTTAATCTCCTGTAGGCTCCTCAAAAGGAAGTGGACGTCACGGAGCTCTCTAGCCTTGGATAGTTGGAGGATTCATTGACAGAATTTTACCTAAGAGGGCTGTGTGTGGAGTGGGGGGTTCCATTTGTCCACAGGGGCAGTGCTACTGGCTCGGGGTGGTCAGGTCCAAGGTTATAGACGAGGAGGCTGAAGGACCGTGAGGACAAGTGACTGCCAGAGTGGCACATCTGTTAGCAAGAAGATCAGGAGTGAGACCAGATATCCGTGCTCTGTCCCCATTGGATGACAGGGTGGGCCGTCAGCCTCTGTAGTGAACACGTGTGCACAGTGTGGGACTTAGTGGCCAGTCAGGAAGATACCGTCCTTCCGATCATATTGATAGAAAGGCCAGGTAACCAAATGATTGCATCAGAATCCTGGGTCCATCCCATCGTGGCATGTCTCATATTTAAATGTGCATCAAAAGCTGTCCCTTGGGAACTTTCAGATATGCTCTCCGTCCTTGAAGCGTCAGATCCCACAGGTACTGGAGTGGGGCCTGTTCTCCTGTGAAACCAACGTAGTTGTCTTCAAGGAGGCACGAGAGGCAAACACGCCTAGCTACGTGCTACGTGAGCTGAATCGTGGAAGGCCGGAGAAGGCAGAGTTCCTGGAAAAGTAGGAAACCTTCCACGTGCTTGTTTTGTTTTCATCTTTAGTGTAGTGGGAAAATGTAAAAACAGTGTCATTAGGAGGCTTATCTGGTAGCCTAAAAAGTGCCTCAGCAGAACAATTGTTCACAGGAGGAAGTGCGTGTCTTTGGTTTGCCACGTTCTGGGCCAAATATCGTTTCTGTCATTTCAGTTAGGAGAGCTTTTGCCTGCACGTGACAGTGCCTGAAGCCGTAAGGAGACTGGGAGTTCAGGGCCTGTGCAGACATTCAGCAATATCGTCACGACCCCTGATTCTTTGCATCATTTTCCATTCTTACCAGGTTGGCTTTTTGTCATCATCCTTTTTGCCTCATGGTTACAAGACGGCCGACACACCCCAAACATCTAACCTTCATTCCACGGTCTTAAGTAGGACAGAAGAAGCAAGGTCAAAGTTCTTTCTTTTGGAAGCCCTGCCTTTTTATTCAGAATAAGAACCGGCACAGCAGATTTCCCTTTATCTCTTGTGGTTTAGAAAATGGACATAAACCGAGTTCCGGACTCATAGGAAAGGGGGGTTACCGTGGCCAGTGTGTTTGGATTCTCAGTCATCCCTTGGGGATAAGGAGAGGCGTACCTTCCTTGAAATCAGGAATCTCTACCTGCTGTCTAGCTGCAAAGCCTTGGTTGTGTTAGCAGGAGAGAAGGGAGAAGGCTTTTGGGTAGATGACAGTAAGGTATCTCCCATGAAGCTCGGAAAGGATAACTTTCTCAAGGACACAGGGAGAGCAAAGGGGAGAGTCACTGGTCAGGTTTACGTTTGCCTCTGAAGCCCGTGTGCTTTCTTCTCTGCTATCCTACATCTCAACCACACAGTCTTCTGTCTTCTGGTAAGTAAACCAGAGATGCTTTCTGTTTCAGCAAACCTTGGAAATAATCTCATTCCATGCCCTCATTTCACAGATGGGAAAATCAAGGCCACCATCAGGGAAGTGATTAAACTAAGTTCCCTCAACTCTTTGGTGGGCTGTGACCCATGCCACCGTTCCTTTGTTACCTAGCGCTTTCTGGCCTGCCAACAGTTATCCACATCGGGACTGGTTTATTTGTTTATTTTTGTTTGTTTATTTTTTCACAAGACGATAACATTTATCAAATATTAGTAATACTGCGAGGCCTTTATGTGCAGTGTTTTATTTAAGCCTCTCAACTGCCCTATTTTAAAAATAAAGAGGTGAAGAAATTGTCTAAGATGGCACACCTAGTATGTGGTAGACTGGAAATGCCCACTCACCATGCTCTCAGAGGGACCACTGTCCACAGCATTGGTGTGTCTGTGTCCAGAATTATCTGTGCTGTCCTGACATGGGGATAGAGTTCATGGTTCCATGCCTTCGTCTCCGTTTTCAGCTGGCATCATTACGTGCAGAAAGTGGAGCCTCTTCGACATCTTACACAATCATTAGTGAGTATTGCAAACCTCACGGAAAATGTCATTGAGGAGACGTCACAGGGGTTGGCATAGCTCTCCCTGCCATGCAGCTTAAAAGTCTTGCTTAAACACTTAGTTTTTAACCAGAGAGCAGCCCTCTTTTTTCTTCTTTCATGGTCCTCACTGCAGATCTCGGGACTGCTTTTTGTCTGGTGTGTACTTCATTGTCCGCTATCATTTTTGAGACTTGGTAAATGGTGGACTGGATTCCTAATAGGTAATTGGGTGTCCGGAGTAAATTAGGAAGATTATTTTAGCTGTTACGTTTTGATGGACCTCGGTGGTGGAGTTGTGGTTATACCATGATGGTTCAAAATAAGGGACATATAAGAAGGGACTTACAGTAGGAAGAGTTGAGAGAAAAGGGGTTGGGTTGCCAACGCAAGAAGCCATTATGGCACTCAATGGCTATGAGCCAGGGATTGGAGGGGGATCACCATTTCTTCTGTAAAATGTGTAAGATAACTTTGGACGTTTCTCTTTCTCCAACTCTTTGGAGAGTTGTTTCTTGGCAAGGCATGGCTGATCAGAAAGATACTAGGGAAGGAAAAGAGAGAGACAATAGGTAGAGAAAAAAATGTCATTCTATATTTAGGGAGTCGATTAAGGGAAGTGGAGCTTTACAGCTTTTTTTATGGTGGGCGATAATTACTATAGTTGATGAGTTTCTCCACCTTGAAAAATCAGTAACTGGCTGTCAGGATTGTTCTAAAGACTAACTGAGAGGCCAGTGTGTGAAATGCTTAGAACAATTCCTGGCACTTAATAGACAGTCCATAAATATTAACTGCTATTATCATCAATGTTGGAAATTTTGCAAGATTTGACCCTCTAGAACCCATGATTTGCTGAAGAAGAAAGTATGTACATTGTACAGGGATATGTTACTAGGACATTTTTTTCCTTACGTAATCCTTCCAACAGCCTCACGGGTCTATATTAATATTCTGATTTCAGAGAGCAGAAAATATGGGAGACCCCAAAAAATTTGTTGAAGTCCAGAAATACGTTGATATTTGTTCTGCTCTTCCATACAGGAAACCCATCTCTGCTAAGACATGGCTAAGTCCTGCTCGGGGTAGAGTAGATTTGTCATTTACGAACATCAGTTCACTCTTCCTCCTCTCTCCTGGGCCTTCTCTCTCTAATTATTTTTTTCCTTTTGCTGTTATAGTTCCTTTTGGCCAAGTGGCCAGACAGTCACTTTCTCTTTCTGTTGTCACCTTCCTTCAATGAGGTCAGCATCAGGGCAGAGGGTGGTACCTTCCCGAAAGGAGCCAGGGAGCCTCAGACTCTGTGACACTGAGTCGGGGTCAGCAGAAGGTGTCACATGGGATCCAGGGGTAGAAAGATGACAATCGTGGTTAAAATTGGCCCTTACCTTTGAAGGGGGTCTCTGCACTGATCTCTATGCCAGTACCACCCACCAAGAGGGACTTCTCTGAGAATTGATGTGTCCTGGGAAGATATTCTCACCTGCCCTTGCTCTGTGCTCCCACTGCATCACCTGCCTGACCGTCTGATTCCCCTGCATGACAGTGTCACTGTCACTGTGCCAGTGTTCCTCAAGGTATGTTCTGAGGCTCACCAGCATCCTCGCGAAAGCAGATTTCCAGGTGTAGCTCCCCAGACCTTCTGGGGTTGGTCCTTGGGATCCATTCCATGTCTTTGAGCAACTTCCTTGGTGATACGAATGTGATCTTTGGGCCATGCTTTGAGAAACACTGCGCTCAGTCCTGTGCTGCCAGGGAGTAAAGCTGTGGCTGTATCTGCATTATCAGCACCTCTCCTGGTATATTTTTTTAATTAAGTGGTGGATTTAATTGAGCATTTGATTAATTAGTATACAAAGAGAACAGGAGGAAGTCCAGGAAATGGAAAGGCCTAATTTCCTAAGACTGAGGGAAAACAGAATAAATCAAAGTTGCCCTATAAAGTCAGAATGGCCTTTGAGATTTAAGGATTTATATTCAGGGTTCCTGCGTGAGTTTCTCCCAGGGTCCCATTGGTGCAGGTGTTCTCCTGAGTCACTCCCACTACTACTGCATTTTCCGGACCTTTCTGTGCAGAATTTTAATCTCAAGCCAAACCCTTAGTCAAGGAACCTAACTGAAATGTGAGCAGATGCCTATGCTGGATTTACTCATCTGATAAACGCCTCCAAGGCCCCAAGTCTAGTTTAAGCACCGTCTCTTCTCTGAAGTCCACTCTTTTCCCCGAAGCCAAGCAGGGTCCCTCTCTCCCTTATTTGAGTGTCATCTGATTTTTCAACAGATCTCCTAAGGGCTTTGCCTTGCACTTATTTAAAATGTTTACAGGTGTATTGCGCGTATTATTCTAGAATCTCTTTAAGACAGAGAATGTCAAGCACTATGCATGAGTACGTAGTAGGCATAGAAATCTTTCTGGAATGATTGGTTCATGGAGTGACCAGATTCTGGTGTCGGCGCTGCTTTCTAGAAACTATCTGACTTCATCTGCCTACATCTGGTTTTCCTGAATGTCAGAAAATGAATGTTAAGCAGTGGATCATGCTGTGAATGGAGGAAATACTAACGGGTGGGCTGGAGGGTCTTTTTTTATCATTTACAACACATAGCGTAGAGAGCCATTACTTTGGCTCATCCTCCAAAGTTGTAAAGATGTCAGTTAACTTTGCTTTGGTTTCTTTCCTCGCCAATTTTTTAGCAGACATTCATTTACTGGGTTTTCTTCAAGCATTTTACTAAGTAAATGCATTTTTTTAAGCAGCTTTATTAAGAAATAATTCATATATCATAAAATTGACCCTTTTAAAGTATGCAATTCAGTTGATTTTTAGTATATTCAAATATTCCAAGGATGCTACAACTAGCACCACTTCCTAATTTTAGAACATTTTAATCACCCCAAAATAGATACCTCTTCCTCATTACTACATTCCTCAAATAGATACCTCTTCAGCAGTCACTTTCCTCATTCCTCTCCCCACCAGCCCATGGCAACTACTAATGTACTTTCTGTCCCTAGACTTTGCCTAGTCTGGATATTTCCTATAAATAAAATCATACAGTCTGTGGTCTTTTGTGGCTTCTTTCACCAGACATAATGTCCAGAGTCCATCCATGTTGTAGCGTGTAACTGGCCTTACCTCCTTTTTACGACCAAATCATATTCCATTGCATGGATAGACCACATCTTTTAATGCATTCATCAGCTGACTGACATTTGAGTTGTTTCCCCTTGGGGGTTCTTATGAATAATGCTGCTAGGAATATTTGCATACATAGTTTTTGTGTGGACATATATTTTCAGTTCTCTTGGGGATATACTGAGAAGTGGAATTGCTAAGTCCTCTGGTGACTCCATGTTTAGCATTTTGAGGAACTGCCAAACTGTTTTCCAAAATGACTGCATTTGCAAGCTTGTATCTGAGACTTGGCCGTTCATGTGCTGAGAATACCAATACCATGTGTCTTCACTGAAAGCCAGCTAATAGGACAGGTGAAGCCCAGGTGATGAATGTGGCGCAAAGAACTGCAGAATCTTCCCATCCCTGCAGCCACTCTGGGCACCAATTCAGAAATAATGAGTGGGTCCAGTGTGCTGGATGAAGACACAGAGGATCCAGGGCTCAGGTAGTCACTTAGGAACAGATCAAGATGTTTAACCATGAACGATCAAGGTAGGGTGACATTTGATCGTTACATTTCCATGTCTGGGGCCACCATCCTAATCATATATCATGTATCACTTGCTTTTGCTTCTCTTTATTTTCAGTGACATGCAACAGAGTTACTTGAGAGGTTATTTTTTTGCAGCTTTCAGCTTGCTTCTGGCTCTTTTTCTACTTTGCACAATAGCCACAATCAAGAGTCTTAATACCGCCAATCTCTTCTGGGAGGTCACACCTTCTATGCTGCAAATCATGCTGATACTATGACTCTGGGGTAGCGGTGGAATTTGCTTAGGAGACAGGTTCTTTGACGACATGTTTCTCTGGGCCTCAATCTTCAAGAATCAAGCAGAGCATGTTATTGCCAGAAGGTCAAGGGCCTCTCTGTTCTTGGTGGCAGAGCTTGTAATGAGACCTTCTGCAGAAGGAGGTCAGGTTTGACGCTCGTCCTCCTTCCTGCCTGCCCTAATTATTATTTATGACAACAACACATTGCCTAATGGAAAGATTCTCAACAAAAGATTCAGGCCCTTCCAAAACCAGACGATCTTTGTACTAAATGAATACATACTAAACCATCTCGGTGGTAGCAACCTCGTTACATTACAGACAGAATTCTCAGAAGTCCCTTTTGCCTGCTTTCTTTGCCACAACAAACTTCCTATACCAACCAGAGATAAATTCAGTAAATATACCAGGAGAGAAAGCCCCCCCCCATCCAGTGTCTTTTCCAGTGCCCTAAGGCAGTGAATTGGACTTATGGTTCTGTTTGAGCTCTACCTGGCAAATTTTGGTAGACCACTGACTTAAGGTCCCCAGGGACACAGAAGTGGCTTCCTTAGACCTCCAGGGTCACATGATTTCCGTTTCCTTCCACCCATGTAGAAATGCGAAGAGAGATGAGGTGACTGTAAGACCGCTGGGATGGGAGGCAGTTGCCTGGCACCTGAGGTAATTCCAGAAAGGGGTGGTTGGACAGAATGGGAGGACCCAGGAAAGTGATGATGGGCAAGATGTCCTGTGGCCCCAGGACTGAGTCCGAAGTTTTCCCCACTCAAGTAAACAAATTTTGCATCTGCTCCTATACATGGAGCATTTGAGGCTATTTCATAAAATGACAAAAGTAGGAGGCATAAACAAATGCATTAGAAAGGAAATAGGATTAGCAGTTGCCAGGAGTGAGGGACGGTGGGGTGGGGAACATCGGGAGTGGCTCTGAATGTGAGAGGCGTGGCGTTAGGGAGCTCACTGTAGTGATGAGATTGTTCTGTGTCTTGAATGGTAGTCGCATGCCTCTCCATACACGATCAAGTGGCATAGGACTCCTGGTTTGGATGTTATACTCCCGTTATCTAAGACGACACCATTGGGGAAGGGTACGTGGGATTTCTCTGTACTATTTTGCAACTTCCTGTACATCTGCAATTATTTCAAAATAAAAGTTTTCTTTTTAACCTGGGAGGAAAAAAAGGAAATAGTAATGCAAACAGAAAAAATGTAAACGATATGATAGTGTGAATCATGGTGTGACATCTAAGTAGGTGTAACCTCTAATAGGTGTGTGACAAATGGTGACATTTAAAACAGGAGGGCCGCCACACTATGGCTAATGTAGTAACCTTCGTTAGAATTTCCCAAGAGGAAAATGTTTGTCACTCATGTCACAGACAATGGGCTAATCTCAAAATGATATACAGCCAACTCTTAGAAAAGAATATGAATATCAATAGCCATGCTCAAAGTATGAATACATAGTTCACAGAGGAGGAAATACAAATAGTTCTTAAATATAGAAAGAGACTTAATTTCCTCATGTCAAAAAAAAATTTTTAAAGAGTATGCAGATAAAAAATATACTGAGATACCATTTTTTAACTCTTAGGTTAGTGAAAATCTATAAGTTTGGTAACATGTTCTGTGGGTGAGGCTGTGAGAAAGAGGCTCTTTTAGGGTTTGCTGGTGGGAACGCAAATGGGGACAGCCTCTGTAGATGGTGACTGGGCAGTATTGACAAAATTCCAGAAACAGAGATGGCTGACTTCCCCAAAATTCGTTTTCCTTTTCCACAGTAACACAGTTATAGCTGGAATGTGGCCAAGCAACTAAGGGGGCTACACTTCCCAGTTCCTCTAGCAGACATGTTAATACTTTCCAGTGGGGTGTGAATAGATAAAAGTGTGTGTGTGCGTGGGCACACACGCCCACGTTTGCAAAAACGGCCACAAGTTTCCCTCCTCCCTGTGCCAATGCCCTGTGCCATGACTTTGCAGCCCCTCCCATTAAGAGGAGGGATCTATTTTAACTTCCAGAATCTGGAGTGCCTATGTGTCACTTATTTTGGCCAATGGGACAGTAGCAAACCCACCCACTAGCAGAGACCTGAAAGTGCTCGAGCATTGCAGTCCACCCTTCTGCTGCTCTTGGAAGCCTTCTGCCATCATGTAAACCAGCATGGGCTAGTCTCCAGAGGATGAGGGACCACCCAGAGTGAAACCCTGTCACCTGAGCTGTCCTCTGAGCGCTATCAAGGTCACTGTGTAGTGGTCAGCCCCAGCAGATGTGCAGCTGACTACCAATGCTGAACAAGCCCAGCCAAGAGATGGGCCACAGCCTTCTTTTTGGGCCTGAACCAGAACAGTCAAGCTGAGTCTGGCCAAAGGGCCCACCTGTGCTTTTAAGCCACTATATTTTGGGGTGATTTGTTACACAATAGTGCTAACTGATACAGTGTACAACTTCTGGAACAAGGTTTCTAAAAACCCCATATGCCCCCTCCATGCTTTCTTTTCACCATGCCATCGTCATTCCTGAAATAGCACATAGTTCAAAGCCAGTGGAATATCTCATTTTTTGGTCAGGCATGCAGTACCGACAAATACTCATTAAGACCCCACTTTGCCAAGTGCTGGGGACTGAAAGTCAGATGCCCTGGCCTCAAGGAGCTTACCCTCCCTCCAACAAAGAGGGATTCATGTGAACCCACAAGGGACAAGTAGAAACATTAGTTCAAGCACTGATAAGGTCCGCGATGAGAATAACGCTGGAAGGTTGGTATGCCTTACCAGGGAGAGAAATTGGACGCTTAGCAACTCAACACTCACCTTTTACAAATGAGGGAAGAGAAGCCCACACAGAACAAGTCATACAACGATAGGTTGCATTTTTCACTGTAATCCTGAGAATTTCTGTTGGACCATGTTTCACAGTGGTACCCAAAGCAGGACAGAAGATGCAGAGACCTTTGGGATTCAGACAGAGCACCCCTGGGACTGGGGAAGCAGTTGGGGAACTGAGCACGGTGCAGCTTAGTGCCCTGGAAGAAGTGTGTGCATGTGTTGGGGGCTGTGAATGAGAGATGACACAGTTCAGAACTGCTGTGTCCAGCTGACAGAGGCTGAGTTACCTGCAATGCTTCTTAGAAACGCAAAGCCTGGAGGCTCCTCCCTGCACGATTGTGGGATCCAGGAAATGATGCTTGGACAGCTCCCCGCATGCGTCTCAGGCACCACGCAGCATAAGGACCAATGGAGTACCTGGACAATCTCTTAGCCTCTCTACGACAGGAAGCCAGACAGAGCAACTTTTTAATTCACAGGAGAAGAATGTGCTCTCTTAGTGAATTTCAAGAAGAAACAAATCCCCCTTTCCTTAACAACATGACATGGAAATGTCCTCCTTTATGCCCAACGTTAAAAACAGAATGTGGGCTTGGTGCTGTAGCCATTCAGATCAGGCCTCCAAAAGGATGTTGTGTTTTTCTCCCTTGTTCTTCACTTCTAAAATGCTTAAGTTTCTTCTTTTGGTTAAATGACTGACTTTCTTCAGTAGAGGATGTCCAAATAACTGTGAAGAAATCTGGGAAAGATCTTTCCTTTTTTCTTTTTATAATTTTCAGAAGCAAACACCTCGGGTGTGGGACATGGGGGAGACGGGGGTCTGATATGGAACCCTGGAGATCTGCAGGCAGCCTCTGCAGGGTCTGCTGCTTTATTTTGTCAGCTCTGGCAACCTGCCTCTGGACCTGGAGCATAAGGTGTGTTTTAGAGGTAACAGTGCCCCCTTCTGGCACAAGAGGTTTTTTCAAATACAACTTGGCAAATCCTGAGCCCAGTGGAGCTTTTTTCACTCTGTCCCTGGGGCAGAATCCACGCCTTAGCAGGTCTCCTTGGTTTGGGATGAGCTCCTCTCTGGGGATCCGGGTCCTCCTATTATGGAGGCAGCTCAGGGACCTGGGACTGTTGCTGGAGATCAGTGCTGACGACTTTTCAGTCTCGGGTTCACACTCACCAGCCTCAGCACCCCCAGGGACTCTCCTTATTCCTGCAGAAAACCAAAATATCCTTTGATCCGTGGTCCTGGGCTGCCGCAAGTGAACCCTTTTGTTTTCCTTTTCCTGAAAAGCATTACAACTAGCTGACTAAACAGTTTTCTGTGTGCGTGTCTGTGTGATTGTTGCTGGGTGTACCAGAATGTGATCAGATTCTAAACCTTTGCCAGCAGCCCAACCACGTCACTTTCTCTGCACTGACCCCCACCAGACCCTTGCCACACACCCCCACTCCTAAGTCAGGGGTTCTCACCTGGGGTCTATGGATACATCCTAGTGATTCTCAGACCCCCTCGGAAACTGCGTCCAAAACTTTTTGTGTATAAGGTGCTTGCTTTTTTGGCTATTGTTGTTGGAACTACTCCACACATGTCATCATTTTCTTAGAGGGAAACTGTCTTAGAGGTTAGAATGTGTCCCTAACACTTAATAGGTGCTGATGGGGGAGGGGAAATTGGGAGTGAGGGAAAGAAGCTTGTAGGCATTTCCCAGTTCTCTAAGCACTCTAGGGTTCGCTTTCCCATGGCTCGGGTTGTAAGGCCTCAGGATTATCCATCGATGATTATTCACAATTAAGGGGAAGATGCAGGAATTAAAAGCCACTTGCTGCCTTCCAGAGCTGGGGATTTCTGTCAGCTCTTTTGAATTATTAAACACTCTTCGTTCTCTTTATTAAGATAGATAATAAAGAGTTGGTAGCCTTTTGAGGCCCAGGACCCAACACAAGCATGTTTGTTTTCTTTTTTCTTTTTCTTTTCTTAAATTTATTTTTAAATTAAATGTATTGGGGTGACAGTGTTTTCTTTTTAACGCTCTAGTAAACATTTTAAAAGATAGTGTTGGCATCCCCAAGGGTATCTCTGTGACATTCTTGTCATCATTCTCCAGCAAACAAGGGACACAGGTGCTTACCTAGGAGGAAATGGGGGTAACTTCCCCCATTACACAACGCACTGTTCTTGAGGGTAATCTTGGCCCGTCCTCCATGAATGGTAAGACGAGTTGCATATCGACTGTATAATTGATGGAACCCACTGCAAAATTAAATGTGGGGTCCCTTTTACAAAACTTCTTAGGAATTTCACAACAGCAACAGCAGAGCATTAAAGTAAGTGCAGGGTCCTTCTCAGCCTGGGGGCGCTGTGTGACTGCACAGGTCACAGGACCATGAAGCTGGCCCTGGCAAGGACACAGGGAGAAGGGACTTCTCCCCTATTTTCTCTCCACTTCCACCCACTGGGCGTCTTGCTGCGCCGTCACCACACTGGGTACATGCCAGGCACACGCCTGCTTCACTGCGTCATACGTGCTGTCCCTCTGCCTGCATGTCTATGTCCCAGATCCCCTGTAGCTCACGCCCTCCTTTCCCGTAGGTTTCTGCTCAGATGTCACCTTAGCAGAAAGGCCTCCCCTGACTGCCCTCTTTCCAGCAATCCTCCCATCACATTCTCCCAGCACCCTTTGCGGCAAAGACGTGGTTCTCTGTGGTTATCATTTATTGCCGTCCTCTCCCTAGTGAAACGTGAGGTCTTGGAGGGCTGTGCTCACCCCTGGACGCTCTAGGGCCAGCACAGGGCCAGGCACAGGTTGTTGTGCAGTATTTGCAGAACGCACAGATGGGAATGCTCTTTGCCGTCCCTCAAAGCCAAGGGTGAGAGTTCAGGGAAGAGTGAGGGTGCGTTCTTAATGCTACCTGCTTATTGCTGCTCGTGTCAGGCAGAAGCATTTTTTTCCTCTTGGTCTCCATCATTCTAGACGCCATTTGTAAGATTCAGGACCTGACCATGAAACAGAGAAAAGGCCTTAGTGTGAACGAGGCCAAATTCGTCACTGATTTTTGAGAATATGCTAAACTGCACCACTTTCCAATGCATGTTAACAGCTCTTGCGTAGGAGAGTGCTGAGGTCAAATCTGCTGGTGGGAATGAGGGTTAAATGAGGTAAATGCTCATTTCCTGATTTGTGGACTGCTCGGAGCCCTTCATATGCTCATGCGCAGTTTCATATGCTCGTGCGCACTGAGTTTTACACACTTATGTGGGCCACGGGAACCTCTGATTCACCAGGGCACAGTTCATCTGTGCAGTACACCTTGGGACACCATGGAATTGTTGGAAATGCCCTAGCCTGCACGTCTGGAGGCTTCTAGGCAGATTAAGTCAAAGGACCAACCACCAGGCTGTCTCCCTGGGTTCTTCAATCTATAAAACAAGGGCAGCTTTTCTAATAATTTTACTATTAAATGTGTGCTGGGTGAGCCTAGAGTTCCCGTCCAACTCTAACATTCTAGAAAAGACAATCTGGCTTTCTCTTCTTTTCCTCTCCCTGTCAAAATTAACTAGTTTGTTCAACACATATAGAGAGTGCTGGTCACGTGCCAGGGACTCTTCTAGCCTCTCAGAGTATGACAGTGAAAATAAACCAAACCTCTGGCCTCTGGAGATTACCATCTCCTAGATGTCCAGGATGAACGACCTCGCGTGGATGGATTTCCCGTCTGCTCAGATCTCATGTATCAGTTAGCACTGGAAAAGCCACTTGTAACAGTGTAAAAGATGGAGTGTTTGGATTCAACGTCTAGAGACCTGGATTAAATGTCCAGGCCTCACCCCCACTAAGAGTAGCTTTGTGTCTTGAAGACATACCACTTGGGGTCCAATCTTGGCTCTACTGTCAGCTGAAACCTTGAGCAGATAACCTCAAAGTCTGTTTTGTTTTTGTTTCATTTGTAGATAGGGATAAGAACACCACCTTCCTCTAGGGACGTACTGCACCAAAAGCGCCTAGCCCAGGGCCTGGGTGGTGCTGCTCTCGGGATGCTTTCTGTTCATTTACGTTATCCTCACCTTCAGTGAACTTAGGCAAGTTACATTCTTTGGACTTTAGCTGTCCCCTTGTATAAAATGGAGTGCTTGTTCCAGCTCTGTATAGGTTTGTGTTTCTGGCTCATTTTATGTAGTATTAGAACTTGGATGCTGGTCTGTCTTCTACATACAGACTGGCCGACTGAAATATGGCTATATGAGATGTCTATTTAGATGTGTCATCTGTGTAACATAAATCTATGCACCCATATACATATGCATATGTAGATGTATATCCATCATCATTTGGATATACAAATAAATGGACATCAGCTTTTAAATCTCTAGAGCTTTCTATATCTGTCATAATATTTTAGCCACTCTTCCAGCCCCTGAGACATGATACTTTTTGACATATGTGGAAGTGGTCCAAGGTCAGAAAAATGAATTCCTGCCCCTCTGCTAAAAAGATTCTATCAGTCCTGTTGCAATCCAGGGAGATTTTACTTAATTTCCCCTTTTTTTTGCATGTGTTTGTTTTATTTCTGTTTGAGAGGTGCCTCTCCTTTCCTCCTTCCTGGATCCCCTCATCGACTGCTTACCACTTGCTGATTTCCTTGGGCAGAAACATTCTCTCACTGCTGGTCTCCATCATCTGTATGCCATTTGTAAGATTCGGACCCTGGCCATGTAACAGGCTGGAATGGGAACCAGTAAGTACTTGTCTTGCTCTGTGCTCAATAATACTCTGATTTCACAAAGGTTAGCCCATTTCACACACAAAGGAATCTCAGCCAAAATTTAGACATGGGTAGCTTTTCCCATTATCTTGGAATTAGTCTCGATTACCCTTAAATTATTTCAGATTGACCACCATGCAAAGTGATTTCTCCTTTCATTAATCTTACTAACTGGCTGCATTCGTTACAAATCTTTTTTCCTAAGCAGCACATGATTTCTTTTCTGTAGAAAGGCTCTTCTCCTGCAGTGCCTTTCTTTTACTTTCCTTACTTATATTTGAGCCTTTGATGAATGGTCACACCAAAGCATATCCAGACAGCTGTGCTTCTGCCTGAGTTTCTCCAGCAAAGTCGTATGGATGCAATCTTCTCGGTTCTTTGCGTATTAGGCACCTCTTTTTCCAACATCCTTTGTGTGATATAATACATCTGACTCAGGCATGTAAAAGTAACATTAAAAGATAACACTGAATGTGTTTCCTCATTATGGAATGAAGCCTGTGTATCCCAGAATATGTTGGAGACTAGAGAAAATTAGAAGAGAGGAGACAGAAATCATACATCTCCTACTACCTCGAGGTCATCATTATTTGATTAGTTACTTCCAATTTATTTTTCTCTGCATTTTTAAAGACAGTTGTCTTCATTCGAAATGCAATTCTGATGCCTGCTTTTCATTTTCACTTACCATTATCGATCTTCCAGAATTATCACTCCACTGGCTGGGTAATGTTCCAGCGAGTGATAAATCATCATTATTTTTTTAAGACAGTCTCCTATTTGGGGCCAATTAGGGTGTTTCTAAGTTTTTGAAGCTTGAATTAAGACGTTGTTACATTTCTTTGGCATATAGCATTCCCTCTCTCTGATTCATGTTTTAGTATAAATTAATAGTGTGATTTCTGAGTCAAAGGATTTGAATTTCCCTAAGGTTCTTAATCTGCATTGTCAGTTTTCTTTTTCAAAGGCATGTACTTTATAACGAAACGGGTGATGTGAGAGAGAGGCCCTGATAGAGATTTTAACTCATAATGAAGTTCTACCCATGACTGAGATTTTTCTTTCACAGGACGTTTTTGATTCTAAACAAAGAATAGTGGCGCTTTTTTAAAAAATTATTTTAACTCTATGACTTGCCCACCAACCCACAAAGAAATGGTTCCCTTTCCTGGGCCTTCATGTTCCTACCTGTGAAAGAAAGAAATCAGATGAAATGATACACCATGGTTCATCCATATGTGTGGCTTCCATCCAAAGGAGGAAAGATTGACCACTAAGTAGAAAAATGACATTCATTTCATTGGGGGGGGAGGGAACAACCTTGACTTTATGCATTGTCTTCAAGATGGAGTGTGCAGAGAATACTTCTCAAGAGATGCAGGATGCAATCGAGGCAGTTGGAGAAAAGGCACACTCCTCCTCATAAACACATTTCTTCTAGGAGTCCTTTTCTGGAGTGAAGCGTTCCAACCCTGTCCCAGGGGCCTGCAAACGTCCCAGTTTTGGAGAAGTTCATTTTCTATAGTGGAGTTGTCCTGTCTTTGTGGGATTAATCTCAGTGGTGAAACTGCTTAGTTCACCTAACTCCTTAGAACATTTGGGAACTATATGATAAGAGAGCCGGAAATGCTCGGGGGTTTATAATGCAAAGCTGATCCCTGCTTTGCTCTCTGTCGTGGTACCGTGGATAACATGTAGAAAACCTCTTTAAATGCCAGGGAAATGCTGCCCGTGTCATCTGTGTCAAAACCTTCACATATCCTTAATCGTTTAAAGGATTCTCAGTAAATGTCGCCACACAGGACGTGAAGCTGGCCGGTCACTCCGCAGAAAGGCATCAATCAGGTAGTACCTATGCAGGTACGACTCGTGGGGGTGGCACTGGCAACATAATGAAGACATGGCAATAAAAGCAGCGTGTGGAGACACCGAGTACAGCTGCCACATGTGGAAACATCTGTCCAAATGGGAACAAAATCTGGCTGCCCCAGATTGGTCGCATTCGTCATTTAATAGGCCATCAGCGGAACAGGAAGAAAGTCACTTTGTATGTGATGCATTGCTTGACATTAGAGGACTATTGTGGCACCCACCACTGTGAGTTGCGTTCATCTGTTTTGTTCTTGCCTCATCACAATACAGGGACCACATGCCAATTATCAGAGAGGCCGGGTCACGTAGCACAGATTTCACATTCAAAAACGAGGTCCATTTGTAACGTCTGTGGGCTTTCGTCTTCTCATCTGTTGAAACATGGGTGACTGTCACTCACCAGCAGAGGCAATAGACCATAGCATAGTAATGAACGCATCCTCTGGGACCAGGAGCCCTGGGGGTGTGGGGGGGCAAATTTTACCTCCACCTTTTATTAGCAGAGTGGCATTGGCCAACCTGTTTAATCTCTGTGGCTCAGCTTCTCATCTGTAAAGTTGCTAATTCACAGGGTTGTTATGGTGGTTAAAGAAGTAAACATGTGCAGAGTGCTTTGAGGAAAAAAACAGGACCTAGCAGGCACTGTGTGCCCCTTGGCTGGCATCACCACCCTTCCACTCCCTTCCAAGGGAGCTGTAAGCTATTAGGAGTAATACCTTGACACGGTGGGGTGTGAGGTGGGCCTTCGTAAAGAAACGGTAGTTACTATTTTCATGCTTCTATCCTTAACTCCCAGCACATTGCCTGCTATCTAGTGTAAATGGAGGAATGAGCTCATTCCTCTGGTTGATTTTCTAATCCAGGGGTGTCCAAACTGCGGCCCACAGGCCAACTGCAGCTCACAATCCATTGTTAATTGGCCCGCAGCAAATTCCAAAAGTACATTTAGTTTACTTAAATAAACCAGGCAAGGCAATGCAATGCGTACTTCACCTGAAGTGAGTGGCCCGGCTGTTTGTGTATTTTACTGCAAATGGCCCTTGGGGAAAACCGTTGAAAAAAGTTTGGACACCCCTGCAGTCTAATCTGTTAGGCAGGGGGCTGGAATCTTTATTTTATTATTGTATTCACACATTCTAGGTCTTTAGGTCTAAACTGTTTGTAAAGACCAGGCGTGGAGATGAGTCGTAGCAGTGAACCATGGGACTTTTTTTCGAATTGCCAAGTCATCAAAGGTAGCTAAAGCCTAGGTGAATAAGCATCACTCACTTTTCCTTTACTCTCTGTGTGATGTCTTCTGTCCAAATGGAAAGCAGAATAGAGAAACTGTAAAATAGCCGGATAGGTTGGGGCTGGGGAGGGGGACAAATAATTCATTTCTGAAATCTCTATCTTTCGACAACATGGATAGATCTAGACGGTATTATGATAAGTGAAATAAGTCAGACAGAGAAAGACAAATACCATATGATCTCACTTACATGTGGAATCTAAAGAAGAAAACAAAACAAAAACAGATACAGAGAACAAAGTAATGGTTGCCAGGTAGGAGGGGGCTTTGAGATGTGAGTGAAAAAGGTGAAGGGATTGAGAAGTACAGATTGGTAGTTACAAAACAGTCGTGGGGATGCAAAGTACAACATAGGGAATATAGTCAATGATATTATAATTACTATGTATATTGCCAGGTGGGCACTAGACTTCCCGAGGGGATAATCATGCATAAATCACTGTGTTTCCCCAAAAATAAGACCTAACCGGAAAATAAGCCCTAGCATGATTTTTTTAGGATGACATCCCTTGAACATAAACCCTAATGCGTCTTTTGGAGCAAAAATTAATATAAGACCTGGTCTTATTTTCAGGGAAACACGGTATATAAATGTCTAACCACTACGCTGTACACCTGAAATTAATATAAAATAATACTGAATGTCACCTGTAATTGAAAAATTAAAAATCATTTAAAAAGATGTCCTGTTCCACATGGCGCTGAGACCTATGTGGCACTTGTTCTTGGTCCGCTGCTTCTGTTTTGCACAGGGAGCGCCTGAGGCGAAAGAGGCCAAACCTGGGCTCAGGTTAGCAGAGTATCCCCGAGGCCCCTGGTTCTCAACAGGTGGCCTGCGACCTGCAGTATCAGCAACATGTGGGAACGTGTTAGATTGTCAGATTCTCAGGCTCCACCGCAGACCTACTGAATCAGAATTTTGGGGGTGCAGCCCAGCAGTCTGTACTTTCATAGCCCTCCAGGTGATTGTGATGCATGGGAAAGTTTGAGACCTACTGGGTTAGGCTGAGCATTTTTGTGAGGCAATATCTTCTCTTTTTTCTCACTCCCCAAGCAAATATATACCTGTGACCACACAATCAGAGCGGTAAATTGAAGCCAATTAGCAGCTAAATACTGCCAGCACTTGTCACCAGGGTAGTTGTTAGTAATTAGTACTAATGACTCTAGAGAGGAAAACAGTTGTGGTTCAAAGACATCCCCACTATTTGAATTCGCTGGGAGTTTTTTCAACATTTTCCTGCCCGTTTGTCTTTTACGTACATGCGAACAGCGAACCCCATCGCAGTTGGATGGATGCTTCTCTTGAGACAAGAAGAAGTAATAATATGTGGTGTTGTTTTTAGTGCTTGCCAGGATGAGCTGATTCCTTTGGGGGAGGAGGTGAAAGTTGTGAATCAAGTTTTTGGGTGTACCTGCGTAATTCATTTAGTGATGTCAGTATGTACATTGTCACTTTCTCTGGGAAGCCGACAGTGATTTATGGGTGTGACAGACATTGTTGGATGAGCTCACCCAATGACAGTTCTCTCTAAACTTTGTGGGAAGAGCACCAAAGAGAAAGGAGAGAAACCAAGAAAGGATAGTTTTCAAATTGAACGTCAAACATGTTAACATCAGTGCTCAATTATCGAACGTAGATTTCAGAGAACGCTTTTGAGACACGTTCAAGGATAAGGTTCACACGCCCCTCCCATGCTTTTCTCCGGGAGGATGTTGGAAGAGGGGAAAGCCTGTGTCATGTGGGGAGTCACTTGGGGTCTCTAGTCCCGCTCCCCACGTAAGAACGCAGGATATGGTGAGGCTGGAAAGGAACACCCACGGAGCCATAGGTAGGGGAGTCATATCACTATAGTCTCACTGGAGGCTGGGTTCACATGACCTGCGACCTGCTGTCCACTTCTCTGCCTGCCAACCAACTCTCCTTGACTCCCCTCGACTCCCCTCTCCAGCGTAGCTGCAGCAGTTATATTAGTGGCCAATGGCTCAATGGTTACAGCTGACGGCCAACTAGCCACAGCTGATGGCCATCTACTACCCGAGCCAGCACCTTTCCACATGAGGCCGAGAGCCTGGAAACTGCTCTCTGGGGCTCTGTCCCCACAGCCTGCTTTGGTGCCGATGATGCTCATTCCACTTGGTGATGATTGTATCTTATTTCCGTTCTCTGCCACACACACGCCACCCCTCAACATGCCTGGCCCGGGGTTGACTGTCCCCAGTGGTCTTCACATAGTTGGACTGAGTTGAGTGGAGTTGCGTTGACTGGTGTCAGATTTCTGCTGCGTGGAATTCTCCTGTTCCATCCAGGCACTGCGCTCCACCGTGATCAAAGCTCATCGCCGAAAGTTTTTGAAGTTGGCAGATGTTTAGTTGTGTGGGGTCTTGTTAATTAGGAGAGGCAGCAAGTTATCAAAGGGAAGTCTGCCTGTTTCGGTTCTGTCTCCTTTCTTCCCTCAACCCAAAAGTGTAAAATTAGGGAAGTTTGTTAAAAACTTGGGGAGGAGGCGGAAATGGTGTGATAGAAAGGTTCCCCTCTGTCAGGAGCTGACAGCTGTTTAAAACTGCTAGGTTACCTGGAAAGCGTGAGTCTGGGACGGTTTCCATGGGTGTGTGATTCCTGCTCCACCACGTCAGTGCAGAACAAGCTGAGGTTCCAGAACTTCCAGACGAGAGAAGGATGGGCCTGAACATGTGTTTCCCAGAACACCATGCTTCCAGAGCATTCTCTTTTCTTTCTTTTTTAAAAAAGTATTTTGTGGTAAAATATGCATAACACACTTCATCACTTTAACCCTTTTTAAGAGTACAGTTCTGTGGCATTAGGTACATTCACGTGGCTGTGCAACCATCACCACCATCCATCTCCAGAACTTTTCTATCTTCCCAAACTGAAACTCTGTACCCACTAAACAATGACTCCCCTTTTCTTCTCCCCCCTCGCCCTGGTACCCACCATTCTACTTTCCGTCTCTATTCATTTAACTTCTCTAGGTACATCATGTGAATAGAATGGCACAATCTGTGTCCTTTTGTGCCTGGGTTGTCACACATAGCGTAATGTCTTTGGGGTTCATCCATGCTGTGACACATGTCACAGTCTCATTCCTCTGGGCATATACCTAAGACTGGCAGCATCCTTACCCATGTGTTCCAGGCCCCTCTGTAGGGTAAGCTTCCAGCCCAGGTGTCCACACAGACCCTTTCTGTCATCCACACTGAACTATTTGCAGTTTACCGAGCCAAACCGCTCATACTTCTCAGGTCTCTATGCCTTTGCAAAAGCTAGTTCCTGTGCCTGGGACAGCCATCTCATCAACCTGCTAAATTCCAGCTCGTTCTTAAGGCTTCCCTGGGTGTCACCATGGGCTAGGTACTCACAGTCCTCTGTCTACCTGGAGTATGGCATGTGGCACTGTTAGAATCGTCGAGTCCCTCATCTCTTCATGACTTCTCGCTCCCAGTCCCTTCAGCCTGTGAGCATCCTGAGGGCAGAGAGAGACTCGTGATCTAGCATCTCCCAAATAAAGCGTCTCCGTGGTACATGGTTGTGCTCACGTCATTTTGAGCAGCTTGCTAAACAGAGGCCAGAAACCCAGCAATTGGAATAGAATTTTTACTAAAGAAGGAGGTCCCTTTTGGGGGCCACACAGATACTTTATCTCGCTCCATTACTATCTCAGCACCTCCCCAAGTGCAATCTTGCAAGTTGAGGTCTAATGTAGGCAAAGAGGAGGGGTCCCCCTGGGACACATCAGCAGCTACAGTTCCCGGTGCCGAGTCCCTCTCTGGGGATCTTGATCTCTGGCCCCAGCAGCTGGGTGATTTCTGTGTCTGGTCCAGAAATAGTCACTTATCACTGGGTTTAAATGGAAAATGGTTCGAGAAGCAGCAGTTGCCTCGCCGGCCCTAAGGAAAAATATCTTTCTCTGATTAAAAAAATGCATATGTATGTTGTGCAGCACGTACTATATTCAAGGCACCGAGTGAGGCAAAGAGGTTGCAGTGAGCCCCCGCCCCCTCCCTTCAGGGAAGTCTGACCTCGGCGGGAGCCAGCCAGGCAGGTGTCCAGGAGAAAGCACGGCAGTGAGTATATTATAACATAATAACCGAGGGAGAGCTGTTGGTAATTGTGAAGCACAGGGCCACTGCTGTCTTGACCTCTGCATTCAGTCCCCACTGTGCTTCAGAGCCCTGGTATCTGGGATGAGCAGGGCAGCCCCCGGCAAGGAGGATGGCATGACAGTTATACCCAACATAGAATGGCCAGTGCTTTGTAGAGCAGAGTGCAGGTTGCTCTGGGAATGAACTTGTTGTCGGATCCATTATTTATCAAGCATTGGTAAGTGAGGGGACAGAAGGGAAATTGATTCAAAACGACAAGAACGAAGAGGTGATGCCTAAAATGACACAGTTGCAGCATAACAAAGAATCCTGAAGGCCTAGGATACCTGCTTACCTTATCCGAGTCATCAGTCAGCCTGGGCACGCACATAGCCCCAGTGACGGGGAACTCACTCCCTATCACCACAGCCCATTGTTGCCTCCAGAGAGCTCTGGCCTGTGAAAGGTCTTCCTATTCAGCCCCAGATCTCCTCCTGTAACGTCTTCCTTTGTTCCGGGTTTTATCCCTTACCATGCAGAATAAACCCCTCTTCCCGGCGCTGCCCTTCAGATGGCTGGGGAATGTATAATGGACCTGGTGAGGATTCTCTTCTTCCGGGAAGACCATCAGTTCCTGCCGCCCTCCTCAGGGTGGGGATGACATGTGGTCTGGCATGGGATTAGTAAAGCTCGTTTGTATCCTCCCGTCTCTGTCTGCTATGATAATGTTATTAGCAACCACTCCAGTTGGAAGGCGGGAATGCGTCTGAAAACCTGACAGCCCAAAGCTTTGGCTCAGCCCAGCACCTGGATGGGCCACAGGAAGAACAGACTGCCCCGGCAGGCTGCTCATACCCTTCATTGCCGTCCCTGCCCAAGTCCAGGGCTCGTCTGGGCATTGCAGTCACAGGACACGACAGGGCACGGACAGGCCCTTGAAGCTGTGTACCTGTTCAGTCCCGACACACATAGCTCTTCAGGAATACTCTGTGTTCTGAGCATTTCAAACTTTTAATCCTGAGCCGTTAGAAATGGAATGGCTCTGTCTGGTTCTGGCGGCCGGCCACTCGTTGCCTCCTCACACCTGGTGCCGTTGGCCACCGGTTACCTTCTCACCTGGGGTAGCCGCCTGAGCTCTGTCTCCACATCCACACGAGGCTAGTTGGCAAACAGTCGGATAATGAGGTGCATGCCTGAAAATGGGATTAACTGTGCTTCTGAATGCCACTGGTTGTTTCAGTCATCGCAGAGTCCACATACGCGATTAAGTTTTGCTAACGGTGGGTTTCTTACAGCAGATGGGATGCTGGCACGTCGCGGGAACTGTTTCATGTTGTAGTCACAGCAGCCCTGTGAGTTGGTGTTATACATCTTGCACAGATGTGGAAACTAAATCTTGGAAAGAAAATTTCACCTGTCCCGATTTCACACGGCTCAGCGGTTAGCAGAGCTGGGATTCAAAGCCCCATCTGTTGGGCTCTAATATTTGAACTCTTAGTCGGTATTCTCTTTTTTCACATACCCTAAAATTCACCCATCTGTAGTGTACAGTTCAGTGGCTTTTGGTATAATCACAGGGTCGTGTAAACATCACCACACTCTAATTTTAGAACGATTTCAATACTCCAAACGGAAACCCGTACCTAGTAGCAGTCTCTCCCCATTCCTCCGTCCTCCCAGCCCTAACTGCTAACCTTTCTGTCTCTATGGATTTGCCCATTCTGAACATTTCATATACATAGAATTGTATAATGTATTGCTTTTTGCGACTGGCTTCTTTGACTTAGCCTAATGTTTCCGCGTTCATCCGTGCTCCAGCATGTGTCCATATGCCTTTCCTTTTCATGGCTGCATAATGTTCCATCGTGTGGATATGCCATGTTTTATGTATCCGTTCATCAGCTGATGGACATTTTGGTTGTTACCATGTTCGTAACGACATTCGGTCGTTACAAATGTGAACATTCGTGCACAAGTTTTTACATGGACGTAGGTTTTCATTTCTCTTGGTCTGTACCTCGGAGAGGCATTTCGGGTCCGTGGTAGCACCGTGTGTATCATTTTCAGGAGCTGCCGAACCATTTTCCTAAGTGACTGCGCTGTCTCGGTCACTGTTCTTGAGTGACGGAATCATGTCTTAGGCATTCTGGGTACATCCTCCCACCTCATTATTCTAGCTCAGTAACTCACCGGGGGATTTTTTTACTCCATTGCACAAAGGAGCCTGGCTGTAAAGTTCCTGAAGCACACTTGATTGGGATCACAACTTTGCGACTTACCACCTCTGTCACCTTGGGTTTATTGACTATGCTTTCTCTATCAGCAAGACGAGTTGTTGCAGTGAGAATCCGCGAGTTGAAGGATTCCACGAGCTACAGTATATAAAAGCCTGGCACAAGGCCTAGGGCTTCGTAGGAACGCTTTCATTCACTCAGCATTTGTACTTGAACTCCTACTGTGCACTGGATAAGCACGGAGCAGGAGCCGAAGGGGTCAGGCGTGAATAATACAGACATAAGTCCCTGCGCTTGTCTCCAGCTTCATCTCTCCACACCTCCCTCTCCCTGGCTCGTTCTAGGAATATTGGTGTTCTGTGTTTCTGGAGTGCATCATTCTCCCTCCCACCGTAGGGCCTTTGCATATGCTCTTCCCTTGTACTGGAACTTTCTTCCCTGTGTTTCTAGGACAACCTCCCACCTTTGCTTAGTTGATTCTACATGTTCTTTCTGCCTCAGCCCTGCCATCATTGCCTCAGGAGTGCCTCGCCTCTTCAGATCACTTCCTCCTGTTTCATACCTAGACAAGCATCATTCATTTCCCTTCCTAACACTTAGCAGGACTGTCCTTTTACATTTATTTGCATGCATTTGCATGCTTCTCTAACTAATGTCCATGGCCCCCACTAGACTATGAGTTCCAGGAGGGCAGGGCCTGGGCTGCCATGGTTCATCCACGTATCCCCTGAATCTGGCACACAGAAGTAGGCAGGCACTCAATACATATTAATGGTGGAATGAATATCGTCCTTTTCCCTGTAACTACCAACTATCGAAAGTGACTTGCTTTGAGCTGAAGGAAGGCATCATCCATATCATGCCGGGGTGAGTGAAGCGTCATCGTTCAAGCTGTTTGCCACCCCATCTGGGCCACCAAGTTCAATTAGAACACACGTGGATGGACAGCCAGGTGTTAAGCAGGTTGAGGTTAAGAAAGACGTTGAGCCCTTCCTACCAGTTCCAGGAAAGAAATCCCGAGTGTGTTACTTCAGAATCGAGGGCTGCGAGGGCCATTTCAGGGAAAGCAGCCCATCTCTGAGTCCATAATCAGATAATGATTCCTCCTCCCACCCGGTTCCCACAGCCAGCTTTTGAACCTCACAGGTGCAGGCATCCAGATTGACGCCCCCTGGGACTGGGCTCTGTTTGCAGCAAAGATGAAGGGCGACCTCCCACCCTCTTCCCAAGCCAGCATCTTCTGTTCCCTGCTCCTGTTCTTGTGAGAAATAGCTCCCGTCCCCAGCCCCTCTGCTGCTCGCCGCCTTTGAAGTATAAGTAATAAACTTCTACAGATGGTGACAAGAAAAGCCTCATTAGCTTCGTCCCTGACTTGGAGAGTGGCTCTAATCCACTCGCTTTCTGAGTCTGGCTCTTCAATGTATCATTTTCAATCCTGTGCCTCACACGCAGCCCTGGGGCTTCTTTGAAGTGTTGCAACCCCCAGCCCCCGTCCTTCCTTACTCCCTTGGTTCCTCGTTATAGGCTTGTCAGTGGAAGTGCCAGAAGCCTCCGTCTTCTCTCTGGTCCTGCACTGATGGTCTGTGCCGCTCCACTGACTCATACCTGTCTGAGGACACACGCTCCTCCTCCATTCCTTCTGGGGATGGGAACTCTCCCTTTAGTTTAGCTGCGAATTTCCATTAAGCTACTTGCTTGGATCAGCTTCTGTGTTCGCCACTGCTACAGGAATAATCACAATAGTAATAACGAGTAATAATACTACATTCCCTTTATTGATAATGCCAGTCATTAGGCTCACGGCTTCATGCATATTGCCTTATTGAACCTCCTGCCAATCGTGTAAGAAAAGGTGCTTTTGTTATCCCCATTTTATGGATGAGGACACAGAGCTTTGCAGGGGTTAGGTAGCTTGCCCAAAGCTACCGGGTCAGCAAGGAGAGATTCTTCAGTTAGAGATGCATTCAACCACCTTCAAAACCAGGAAGTTTCGAGACTTATTGTTAACAAAAACACACTAGAACTTTTATATCTAAACGGCATCCTGTGAAAGAGTCTGCACTTTAATGATGTTTCTCCCTCGCTTTAGGGTCCACGTCATGGTCCTCAAAGAGTCTTTGTACCTGTAATCGGACAGCTAAGATTTGGGGTTTGGGGAGACTGAAATGAAGTAAGTGCCCTGCGAATTCCTTTGCTGCCTAAACGTGTTTCAAAGCTTAAATTGAATGGCCTTTTGACAGATGCCTGGGGCCACTGGTTAAAAATGAAGTTTCTTGAGTTCAATTACGGAATGGAATCCAAGACCCCAGATATCCTTGGGTCAACATGGGCAAGCGGTTTAACCTCTCTGTCCTCAGTTTCCTCATCTGCAAAATGGGACTCATCATACTGCCTACTTCTTAGGGTTGTTGAGAATGTTTCGTGGGAGGCAATCTATGTACACAGCCCTGGAGCAGCACTCAGAGTCGACTGTCATCACCATTAGGCTGATGACCGTGTCACCTCCACAAATGACACTGACCAACATGGGCATGTACAAAAACACCCCGCCCACAGGCAGATGTCTTTGGACAGAGATGACCCTTACCAGGAAGGTGACGCCGATAAATTGTTTCTGCATTTGAGAGGACACACAGGTTATTTGCCAGAGCGCTACTACTCCTCACTTACCCAGCCATTAAAAATAAGTTTGATTTGAATGAGGTACTCTGATACTTCCTATTTTGCCCTGAAATGGGATGTTGGAAAGGAGGCAGCGTGGTAGAATATGTTGCCTTTTTAGGCAGAGCGCCCATCGCCCACCGCCCTCCCTCCCCTCTCCCCTTGGGTACTTGCTGTTATGCTAGCCACTGTCCCAAGCCCCCAGGACAAGGATAGTTCTTTCATACAGTAAGGAATTTAAACATTACACATCACCTTTCAGTGAAAACACACACAAGTATATTATGAGAGAAAATTTTAAGTGTGCACAAATGATTATGGTAAAAATTGAGGCGTCATAGAAATCACTCGCTTACTGGCAGGCGCATTTGGGCTGTGTATTCATTTTCCCCAGGGCTTTTTAGGAATTATGTTAGTGGAAGCATTTGCCAAGCTCTGGGAGTATATAACCTGTGCCTTCGGCCAGACGAGCCCTACGTCCCTGCTCTGCTCCCTGCTCGCTGTGTGACCGGAGGAGGTTACTTAAAGACTCGGTTTCCTCTGCTGTCAAATCAAGATGACATTGCTTTGTACTCAGGGATTTGGGGAAGCACCAAAGGAGATAATGTGTAAAGGTGTAGGGTCCAGTGGCCAGCAGGTGGCTTATTCCCTAGATTATCTCCCACCTTCCTGTGGCTTCACCTGGCATTCCGGAATCAAGGTGGGCCCCCTCTGTCCCCAGGCCTTGGAATCTGCAGCCCAAGCCGCTGGCTCTTTGTGCCTCTTAGCTAAAGAGGCTTCATCCAGAAGCTTGGAGTGTTTCGATGCCTTTCCCTCGTATCTCCCTTGTGTGATGCACTGACTCATCTGTCACCTGCTGGTGGCCGGCCAGCCCTCATCAGTCTTACTGTTACCTATTCATCTGCCTGCCTTTCTCTCTTTTCTGTCATCACCCATTTAGTCATTCGGCACTTTTCTGGCCCTCACTCTATGCAGAACACAGCATCTTTTACATCATTTTAGTTTCCAACTGTTCCGTGAAACTCTTACTATCATGTAGGGAGCTCTGCAGCCCCCATCAGTGGGTCAGCCTACACCGCAGCAGAGATTTCGCATTACAGCTGGCTCTGGAATGGTTTTCTTTGGCCCCTGACCTTGTCTGCTTTTCACCATAATTCAGGCACATCTTGAATTCCTCCTCTTTCCTGTGTCAATTTGACAATTTTGCTTAGTTTTCAGCTATGCAGGCAGCACTAGCCAAAAAAGACTGATGAATATGTACCATTCAGACTTTTCAAAGCCGCCCAACGCTCGGCACATACATGGGGCTATAAAGCTTGTATGGAGTTCCAGTTTCAGATTAAGTAGCTTTTTGTCTCAACAAAGCCCCGTACAGTTTCCCTTTCCTAGACAAAGTGCTAAGCTCGGCGGAAATGCAGCCAACCAACACTTTAATTAAAAGGAAGTTTTGAGAAGATGCTTTCATCGTCAGAATTTTCTCTCACCTTGAAATAAGCATCTGACATTGTCTTTTAAATTATTGAGTCCTGGCTGGCTGGGATAGCCCCCCAAGCATTCATCTCTTTATCTTGCTCAGCGGTCCTGTATGACCCTCCAGGGATGCAGGTCTGATGACTTCCTTGTCTCCCTCCCTGTGTGTGGCTGTGTATAAACGCGTGGTTCCTGCTCGTGCCTTAGGTCTTGAACTGTCTTTCATACCCTCCTGTAGTAGATGGCCAGCTATTCAGAAAAGAGCATTCTTGTGCCCTCAGCTTCGAGAACATCTCAGAACTTGGAGTGAGACCTAGACCAACCTCAGCACTAGCAACCAGAGGCTGGGAATTGTATTACGCTATGGACGTTCTCTCAACTGCCTTGAAAGCCAGTGCTGTCCCCTCTGTACAAGAGAACATTCTGAGACCCAGTGACTTACCTGCCCGAGGTGGTCCTGAAGTCAGAGGGCAACCGAGTCCGGGGCTTGTGCTGCCTACGCTGCTCAGCCAATAGATCGACACAAGAGTTGGGTCATAGAATAAGCATTTATTATCGGACATCGGTGATCGGAGAAGGCAGTGTGTTAACACCTCCAAAAACTGCCTTAACATTCTCAGACCGGCTGGGGTATTTAAGGGGAAATCTGGGCATTCCTCCAGAGGCCATGTGAGGGTTCCAGGGTTCTGTTCTGCTTCATGCAGCCTTCCCTCTGGCAACGTGGCTCTCCAGCTCTCCAACAACCCAGCAACAATGATGGGAGTAGCCTGGAAAGAATGCTAGGCCATAGAGATGGTGATCAATGAGCTTAAGGGTATTAATCGTAAGTTTGAGGGTAATTTTCTAAAGTAGAAAACTGGGACAGGGGACAATCTGAGCTCAATTCAGAGGAGGATGATCTATTATTAAGCTACAGGTCAAGGAAAGGTGAGTCCAGGGATGGGGAAGGACTCTCCCATGGGAGTCCTAACCGGGCCCTGCTTCATTCAGTCCCACAGCCGTTTAAGTGGGACCTAGGAGTACAAGGTGCAGTTTTGTCTACCTGAGCTACTGAGGTTCTTTCTATGTTCTCAATGTACAGGCAACGTAAGAGAAGACACATGGATATAAGAAGGAAAAGCATCTGGGGAGTTGGTGGCAGTGGTTTAAAGAGGTGAGCGACAGAGAAGACTCAGACGGCACGGGGTGGGGGTGGGGGAAGCCACCAAAACGTCAGTGACGTGGGCTTTGAAAACAGAGTCTCTACCATAGTTGAGCATTGGGGGTGTTGGAGACGACGTAGAGGGTCAGTCACCACCTCTAAGTTGGTGCAATGCTTCGAAATATTCAACTGTCCCTTCAGTGGGCAGATAAGCTGTCCAGGAGCCCAGGTGTCGCGTGGCACCCACGTCTATGGATGGGGAGGGCATGCTAGGGGTACAGTCAGACTAAGATCAGAAACATTTCAACAGCCCACTGGATAACAGTACATGGATTACAGCAGGCATACAAAAGTTGATTTAGAGTCGCAATAATAATTATAGCAACAACTCATATTTCCTGAGCAATTTCTGTGTTCTTGGTCCTCTTCTAAACACGTCTGCATGCACTGCTGCATGGAAATGCCACATCAGTCCTATGTTACAGATGGATGAGGTGGGCAGAAAAGCAAGTCTTTTTCAAATAAGGACAGAATGGCAGGGGTTCTTCTTTTATTCTCTGAGGTAGGGAAGCTCGACAAGCTTCCTAGCTGGTGTTCCATGGAAGCTTCTGGAATGAATAAATGAAGATGGATAAGACACAATCTCTTCCTTTCAGGAATTTGAACCCAGTGGGACTAACACATACCTAAAGACATAAAGATAATGTAATATCGACCGATACTAGATAAATCAAGGTATTTACAGTGTACAAGGAGGGAGAATCAGAAAAACTCCAGAAAGTACCATTGCATTCGGGGCTTGGAGGAGGAAACAGAAGAAGAGGAAGTGGCACGTGTGCAGGGTGGGGAAAGCACACTCAGCAAGCAATAAGACATGTAGGTACAGTCCCTTTGTGCCTGGGTGCAGTGGCCTTCTCTGTAGACGGAACCCCACCCACCCAGCCCATCCGGGCACTGCCATCTCCCTTCCGCTGCCTTCCCCTCCTTGGCACTTACCTCCATCTGAGCTACTGCACTGTCATCTTGTTTATTGTCTCTCTCTGCCACTAGAAAGTAAGCTCCATCCGGTCAGGGCTTTTGTCTATTGAGTTCACTCTTCTAACCCCAGAGCCCAGAATGCCTCCAGCCCATGGTAAGTGTTCAAGAAAAATGTCCTGAGTGAATGAAGGAATAAATGACAACTTCAAAGGATTTACGACAATAATTAATATAATGTATAAATATAAGGAAAGTGCCCCTCCTCCCCTGCACCACCACCACCATCCATTTTTGGTCTCTGTAGCACTATCACCATAAATGGTATTCTGTATATCTTAATGTCTTTATCTGTTGTCAGTCTTCTCCTACCACAATGTAAGCTGCGTGGGGGTAGGAATCTGCTCTTCGTTTCTTCACTGCTGTCGCTCTAGTACCTAGTATAGCATTTGGCACACCACAGTGCTTGATAATTATTTGTTGACTGAAGGACAATGTGGGGTGAATGGAGAGGTGCGTGAGGGCACTGCGCTGGGTTTGGCAAACTATAGTTGGGTTGTGAAGGGGAGTCCATCTCAAGCCAAGGACTTTTGACTGGTACCCTAGGGAATCAGTGCTTTGTGAAAACTTTGGAGCTGGGTGATTACATGTGCATTTTATAAGGAGCATAGGGTGTGGCACGGGAGAGGGGAGCAGGTTAAAGCACCAGCAATGTCTCATTGTGTCTGGGAATATTGCAAAGCATTTCCCCAGGTCACGATGATTAGTGCACGATTTATTTTGGGGAAACAGCTCCTTAGTGTCAGGTTACTGTTATTCACATTGTCAGGGCAAATGGTAAGGAGCAATTTGGCTTGTGGGAGTAGATTCTGTGTGACTTCTTAAACATATCTTTAATTGATCTGTGCTAGTAAATAAAAGATCTGCAAATGTAATACCTTTGAATGGTGCTGAACTGGCAGTAAGCACAGCTACCAAAGCTGCCCTATAAATCCATCCAAATGCCCCAAAAGTACTTTGTTAGGACAGCTCACACCTGAGAACAACCTCACCCTCTCAGCCCTGACACGTTCTTGAAAATATGCCGAAATTTCACCAGCCTCCGTGGAATTGGCCCTCATGCCCTTGTGTTGACTTTTATTTCTCCTCCTGTAACTTACGTTCCATTTCCTAGCTCTGTCCAGTAGAACTTTTTTGCACCGATGGAACGATTTTTATCTGTACTGTTCAATACTGTAGTCTCTAGCCACGTTGGTCATAAAGCCGTTGAGATGTGGCTAGTGTCACGAAGGCCTGAATTTTCATCTAATCTGATTTTGATAAATTGGAGTAGTCACACGTGGCCGGTGTCTGCCGTATTAGACAGCACAGCTCTAGACGTTTGGGTCAACTGTCTGAAATTGCACCACATCTTTTATGCACCATTTGAAGTATTTAGGCCCAGCATAGCTATCCCAGTTATTCCGGGGGTGGGGGGCAACAAAAACAGAAAAACGCTTTCTAGGAAACAGAAATGTCCAAATCCTTCCCCAGTATCTTGATCTAAGGCTCTCATGAGTTAGAACGACTGGATTAAATCAGACCCTGTTTGTAAAAGTGCTTTACATGCTGCCTCACTCACAGGGCATGCGCGGTATAGGGAACATTTATTTAATTCTCGCAGTAACCCTACGGGGGAGATTGCAGTACCTCCTTTTGCAGATAGGGAACCTGAAACACGGAATTGTAAATCAAGTGCCCAAGACGGTCTTGCAGCCAGTGAGTAACAGAACAGAGGTTCCTCACCCAAAATTGCCTGTGCTTTCCTGTACACGAGGCCAGGAAGCAAACTTACTTTCCAGATTTCGGTGAGTTTTATCCCCTTACTCTGCTAAATGAAGTCACCTGTTCACAACTGCAGAACTCTGTATCCTTTGCAACATACTCTCCCATCTCTCTTGTTCGATATGTGTGCTGGGCCTGTGAGATGGATAGGCACTTTCTCTGATGACTCAGCTTGGCAGCTGGAGGGAAAGGCCTTTAGCACCAGCATACTCTCCAGAGGTCCCGACTGGAGTAACTCATGAGCCAGAAAAACAGCCAGAGGGGTGTGTACTGGGGGAAAGGAAAAGGAGAAAGCTTTGGCTGCCGCAGAGAAACCCATCACAATGATGGAAATCAGAGCCAGAGGAATTGATGGTCTCCATCCCCAACGTGGAGTGGAGGCCAGAGAGCCCAGCAGACCTGTGACACAGGGAGCACCTTCTCACGCCTGGTGCTAATGAATCTTTCTCTCCAGTTTAAATGAGATTCTTTATCCCCATTGCCTAGAGCAATATCTTATGGATAGGAGATGCTCAGTAATTATCTGTCAGGTGCATGAACAGGTGAATGAATGAATAATTTGATGAGCATAAGTTTACTGTTGCCCTAAAGCACTCCTAAAAAAAAAAAAACCAAACAAATACACAAACAACAACAGAAAACGGTGTTTTCTCCTGCAAGCTTACAGCAATCTAGAACTGGAGAATAAACTCGGGCTGCAGTCACTCATCCGGAGAGAATGTAAAAAGGAATCTTTGCGTCTGCAATTCAGATCTAGCCTTTTGATAAAAGTCACAGAATTGCAATACGAGCACAGTTATATAACCCAGTAAACAGGCTCGGTAGGACTCTAGATATATTCTCCTAAAACGAGTTCCAGAAGTTTTAGCCGCAGTTTTGTAAGGAACCTACAAACCTCAAGCCAAATTTAGGGAGTAGGGGCTAGAGAAACCCCCCCTAGTTCCCTCTCCATCAGCGGAGTACAGGAGGAAGCACCAGGAGTAAATGAGAACCGCTGGCTTGGTACCGGTTTGTGCAATCCCCATTGGGTCTGTGGAGTCTGACAGTTCCCTGAGGAGTATTTGAATAAGATTTGGATGAATTGTGTGAAAATTAGCTCCCTTGCCTTTTGGTACTACTCTCTTTCTCCCAAGTTACATTGAATCTCACTGATGGAGTGTCTCAGTATCTCTGGCTGCCTCTCCCTGTCTCTTCTGTTTCATCCTGCTGACTTTGTCATGGCATCTTGGGTGCACTCCATGCTTGATTTTGATTCTCTGTTTGCGATTCTCACACTGATCAGCCAATACGTAAAATTAATGAGATAATCTAAATGAAAGCACTTTGTAAACTATCAAGTTCTGTGCTCGTGGAAGGAGGTGGGTTGGTTGCTTGGTAGTGGGTGGACGTGCACCCTGCTTTCTTTGTTTCGGGTTATTTCCTCCCTGGAGTCTGTGTGATGTCAAAGAACAATGAGATGGAAGGGCCTTGGACATCGTGTCCACCCAGCCCTCTCACTTACAGAAAAGGAACGTGAGGCTCAGAGTAGACAAACCACATGCCCAAGCTCAGCCAGAAAACGAGCAGGCGAGCCAACCCCGGCAGCCATGCCTCATGTTCTCTTTCTTGTTCTCGTGCCATCTTTCCCTCTCGCGGAAGTGCTGAGAAACAGATCGACAAAGGCCATCATCTACGGCCGCGGTCCTTGTTCCTAACAGGTTTTTACCGGAAAAGAGAAGCGTTTGCCGTCCTTGAGATAATTCAGACTGATTCCTTCAGCATCCCTGGTCCATGGGCACTGGGGATACAGCAGCAAGCAAAACAGACAAAAATTCCTGTCCTCTGGGAGCTCATATTCTCCCCTGGGGAAACACATGACTATATAGTATGTAGATGGTGGTAGGTACCTTGGTGGAAACTAAAGCAGCGTTGGCGGCTAGTGGCGCATTAGAGCCCCAGGATGCCCGGGGAGAGGGGTTGTGATTGGTGGTGGGTGTGGGCCAGGAAGGCCTCACGGACCGTGTGGCATCTGATGGTTGAATTTGAGTCGTGGTCTAACTTAAAACCCAAATTCTAAGTAATAATTTGGCAGAAATTGGGACACTTTTTTTTTTTAAAGAAAAACAAAAAAACCTGAGCATCTGAAAGAAAGTCATTGGATACCCCCACTAAAATGTTCACAGTGCCAATCTCTCCTTCGTGGGATTGCAGTGATTTCTATTTTCTATATTTTTATTTCCTCTGAATTTCCTCTGAGAAATATCGATTACTTTTGTAATTAACATAATGATAATGATATTTCCTGTGAGAAATACGTGAAGGGATCTCACTGTGGTGAAATGATAAGAAGCCAAAACGGGGATGAGTGAGAGGCGTGGGTGTGTCAGGAAAGAGAGAGACTGGATACGAATGAACAGATTTGGGGGCGGGGGTGGCTTTTTGTCCTGGTACTGCAGCTGTTGACAGGTTTAACTAAAAGAATTTGGGAGAAGGAAAGGAAAAGCAACCATTAGGATGGACCCTTAATTTACAATCAGCAGGAGAGTAGGGCTGAGCCCTCTCCTATATCTGTGCCCCCATTTGAAGCTTCCAAAGCCCTCCTGCCTCGATTTAAGATGGGAGGGTCCGCGGTCCCTTTAACATTGTTACCACCTTTAGATGCAGAAACTCTGAGAACATGAGAAAAGAGGAATTTATCATCCTTTAGCATTTGTTGTGCAGAAACATTATTTCCTTTCCAAGTATGATTCACAATAAGATTTACTGAGTAAGTCCTGTTCCTGCATTTAAATCATGGCGTTGGGTTTAAGGGGGCAAAATGACTCTTAAATAGTCGTTAAGTTGAAACTCCTCAAGGTTAGGGACCATGGCTCATTTTTCTTTATATCGCCCATAGCACTTAGCCCCATAAATATGTATAGATTTTATTAGAAAAGAGGGTTTGATAAAGTAAGAAGAAGAATGGAAATGTAGCTGACTAATTTTTTAAACACCGAGGGCATCAAAATCTCCCTGAGTTGTCCATTACCCCCAATTTCTTTGTGTATTTGGTGAAGAGTATCTTTGAAAGATGTCCTGTTTACAGCCTGGAGAGAGAAATGTATAATATTTGTAGGACTGAGGCAGTGGTCATCAACCCAGACCTCTACTCTCCACTCTTTGCACCCACTGCCTCCTCAGGCATGCTCAAGGATTCCCAGAAAATCTCAACTTCCAGCCATCTTGGTTGTGGGTGTCACTTTGACAAACCGCCGTGGTGATTGCACCGACCACCAGGCCATGCTCAGCAGCAGACTGAAATCTTCAAGGAATGGGGTGTACTGGCTAACAGGATTTTCTCTCCGAGCACATTACCCCTTCTAGATCTCCAACCCTGTAGTGTGTCATCCCTGTTCCCGAAGAGGATTACAAAACCCGGTGGCCCACTGTCCTGCCTTCATCAGTTTAACAGAGTGAAGATAATTTAATTGTTCTTTAACGAGGCAGGATCTTCAGTGCCTCCTGGTTATAATTAAGAGCGTCAGCGATAACATCCATTATCCTGGTGCGGTCACCTCCCTCTTTAGTTCCCCATGGCTACTTCGCTGGCCCGCTCTCACCCATCTCTGTCATTCTTTAAGTGCCTAGAGCGTCTGTCTCACAGTTTGTAACCTCCCTCTTCACTGTCCTTATCCTCCTATCATCCATCCTTTCCTCCCCCATCTGTTCACCACAGTCCTCTGGACCTGGGAACTCAGTCGCTCGTTTTATATGACCTCTCTTCCCCAGCAGATCAATGTAGTCCCAAGCTTTGCTGGACTGCTGGTTGTGCAGGAAGTCATTTTCATTAATAAAGCGAAATCTTGGATCTCCAGAGTGGCTCTGGAGGTAAAACAAAAAACAAACAAAAAAAACCCCCACATTTTCTCTAAGAAGAGAGAGAGGCGGCCTTTGAATTTGACCTTCAGCAGTGGGGCCTTTCCATTCTCACGGCAGGCGCGGTGATGGCGCTCAGATGATTCCACTTCACCCCAGGGCTCTGGCTCAAGTGTGAACCAAATCTAATGCAGCCAAGACTCTCAAAAAGATTGAAATTTTACAATTAGAAAGTAGGGTGGAAACAATATTCATAAACAGAACACAAGAAGCTTGACAGCAACCTAAAGAAGATGAATGGGTGGAGGTTTCTGGTGCTGCCATCTCTGCTTTGCTAATCGCTCAGCACCGTGGAGAGGGCATCCTACCATTCCTCCTGTCCAGGAGCTGCTCCAATGCTCAAGGTCTCAGCAAGGTCATTGCCAGGAGCAATAGAGCCAGCTTTCCCTTTTGCCTCCCCACCCTGAAATAGAGACAAGGGTCTTTTAGTCTGGTGCCCCTTCTAAAGGAAGAAGTTTCGTTTAGGGGAAGTAACCCATTGATTGACATCTCCCTGCTGGCCAGACCCTTCTTTTACATGCAGGAAGTGGCCTTAGGGATCAAGAAACTCTATGAGTCACTTGAAGGACTCCAACTTCTAGACCCTCTCTGTGACCTCAACGTCACTTAAAATGTTATTGTCCTAAATGAGGCTGCCACTGCCTGACTGCGAAAAGAACTGGTAGGTTTCTCTGGGATCAATATCTATATTAGTGCCAGCTTCTGCCTGGGTTGGTGGTTGCTCTAAAGGGCAAGGTTTACCACCTTGAATAAAATTCCTTTGATCATCCAATAGGTAAATTAGTGATAGCGTGTTTCCTTGAAAATAAGACCTAGCCAGACAATCGGCTCTAATGCGTCTTTTGGAGCAAAAATTAATACAAGACCCAGTATTATTTTACTATAAAATAAGACCGGGTATAATATATAATATACTATAATATAATATAATATAATATAATATAATATATAATATAATGCCGGATATAATATAGTATAATATAATATAATATGGGGTCTTGTATTAATTTTTGCTCCAAAAGACACATTAGAGCTGATTGTCCAGCTAGGTCTTATTTTTGGGGAAACATGCATGGTATACAAGGTATCATCAAAAACTATGGTGAATGTTTAAATTTTAAAAATGTATTACAGTAAAAGACACATTGCCATTAATCCCCCTCAAATACTCCTCCCTACTTCCAACACACTTATCCCACCGTTCTTGCCACTTTCTGAAGCAGTTCTGGAAGTCCTCTTTCATGAGTGTCTACACTTCATCCTTCATCATGACAGTGCTCTGTGTCACATATCGCTTCTGGTATGGCAATTTCTGTCAAATAAAAACATCACGGTGTGTCCTCATCCACCTTATTCACTGGATCTGGCACCGTGCAACTTCTGGCTCTTCCCCAAAGTCTTAATGACCATGAAAGGAAAATGTTTTGAATCGATTTCGGACATCAAGGCAGCCACGACAGTGCAATTAAAGACACTCAGGAAAGAGGACTTCCAGAACTGCTTCAGACAGTGACAAGAAAGATGGGATAAGTGTGTTCAAAGTGAGGTGGAGTATTTTGAGAGGGATTAATGGCAACGTGTCTTTCACTGTAATACTTTTTTTTACTTAAACATTCACCATTTTTTTTAATCACACCTCACGGCTGGAGTGAATGGTGGTGTTAATCCCTTGTGCCTAAGTGTCACTTTACCAATTATTATTATTATTATTATTATTATTATTATTATTATTATTATTATTTTAAGGAGGGCACAACTCTCAGTGGCCCCTGCGGGAATCGAAGCAACCACCTTAGTGCTACCAACACCATGCTCCAACCAACTGAGCTAACTGGCCACCCCAACCAATTACTTTTTGACAAGGGAAATGCCAAATTAAAAATGGGGAGGGTAGACAAACAGAGGGGGAAACAAACTACTCTAGGGAAAATGTACATCATAGGTGGAATATAATGGACCAGTATTTCAACACGTAAAATGTTCCTACAAATCAGTAAGGAAAGAAAAAGAAAGAATGGGCAAAGGACACGGACATTCTTCACAGGGTCAAGAATTTCAAGTCCCTCAAGAGACTCAGAGTTTCTAGATCTTTAAAGAAAACAAATAAGTCATTTAATACATGTGAAAAATGCTACTTCACAAGTAATCCAAACAATTAAAAATAAAACAGGAATTAAACACTGGCTCTGATTTATATACATAGTGCCAGTCATAGTGAAGATAAGAAAAATAAACACTTCTTGCTAGAGGGAGTATAAATCACAAAAGCATTTTTGCAGGACAGTTTGATAAACTATCTAATTTTTAAAATATGTATGTATGTGACATAGCAGCTTCATTTCTAGGAAATTGCAGATGAGAACAAGGAGCTTTTATCATTACTTATGATAAAAAATGTAATACAAATCCAACTTCCAAAAACAAGGACTTGTTAAATTTTGGTACCTCGACATAATAGAATTATATGGAACTAGTAAATAAAATGTAGAATGTTGACAACATACTAACTGATCAGCTGAGAAGTAGGCTACATAATAATTCTACCATTATCCCATTTTTGTCAAAATATATATCTGTATATCTAAACATGGAATCAATGTCTGCGATTACATTCTAAAATTACCTCTAGGTGATAAGATTGTAAGTAATTTTTATTTTCTTGTTTGTGCTTTTTTTCTGTTTTGCACATTTCATGCAAGGAACACTTTTTTGTTGTTTGCTTTCTCATCAGAAATAAAGGTAAGACACATCTAAATTACTGGAGACAAAGAGATTTGATTTACTGAGATTCTGTTTATATGCACGTTTCTGAGAATGTGTCTGTTGTTTAAAGCAAGGTCCCACTGTCCACAATTGGAATAAGACTTCTTTCTGAAAAATGCACCCAGGGAGGGCAGGAACTACTGTGAAATCTGTGAGCACGGCAGACCTCTGCAGTCTTCCCTGGGCAAAGAACCAGAAAAATGAGCAGGAGATTTATACCCACTTGACTTCTTGTTCTTATCCTTTTTGATTAAAAGATACACCAAGACGTGAGACGGATGGAAAAACCCATAAAAATTGTTTTACTGCATCATAAAAGGCTTACATTTCTGACATTAGGATCACAAAGGGATTAATTGATACTGTCACTCTGCCTTTTTATCAGAGCTCACTGTAGCTGGGTTGGTACTGTCCTGGCTGGCAACCCTGGAAGCCACTGAGTGTGCCTGTTCCTTCTCCTGCAGCTGTCACCCCACTGTGTTCCCTTTAGGCTGCTTTCTAGGTATTTGTAGCTTCTGAGGGCAGAGATAGAATCTTGTTGTATCCCCTGAACTTTGTATGTTGCTCGGTCTGTAAGAGACATTTACTTTTGTTAATCTCTCTCACCACTCATTTTGAATTGCATGAATATTAAAATACCCTAATAATTTGGGGGATAAACAGATCAGGAAGTAATCTGATTTGCCAGTGACTAGCAATTTTTTATGGTCAATTTTCCTAATGGTAGCTTGGCTTAGTTTATTCAGTTATTCATCTGTTCATTCAACAAATATTTATTTAGTTTCTAGTCGTGTCAGGCATTATTCTGGCCATATTGGATACAGCAGTAGCTAACAAGGGACAAAGATGCTGATTTTATGGAGTTTGTGTTCCAGTAGAATTGAGATCAGTTCATTCCTTCTTTTCTTCTTTTCCTCCTCTTTCTCATCCTTCCTTAATCCATCCACCCATCATTTCTTGGGTACTTATCAGGTGCCAACTGTTGTGCTAAGCATTGGAGGATACCAAAAAAAAAAAAAAAAAAAAAAAAACGCTGTTTCTGTTCTGAAAGAGCCTAGGGACCAGTGAGGAAATGAGACTATCCAGTAAGTGGTATGCCAGGCAGAACTCAAGGGCGCCCACTGGGATGGGAGCAGGTACATGGGAGCACCCCACCCCCATCCCAGCTGCAGGTCACCTCTTTGCTGGCCACAGGGGTACCTGTCCTTATCTGATTCGTGCTTCGGCAGCTCCCCTGGTCTGGGAAGAACACTGGCCTCACAAATCAGGCATAAAGAAGTCAAGAGCTGTCACTGGCTACCAGGACCATGCTGGTGAACAGTAAGGTTCCTTGAGGAAATAGCCACTATCTCGGTAAAATCCTTGATGTTGTCAAGCATATACTGAGCCACCTGCTCTGTTCTGGGGGTTCCAGGGAAGGTGTAAGTCTCCAAAGACCCCAGGGTCCAGCCCTAAGGAGCCTCCCCTGGAGTAGCTAGCTAGCGGTGCTTGCCAAGTCAGACTTGGATTGTCCGTATTACAGGAATTTTGTGAAATCAGAGGAGGGAGAAACACACTCTTATTGAGCAACTATTTGAGTCCTCCCAAGGCTCTGTGCCAGCTGCTTCCATGTGCTGTTTCACTTAACTGCCACAGAAATCCTGTGACAAACAGTTCGTTATGTGTTCACCGATGACGAGATTGTGGTTCATAGAGGTTAATTGACTTGGCCAAGGTCACAGGTAGCGAACTGCCAAACTGAGTTCCCGAACAGGGCTGTCTGACCGCCTGGGAAAATGCGGAGTTAAATGGTTGTAAGTAGGGACACCTTCAGTACACTGCCATGTGATGCTCAAAGAGGAATTGTGGCGGGTGAACACACCAAGTCTTGCGGCACGAGTGTCCCGTGGAAGCCACCTCGGGGAGTACTACTGATTGTTTGATGAGATTATTATCCGAGAACGGTACCTGTGGTTTGTACTCTTACCTCCCTTCGAACGGTGAGCAGAAATTTGGGCTTATTCCTGTCCCTTTCCCCAGGGCCCACTGAACTTAACCATAATTACAGCTTAACCGGTTTCTGAGTGGGTAAGTGAAATGGGCCTGACCTTGACCAAGAAAGTAGGAGAAATAGCTGTGCACTTAGAAGAGAGCTTCCCGAGTAAAGAAGTTACCTGTGAGTCAAATGCATCAATGGAGGTGCTCCATGTTGGGAAAATGTATAAAGAGGTGTTGGGTGAGGCAGAGGCAGAGGGTATTTTTGACTCTGTGGCATTTGGACTGTTTTTTATTGCACTGAAATGGACTTCGCCAGACATCAAAAGACAAATGTCAGTCACAGGCTTTCATTCTCCATTTATTACTGATTCTTTGAAATTCTTAGTATTACTGGGGTCACGGCTATATTGCTTCTAGTCCACTGCTTGAAGGTGGGGTGATTCAGCCAACTCCTAGAACTGGAGGGGCTCATGGCATTTTGGGGTTCGGTGGTCTATCTATGAGTAGCGGGGCTTGTCCATGACCATGGACAAACTTCCAGGGGTATCCTCTGAACCCCTTTACGGTTTTTCTTAGACGTAAAATTAAGATTCCATGAAGATCAGCAGCTTTCTTTTACCTTACTACTGATAGACAATCGTACTACTGATAGACAAAAATTTCCCTAATCTTTTGTTTAACACAAAAGAGCCAGCCTGATGGTGTCCAAACAAAGAGGGACTTTTGACAAAGACTCTTTAGATGGCATAATTATTAAATAGAAACTTTCAACCAAGAGCCCTTTAGGGATTGCAAAATTCCCCTTTCCTTACAACTGAGAAGCAAATGCTTTCTTGGAAAGGACCCATTTGCCTCGCCTGCTCTTTTCTTAAGTATGGTGATTACAGTCTGTGGATCTCCTCCTGATTCGCATAAGAAGGAAGAATCTATGCATTCAAGTGTCAGCATCTCTCAAGCCCCAGGTGGGGGTTTTTCTAAGAACATTCCTTACAGAATCCCCTCGTCACCAGTGGCACTTTGGAAACTGTGAGTTGCAGTACAGCGCTTATCTCTTCTTTTTCATCACTTTGAACACTTTTTCCAGGAAAGTTATTTCTGCATGACCTGAGAAAAGAGAACTTGTGACAGGCTCATAAGGCAGCCTCTACAAGAAATTGTTTCTTTGTGTCCTGGGCAGCCCCAAGCCTTCCCACTGCTCTTCATTTGAAGTGAGCTAAGCTGGGGAATAGCAGGTATATTATGACAGCTCTGGCTGCCATAACAAGATACTGAACTGGGTGGCTTAAACGACATTTATTTCCTCACAGTTCTGAGCGGCCCAAAGTCAAGGCACTGGTAACGTCAAGGTGGTTTTATTCTGAGGCCTCCTCTCTTGGCTTGTTAGGTGGCTACCATCTCACTGTGAGCTCACGTGGCCTTTCCTTTGCATGCACATTGGGAGGGTAGGGAGCACACAAGCTCTGTGGTGTCTCTTCTTAGAAGGTTATAAGGGCACTTACAGCACCCATCAGACCAGGGCCCACCCTCATGACCTCATCTCACCCAAATTACTTCACAAAAGTCTCGTCTCCAATGTCATCACCTTGGGAGTTAGGGCTTCAACACACAAAATTTGGGATATCACAGCAGAGCAGCACATAATGCATTTCTGAGTAATGTTACCAAAGCTTGATATCAGCATTGATGTAGAAAATTCTGTGTTTCCCATACCCCATCACTGCCATTTGGGTCTCTGATCTGCCCTCGTTGCTCGTGATCTCACCATGAATTTGGGGCCTGCATGATCAGTACCCAATTATTCCCCAGGGGTCGCGGTGTGGAACAGAATAGGAATGAAATGTTAACCTTATGTAAGTGACAACATACTCTAATCACAGCTATCCAAACTATGGGCTATGGATGATGTATGGGCAACAGAAATGTGGCAAAAAGGAACGGCTAATCGTTCAGTATGAGAATTACTTCCATAAAGTTGAGACAAATAATGGCAAACTGGTAACGAGTATCCAAAATGGACCAGGAACTGGACCATTTTCTCGGAATTATCACCCTCAATTTGTGTTTGTAACAATCTCTACAGTGTTCATTGTATTATCATACTTACCTAACAAATGAGGAGGCCAAGTCATTGAGTAGTAAGAATACGCAAATACAAAGAGATGAAACAGGCATTCGAACCCAGAACCCACCTTCTCATAGTGGATTAGGCAACATTACCAAGGAAACTTCTAAACACAGCTTTGCACCCCAAAGCTCTGTTCCAGTGAGAAGACTCTACCCTTCCCTGTCCCCAAATTCAGGTCCTTACCTAGTCACGGTTTGACATAATACATTAGACCTTAGCATATCCTGCTAGTACTTGACACTGAGATTCCTGGCTTCTTTTCCCACAAGTCCTCCCTTGAACAAAATTGCTTTAGGATTGCAGACGAGCAGCTGCATTTTGGGTGCAGGAGCTGTAACATCTTGCTGACAGCGGAGTTTTCTCTGAGGCATTAGCTAAGCCACAGCCCCCTGCTCTTTTTCTGCACACCTTATTTTTCTATGAGCTTTAGTTGGTTTCCTCTTGTGACCACAACTTACTCTCACAGAGACCGGTTTTTCAGTTATACCTTATTATCTCAAAGCAGATGTTGAAAGTGAGATTCAGGATCACTTAGAAAAACATAGAATGTATTTGAGTTCCACACTCACAGGACAAGGTCTCAAACTTATACATATGCAGGCAGAAGACGGGTAAATCAATACACAAAGCTTCCCAAGTGTCAGTTGGTAGGCATTGTGTCTCAGGAATTTTAGCCCAAATGTGTCACCTGTCCAGGTATGTTGCCTTTTTTCAAAAAGTAGGTTAAACCCAGTGGCCACCAATACATGTCTGAGACCCTTTGGGTAAAAAAAGATTATTCGTGTTTAATGACCACAAAGTGCCCTTGAAAATGTGTGACCCTGTGATATCATGATTCCTTTGCAGAGGCCAGGCCAAGCTACCTTCCCCTCCAAAGAAATGTTGAGGCGCGGCTTTGAAACTATAAGAACAGGACATTGTCTTCAAATTGTAGGGTGACAGGAAGGTGTGCCTTGATATCAGCCCCCTGTTTCTACTAAGGAGCATGAATATGGAAGTGAATTAATTTTTGTAACTCTGAGGAAATGACCTCTTCTTTTTTTTCTCCCTCTCCTCCTGTTCATCCAACACTATTTTTTCCAGCACTTTCCATGTGCCAGGCACTCAGTGTGTATGGAGCACGTAAAGAATAGGTGATATGATGAAGGCACAGTGTATTTTAATCTGTTCATGTTCAATAGGATATTCACCTCATCCCAGTTTACCTAGAACTTTCCCAATTTTAACATAAAATGTCCTCCATCCAAGAACCATTCTCAGGACAGTCATTGCTGAGCAATGGCTTCTCTAGAAGTGATGATGGAGGGGTCATGTGCTAGCATCAACAGGTAGAATTTCTGTGTATGTGACAGCCAGAAATGCAAAAGGACCCAGGTACGAGGTGTGATCAAAAGATACGGTGGATGTTTAAATTTTTAAACATGTATTATGGTAAAAGATACATTGCCATTAATCCCCCTCAAAATACTCCCCCTCGCTTTGAACACTCTTATCCCGTCGTTCTTGCCACTTTAAGAAGCAGTTCTGGAGGTCCTCTTTCACGAGTGTCTTCACTCCATCCTTCATCATGACAACGCTCCGTGTCACACTTCGCTTCTGGTAGGGCAATTTCTGTCAAATAAAAACATCACGGTGTGTCCTCATCCACCTTATTCACTGGATCTGGCACCGTGGGACTTCTGGCTCTTCCGCCAAGTCATAATGGCCATGAAAGGGAAACGTTTTGAATCAATTCAGGACGTCAAGGCAGCCACGATAGTGTAACTAAAGACACTCACAAAAGAGGACTTCCAGAACTGCTTCAAAAAGTGGCAAGAACAATGCGATAATTGTGTTCAGAGCGAGGGGGAGTATTTTGAGGGGGATTAATGGCAATGTGCCTTTTACTGTAATAATTTCTTTTTATTTAAACATTCACTGTATCGTTGGATCACACTTCATATGCTATATTGGTGACTCAGATACTCCCAGTGACCCTGCTGTTGGTATTATTTTACAAAATCATAAAGAATTCTTGGTAAAATTCTGAACAAAACAAAGTATGTCTTCCTTCGATTTACATAGCAGTTGCATTGTTAGAAAATTCAGCATCTATTAACATGTGCAGAAACACTTGGAGCTTAAATGTAAAATATGATTTAGATTTTATTCACAGATGAGTATTGACATCTTTTTAACTTCAGTGAATACCTGGTGAGATATTTGGGACCGTTCTTGTGCTGTGGAATTGCCCTGTACACTGCAGAATATTTATTATCTGTTGATTTCACTGGCTGAATTTAGCCAACGGCATCCTCCAATTGCAGCAGCAACAGAAACCACCTGCACAGATTTTCAATCTACCCCCTAGGAGGCAGTCCCGCCCTTGTTGGAAACCACTATACTAGCTATTTGAAAAGAAATAAATATTTAAAAAGAGATAAGGTACAGCTGGATGCTTCTTGTATCCTCCTTTCTCTCTCTTGTTTTCCTCTTTCATCAACGAAAACTGTTGAAATTTTCCCTGTAGGATGAAACTTTCATCCTCCAAAGTGCTTGGGAAAGTCTGGAGATAAATACCATCTTTGTCTCCAAACAGCTTCAAGGATGCTTGGGCATATAAAACCAACCAAAAGGATCCCTTCCAAAATGACCAATAGCCCTGAATCAGGAATGTCTGTTCATTTCTAACTAGCAGAATTGATGAGGTGGTCTTTCCATCACTTACCTTGGCTCTCAGCGGAAGTTCTACTTCTTTTCTTTCATTGATCCTACAATCATGCCAATGTTTTCAGCCTCTCTTTGTCCTCTGGCCTGGCAGTGTGAGAGGGGGCAGTAGCTAAGGCCCAGCGCTCCCGGAATAATAGAAGAGTTTCCCGGGTAGTCTTGGTTTTGGTCTCAACCAGCTGTTCAACACACTACATACTAGCATTCTTTGGGGGGTGAGGCATAGTGATGGGAAACAGGAGATGGATAAGACACAAGAAATTAGTGATTGGAGAGAAAAGAGACTGGGAAGAAATTATTAAAGAAACACATTGAGAACTTGAGCAGATGCTTTACAGTGAGAAGTATTAATATATTATTATATATCATGTATAAATATATATGTTATGTACTACATTTTATTCTATTTAAAATACTATGTAATGTAATAGATACATATAAATTATACGTAACTTTATTTAACATATAATTATATTAAGTGGATGTTGAAATAAGCATATGTTAAATAAAATGAAATGTATAATATATAATAATGTATATTATCTATAATAATTGTAATATTATTGTTATTGTTGTTTTGTTGTCTTTATACTTTCTGGGTTTGGTTTTGACTTTCCAGCATCATTGTCTCGTTGCTGGAAGAAGGATTCCTAAATGTGGCATCTCACCACATTAATGAGTCGCTCTCACATAAAACTTGCTTAAGATCCCTATTTTACAGAAGTATAACTTGAGGCATAGTGAGGTGAGGTGATTTGGCCAAGGTCCCACAGCCAGGAAATAACTGACTCAGATCCGCTGAGACACCTGTTGACACTGCCTGCCTTTTCCACGGAGGGTGTTTGTGGAACTGATTCTGAACTGTTAGGTGTGTGGGCTAGACCAGAGGAGGGGTGGGAGGGCATTCAGACATGGGGAGCTCACCCTGCGGAAGAAGGGAAAATCCGAGAAGACCTAGAAAGGTGAGGAAGATTTGTGGAAGGGCTCTTCCTGGGAGGTGAGGGAGAGCGTGTGCCCCCAAGGGAGCCGGGTCGCTTAATGATGAGACCTGGCTTATTGGGCCAGTAGACGTGCGCGCGCACACGCTGATAAAGAGGGGAACTTGGAAAAGATTCTGAAGTCATTAAAAGCCAAGACTGTCTATTTATGTTTATATTCTGAGGCCCTGGAACATAGGTGTCGGAAACGATGTCAGTGTCTAAGAAATGTTCACTGGAAGGCTGTATGGGCAGGTCGAAACCACACCAAGGAATTTAGGCTCGAAGCTGTCAGCAAGAGAGGGCCTGTCTTACTTTATGAGCCAATTAATAATACTGTGGTTTCTAATTAATGAAACTCGTAGCTCCCGGGGGATGGTGAACATGGTATTACAAGAAGAGTGATCTGGCAGTGGTCTAGGTTGGAAAAGGGTTATAAATCATAGGCAGGTCCTGACAGAGGTCTGAGCCTACAAGGTGTCAGCTAGAGAAGAGCAGAGATGAGATTCCATGAGACATTTCAGGAGGCACCTTACATAACAGAACGAGCTGGGCTTTTCCCTCACACAGACCTGGGTTTGAATCCCAGCTCTGTCACTTTCTAGCTGTGCACCCCTAGACAAGTAGCTTCACGCTCAGTTTTACTTTCTTCATGTTGAACAACGGGGATTAAGGTAGGAACCTCAGAGAGCGAGTGGGAAACAGGAATAGAGAGTACATGCAGACTGCCTGTTCTCAGGAAGTATTCAGTAAACGTTAGGGCCTTTTGTCCTTTCTTTCAAAGGAATTATTGATCCGAATTTGATAATGAATTGAATTCAAGGCCCCAGAAGTGTTGCCTGAAAAATGGTGACTGTGTTAGAAAAATTAGGAGTTTGGGTTTTTACGTGTTGCATTTGACTGATAGCCTCATTGAAATATGTGCCCTAGAGTTGGTGACCAGGGACTGAAATGCAGATGACATTTGATAGGCATGAGTAGCGCTGGAGACATTGATGTGACAAGTCCTCAGCATAAAACAAACTTTCCGATGGAAGAGTGACAAGTTCGAAACGTGTTTAGTGCACACATTAGCATCGCCACATTTTAGGAAACGGGCCGTTTAATTCCATTTGACGTGACACGTCCCAGATGTTCCTGTCAAGTTCTGAGCTTCTTCAGATTCCTCATCAGCTGCCACAGCTAGCAAGATTGGCCACACGTGCGGGTCACCCCTCAGCTCCTCCTCGTGACAGGAGAGAGGTCTGAGCCAGGCGCCTCATTGGTACCCAGTGTGGGTTGAACTACGCCGATCACCACAGACAGATGGAATTAAAGAGCAAGGCTTTTGGCGGCTTGGAACTCAACCAAAGCAATTCCAGATGTTGGAATTAGTGCACCCAGCTCTTGTGTTGCTTTCCACCCGTGGAGCATGAAAATTATCCAGAGAGCAACCACCGAGTAATGAAGTCCAGGTCACTCCCCGTCTGTCTTACTAAATGCCACTTGGAACCGGTGCCTTTTCATTTGACAATAAAATCAATGAATGAAATATCACGGGGTTGAAAGCAATGCTGTACAGAATTCATTACGGGCAACGCTTTGTTCCCAGGGATGGAAAGGATTGGCCCTCTGTACTTTACTTTCCGGAACATCAACACATCTACTTAATGAAACTTGAACCTTCTCTTAATCCTTCACCTGTTTGCTTTTAAACTTGAATCCTTTGAACAAAATGCAGAAGGCCTTCTCTTTGGATTCTGCCTCTTTATAAAATGAACTAGAATTTTAAAAAAATTTGGAATATGCGTCAGTGAAGGGAAAAAGTGACTGGTTGATTAGAAAAATGGTTCATGAGATTAGAGGACCTTTTCTAATAATCACAAGGCCCCTAGTGAGCCATCATCATTTCCTTTGAATTGTTCTTTCCTTTTGAGAATCATCTCGGTACTGAGCAAACTGAGCTGAGTGTCACGATTTTGTACAGATGTGGGGACAGCCCCCGTGTGGGTGAGCAAAGACCGGTGGCCGAGGGAAGGGCCGGTGTCTCTAGTCTTTTCCTTGGAGTTGGCACCTGCCCCTTGGAGAATATAAGATACCATTGAAAGAATAATGCCATTCCTTTAGAAGTGTTGAAAAATAGGATCATTGTGAGAGAAGTACCTCTTAAGAGGTGTGTGTGTGTGTGTGTGTGTGTGTGTGTGTGTGTGTGTGTGTGAGAGAGAGAGAGAGAGAGAAAAAGAGAGAGAGAGAGAGAGAGAGAGAGAGAGAGAGAGAGAGAGATATTTTTCTGCTGCCCTTTCCTGCAGAGAAGTATCTTTTCTTTGGAAAAGTGAGTGTTTAATTTAAGCAAGGGAGTCAGGAAAGGAAAAACATCTGGAATCATAGTTAAGGTTCACAGATCTTTCAAGCCATATCTTCACTTTTAATCCAGGCTTCCCCTCCTCCTCCCCTCAATCATTATTTATTGAGCACTTACTATATTTCAGATACTGGGTTCTAGATATATAACAACTCATGGCCTTCACTCAGAAGCTTATGTCCAAGTAGAGAAGAGGGAGGCAAGAGAACAAGCAAGAGAGAAACAAATGTGATGGGTGCTATGAAGGAAACATGACAGAGAGAATTAGAGAATAAGGTCGGGGGCGGGGCTACTTTGGAGAGAGGGACATGACGGCTCTCTGAGGAGGAGAAATTTAAGCTGAAAGAGTGCAAAGGAGCTGAACTGGAGAAGAGTAGGGGAGGGTGTGGAAGTGAGCTTTCCAGCATGTGCGGAACCTGAGGCGGGAAAGAGCTGATGGCCAGCAGGAAGTCCCATGCACCTGGAGCATGGTGAGTGATGGGCAGTCCTGGGAGGGAAGAGGGAGATGGGCAGGAGCTTGTACCTGTAGGGATTTGAGGCCCCATAATGAGTTTGCTTTTTATATTTAAATAGAGTGTTGTCTTAGAGGAGACTGGTGCTATCTGATTCGCATTTCAAAAATGAAACTCGTTTGCACAAATGTGGAGAGCTGATTGGAAAAGACAAACATGGGAGCAGGGCGACCAGTTAGGGCCAGTTAGTACAAGGTAGCAGCATTTGCAGAGAGAGGGGTCTTGACCTTCCATACATTTCGGATGCTAGGATGTGTTTGGTGAGGGAGAGGAAAGAATCAGGGGTGACTTCCAGCTTTCTGTCTTGAGCAATGCAAGGAGGAGGTGGTCACGATTAGTCCTCCTTCCAACAGGTGTTTATGGCACGTGAGCTGTGCTGGGTGAAATGTAGTCCCTGCCCCCACTGAGTTTACAGTTGAAATAGGAAGACAGATGTGTAAATAAACACTAGGACAATACGTACTGATACAGGATTGGAGGTATTTGGCAGAATCCCCTGGGAAATTTATTCTCTTTATTTTCTTGCCCCCTCCAGTTTTGTTTGTTTTTCTGGCAATTGCTTCCATTTTTGCTTTTGCTTATATATTTAAAATATATGACACATACTCCCCATGAAAAGGAATATATATAATATTTATGTTGTATTTAAAGAATCATAAATCCAACATCCATGTATCACCATGTAGCTAAAGAAATAAATCTTCATCAGACTCTTTGAAGCCCTACGTACTCTGTCCCAGAGTGAAACATTATTCTGGATTTTTGATTTCTCCCTCCCATGCTCCTCTTTGTGGTTTAACATCCACATTCCTGAACAATATGTTATTTATTTTGCCTCTTTGAACTTTATAGAATTGGAAGCATTCTACATATATACTTCTGAGATTTCTTTTGTCTGCTAACGTGGGACGTATCCATGTTGCAGCTTGTAAGTCCAGTTCTTTTGTTTTCACTGTCATGTATGAATAAGTCACAATACGTCCATTCTTTTGTCACAGATCACAGATCCCTTGTTTACCACTTGGGGCTATTTCCAATATTATTTTTATGACTAGTATTCCTATGTTTCCTCGAGTACATACCTCCTGGTGGTTTTACTGAGAAGTTATACATAGGAGTGTATCTGCTCGTCTTTATTAGTGATTGCCAGGAGTTTTGCAAAGTGGTTGTTAAAATTTACACTCCCACCCTCTGATTATCAGTTCCCATGGCTACCCATCTTCACCAGTATTTATTCGTTATTGTTCTCCTTTTTTAAATCTTAGCCAGTCTGGTAGGTGAAGAATGATATGTCACTGTATTAATTTGCATTTTATTACTAATAAGGTTGCACATTTTTAATATGTTTATTGGTTGGTTAAATTTTCTAGAAATATTTGTTCATATCTTTTGCCCGTTTTTTTTGTAGAGTTCCTCATCTTTTCCCTATTGATTCATAGCCCCTCATTGCATGTTCTGGATACTAAGCCTTTGTCAATTTTATGTGCTGAAAATATTATCTCTCAGATTATTACATGTCTTTCCAGTTTTTTATGGTGTCAGTTGATATACTGAAGTTCTTCATTGTGATATAGTTAAATTTATCAGGCTTTTCCTTTATGCCTTGCATCTTTTCCCATGTTTTAAGAAAACCCTTATTCTGGGGTCATAAAAATATTCTTCATATTTTATTCTAAATTTTTTAGTTTTGTCTTTCACATTTAACTTCTTCATTCGTATGGGATTGAGTCATATATGACAAACAGATAAAGTTTATTTTTTGTGTAGATATCGTTCGTTCAGATATAATTTTGCAAATTACCTTTCCCTCACTTATTTCCTACATATACATGACTATGTTCCATTGGTCTGTCTGTGTATCTGTATGTCAGTACCACATTACATTCCTCTACCTTTACAATAAATCGTGATAATCTAGTAGTGCTAGTCCCCTCACCTGTTCTCCCTTTTAAACACAGTTTAAAAGGGAACTATAAAAAATATCATGCATATCAGTGTATAGCTCAATGAATTATCACAGTCTTAGCTATTCTTAAATGTATGTATTTTAGAATAAGTTTGTCAAGTTCCATGCATGTACACAAACATACACACACATGTGCGCGCACATTGGGATTTTGGTTGGAATTTTAAATATCCATCAATCAATTTGATGAGAATTATCTTTATGATAATGAGTCTTCTTATCTATAAATATGATTTGTTATTCTTTTGGTTTTTTTCTTCTTTAATATCTTCTAATAACATTTTACAATGGTCCCTGTAAGGCTTGCACATCTTGCGTTAGATGTATTCCTAAGTTCCTAATTTTTTTTGTTGCTATTGCAAATGATATTTTAGTATATTTTTTAGCATTAACTTTTGTATATTGATATTATACCTACTCAGCTCTCTTTTTGATTCTAATAATTTATCAGTGGACCTCAGTCTGGCACATTACAGATTTGCCGTTTCCATATTTTTCATCATTTTATTTTCACACATTTTTCTTTTAAATGACATGTAGCTGGATTTATAAAAATCTGCTTTTCACCCTAAAAGTATAGTCTATGTAGATTGCTGTTACCAATATGGTTGGTGTTATTTTTACCATTTGATTTTGTGCTTCCTATTTCTCCCAGTTTTCAGATTTTTTCATTTTTCTTTTTTACCTTCTTTGGATTGACTGTGTTTATATCTCATTCCAATTTTGACCTCTATAAGAATGAAAATTAATATACTGGAAATCATAACATGAATATTCAAAGTCTAAAATTAATATCTTCCCTCTCCTAAACGATGTGAGAACTTTACAATGTTTTTTGCATAATCACCTCCTCTTGAATTAGATGTCTGTTATAAAATATGCTTGTTTATTTTGTATTTGTTCTGATTTCCTGAATTAGATAGCATTGTTGATTTTCAGTTAGTCTGGTTTAAAATTTCTCTCTAAATTTGCTATTTTCTTTTCTCACAATTTGTTCTCACGTTTCAAACTCTCCATCTGAGATGATTTTCTTTCTTTCTGAAATATATCTTTCAAAATTGCCCTTAGTGAGTGTCTGCTACTAGTAAAATCTGTTTTTGATTCTCTGAAAAATGTCTTTATTTTGCCATCCTGCAGGATGTTTTCACTAGATCTCGAATTGTAGGTTGACAGTTGTTTTCTCTTGTCATCCTGAAGATTTTACTCCACTCTCTTAAGGTTTACATTGTTTTCTTTTGATAAGTCAACTGTCTGTCATTATTCATTTCTGCATCTTTTACTTGGTTCCTTTTCAAGTATGCCTGGTCATTTTTGACAGTTTGCTTGTTCTTTTATGATACTTTTTTATAGTCTGTATAGTTATCTACTCATGCATAAAAAATTACAATAAAACTTAATGGCTTAAAACAACTCACTATGTCTCATGATTTCTGTGAGATGGAAATTCTGGAAAGGCTCACCTAGGGCAATTTTCATTTATGAACTCTCATGCTTTGCAGTCATAGGTCAGCTTGAGCTGGATGATTGACGTTTTTAGCACAAAAAATGAAATTTGATTGTGTTATGGTGTTGGTATTTTGTTTTTGTTTCTTTTGTTTTTTTTCCACTTTATTGAGATTGAATTACCATGTAACATTGTATAAATTTAAGGTGTACAGTATGTTGACTTCGTACACACGTATATTGTAAAATGGTTATCATTATACTATCAGCTCAAAGCTCCATCATATCATTCTTATATTTATTTTTATGTGATGAGAACATGTAAGATATACCCTCTTTGCAGCTCTTACGTATACACTACAGTATTGTTAACTATAAGCTCTATGCTGTACATTAGATCCCCAGAACTTATTCAGCTTATTACTGGAAATTTATACCCCTCAACCAACATCTTGCCTTTTCCCCCACTCCGCAGTCCTGATGACCACCGTTCTACTTTCTGTTTCTACGAGTTCAGCTCTTTCAGATTTCACATATCAGTGAGATCTTACAGTACTTGTCTTTCTCTGTCTGACTGATTTTGTTTAGCGTAATGCCCTCGAGGTCCATCCATGTTATTGCAAATGTCAGGATTTCCTTCTTTGCAATGGCTGAATAATATTCCGTTGTATATACACCACATGTTCTTTATTCGTCTGTAGATAGACATGTACATTTACATTTAGGGGATGTCCATGTTTTGGCTATTATGAATAATACTGCAATGAACATGGGAGTGTACGTATCTCTTGGAGATCTTGTTTTCATTTCCTTTGGCTGTGTACCCAGAAGTGGGCTTGCTGTATCATATGGTAGTTCTGTTTTTAATTTTTACCATACTGTTGTCCATAGCAGCTGCACATATTTATGTCCCCACCACCTGTGCATAAGGGCTCCCTTTTCTCCACATCCTGGCCAACACTTATCTCGTCTTTTTAATGACAGCCATGCCAATAGGTGTGAGGTGATATCTCATTGTGGTTTGATTTGGATTTCCCCGATGATTAGAGGTTTAGAACACCTCTTCGTGTACCTGTTTGCTATTTGTATGTCTTCTTTGGAAAAAAATGTCTGTTCATTTCCTCTGCCCATTTTAAATCAGATGGTTTGTGTTTTGCTCTTGAATTGTATCGGTTGTTCTTAATATATTTTGGACATTGAACCTTATTAGATATATGACTTGCAAATATGTTCCCCTTTCCTTTTTCCTCAGTGGCATTTTCATTTTGTTGATTGTTTTGTTCACTCTACAGAAGCTTTTTAGTTTGATATGGTCCCACTCATTAATGTTTGCTCTTGTTACTTATGTTTTTGGTGTCTTTGCCAAGACTAACATTAGGGAGCTTTTGTCCAATGTTTTTTTCTAGGAGCTTTGGAGTTTCAGTTTTTGTATTTAAGTCCTTAATCCATTTCATGGTAATTTTTGTGAGTGATATAAGACAGGGGTCTGATTTCATTCTGCAAGTGGTTATCCAGTTTTCCCAACACCATTTATTAGAGAGATTGGATAATTGAGTTTTAATGTATGTTCACATATAGGTAGCAAGCCGGTGCTTGCTGTAGGCTGGTGACTCCATGTTTCCTCCATAGGGGCCTCTCCACAGTGCGTCTGGGTGTCCTCACGACATGGAGACCTGCCTTTCTCAAACTGAGCAAACAACGAGGTGGGGAGGGATGAAATGAATCACTCAATGGGAGGGCGATTAGAACTCCACCTGTTTAGGGAAAGAGAGAATTTGGGGATATATTTTTAAACCAGCACCTATTTCCTGTTATTTCTTTAAATATATTAGACAGATCTATCCTATGTTCTACATAAAATATTTCCACTGATGCATCTTTTGGGGTCAAATTCCTTGCTACTAATGCAGGGTTTATTTCCTGATAGATTTTTGTGAGTGTGGGGGGGGGGGGGTGAGCAGGGGGAGGATTGGCTCATGTTCCTTGGAAATTTATCTGTGGGAATTCTTTAATGCCAGGTTTTAAAATACAGTCCTCTGGAGAGGATTTGTGTTTTCTTCTGCCAAGCAAAAAGTTCTACAGTGGTTTTTAGACCAAAAAGGTAGCTGTGAATTCTGACCTGAGGATGGACCTAGAGGGAAGAATTCTCAGCAAAGAGCTGTTTATCGTCATTCAGTTTCTATCCCCCAGACTCAAAGCCAAGACAGACAAGTTTCCTTACCCTCTTCGTCTACAGGGCTGGCGTTTTGCTGCTTCACCCACCAAAGGTGTGATTTTTGGGGGAGGGCCTGGCTTTAGGTTTTTTTCTCCAGGCTGCTTCTGCATAGTCCCACTCTCCTGTTTTACATAGTCTCCTTCTCCTGCTCGGCTCATTAAAACCAATCCTTAAGGACGTCAGTGCTAGGTGGTTCCCCAATTCAAATACTGTCTTCGGCTTGTTCGTTTCGCTGCGTTTGTGCTTTCTTATCCATTTTCTTTACTGACTCTGAGGATTTGCCTTATGTTCCTGTCTGCTCATCTTTTTCTTTCACACATACACGCACGTGCACATACACATATACATTTTTATTTTTTTTGATCGAGAATTTTTAGGTGTTTTCTACTGGGGTGTTGTTTTGTTTTTCTTGATGTGTTCTCCTCCGTGGTGTCAGAATCTGCTGTACCAAGGGAGCTCTTTAAAGATATGAATTCCCTGGCGCAGCCCACACTTAGTCAATTAGAATCTCCTGAGATGGGGCCAAGTACATCTTAAAAAAAAAAAAAAGAAAAGAAAAACCCTCCCCGGAGGATCCTGGTGCCTGCCACTGCTGCGAGATAATTATTATCATGAAGACATGGTCCAAAAGCGGTGAAGTGCAGTAGGAGAACTAGATTTGGTCCACGAAGTTGTGGAAGACTTTATAGAAAAAGAAATTACTTTTTACCTCTTTTTCAAATGTATTCCCATCCTCGAACTGCTGCGCTTAGCTCTATGGTATGTGAGCACCCAATGTCCACAGCAGTCCATGTATCCGAAAGCCCCTGGGGAATGTCCAAAGGCAGCCATCTTTTCACTGTGTGTGTAATAAGATCATGTGACTTGGACCACCTCGCGGTTTAGGTTCCCCAGTACTTGTTGATACCCGTCCACACGTCTGCCCATCACATGCGTTCAGAGCCACCAGTCGTCCAACTTGCTGAGCAAGAATCCACCTGCATTGTCCACTGGTCCTATGGAGGGCATGGCGTGGGTTGTCAGAGCCAACAGATGTGCAATAGAAGTCAGAGAATTTCAGCTATTCTGGCTGGGCAAGGGGGATTCTGTGCAGAAAACAACTCTCAGAAGGTCGGATCCCTTTGTTTCATGACTCGGAGCTATACCAAACCCTGTCATGTTGAAAGAGATGTGTTTGAGTTTGCCTTCACCAGCGTGTACCACCTTTCACAGTGGACCACCTCCGTAGATCCATTTGAGAGGAGATGCTACATAGTTCAGGAGACATGTTTATCCACTTCTCGGTATTTATCCAAAGAAATCCACAACACTAATTCTAAAAGATATATGCACCCTGTGTTCACTGAAGTGCTATTTACAATAGCCAAGGGATGGAAGCCACATAAGTACCCGTCAATAGACAACTGGATAAAGAAGATGTGGTACATTACAGTGGAATATTCCTGGGTCAAAGAAAAAGAATGAAATCTTACCATTTGCAACAACATGGGTAGACCTAGAGGAGGGTAGTATGCTAAGTGAAAAAAGTCAGACAGAGAAAGACAAATACCCTATGATTGCACTTATAGGTGGAATCTAAAGAACGAAATAAACAAACAAAAAAATCAACAGACTCATAGGTACAGAGAACAAACTGACGGTTGTCAGACAGGAGGAGAGTTGCGTGCCTGTATGAAAAAGAGGAAGGGATTACGAAGTAAAATTTGGTAGTTACAAAATGGTCACGGGGATGTAAAGTAAAGCACAGGGAATATAGTCAATACTATGGTAATAACTATGTAGAGTGCCAGGTGGGTACTAGACCAGTCAGGGGGATCACTTCATAAATTATATAAATGTCTAACCACTATGTTGTACACCTGAAATTAATATAAAGTAATACTGAATGTCAACTGTAATTGAAAAATATTAATTAAGAGACAGAGAGAGAGAGAGAGAGACGCTTACCTAGAGTCAGGAAGACCTGGGTTTGAACCTCAGCCCCACAATTTATTAGCAGCATGGGACTTCCATTTCTCTGAGCCTTAGTTTCCATTTCTGCTAAATGGAAGGTAAAAATATGCATCTTCTAAGGTTATTGGAAAACTTAAATGATGCAATGTATTTTAAATGTTCTGTACAATGTCTAGTGGATACTTCAGTGTATTTTTGCTATTGTTGTTATGGTTCTTAAAAATCCTAAGGGATGGATAAGAAGAGCATCATTTTCATGGTTTTCTGTTCAGCACATTTGATGCCTACTCCAAGTCAGGACCAGACTTCTGCATCCACACACTGCCCCCAGTCTGGCTTTCTCGATTAAATTCCCAATGATGACAGTAAAAATCAGTTCATTTATCAAACAGCTGTAAGGAGCAGGCACTAAAGCTGCTGTGCACATGCTATCTCTAGTCCTTACAGTAACCTGCAAGTAGGTTTTATTAATCCCACTTGAGAAAAAGCAAACCGTCGCTCCGAGCATAGAGGACTCTGCAGTGTCATCTACGTTGCCCGTGGCTCGGCTGGGACTTTAAACCAGGATCGTACTCTTGTAAATATGCGTCCAGCCTCCCCTTCTCCATGCGGAGCTCAATCATGATTCCTCTGCCCAAGGCCTTTCCTCCCCCTGGAATGGCTTTCCATCTCCTACTCTGCCCACCAAAATCTTACTCATCCTTGAAGACCCAATACAAATGCCATCTTCCCTGTGGACCCTCCCCTGATCCCTCAGTCACAAAGAATTATTGTTTTTGCTATATTTTCATGGGATTTTCCTTAGGTACTATTGTTTTGCACATTGGTTATCGTTTCATCTGTCATGCACATAAACGTCTCCTGTATTTATTTGTAATATGTTTGATGTCAGCAATTACACTGTACTCATTTTTTATTTAGTGAGAACCATTCGTTACACTTCATCCATGTGCATTAAATGTTTATTGAGTTAAAGAATAAAAATTGCATCCAGAAAGTTGTTTACTTGCTACATTCTTAGGTCTGTTTTCCCTTAAATCTTTAATCATGCCATACAAGTGCCTGCAGAAGGACAAATCTGACTTACTTCTGCCCTGGTGCCGACAGAAGTTCCCAAATTGCAATTACGCGAGTAAAGCGTCTTCCGTCTAGCCAAGTTTTGTACGTTGTGAAAGTTTATTTGACTTGATCAGATCTCCTGTTGCCAGTATTTCTCTCTGGCCCCTTTTGGCTTCATTATTCTCACTTGTAGATGATTCCAAATCTGTGAAAGTTAACTGGATAGCATGTTGAGTTCTAGTAGCTCAGAGCTGCCGCTGCCCCCAGGTACAAGCTCTTTAAAATGATTCATCAGGAGGAACCTTATACCTAAGTTACTGGGTCACTATCAGTCAAAAATTGCATTAGAGGAACGGAATTAGAAACTCTCAAGGGCTAAAGGTTGCACCTGTAACAGGTTCTTCCATTTCCCTGATGTCTTTCATTCAATGACACTTCAATAGAAAGTTAATTGAAATAGAAAAGCAAGCACAAAACCAAAAAGAAAAAGAGAAAAGGACTTCATAAGAGGTTTAGGAGTATTCCACACTTTGATTAAGCATAAGATTTAGAAGTCACAGGCAAAACAAAAACTTTGTTTGAAAACCATTAAGGCAATGATACATCTGAGATCTTCCTGTGTCTAAGAAAGATTAAAAGTACCCAACGTGGGGAGCATTCATTCAGCAAATAAGGTAGTTCAGAGTCCTTAGATCATATAGGAGATTTTGGGTATAGGTGGATTGGTGATTGGGTCTACGAGGTTTTAAGCAGCTATAAAGTAATTGACAGCCATAGAATCCTAGAGTGTCAGAACTTGGTGGAGCCTTTGGGATTGTCCTGTGGAAATATTTCACTGGAGTGGAGGTCCAGGGCCCAGAACAATTGGGCCTGGCTTAGAACTCAGGCCTCTTGTTGCTTGTTTCTAATACTGTCTGCAGTAATTGCTCAGACTGTCACAAAGCTGGCCGTAATATAGGGAGGGAAATGTATCCACAAATCATTGCTGTGTGATGGGAGAATTGCAGGGGTATTATAGAGCCACAGCCTTTTCTTTGAGTTAAGAGCCCACTGATTAGAGTTATGAGTCATTTTTCTTATGTAGCCTATACCCATAATGTTATTTCCAATTTCAGCTATTTAGAGCAGAGTTCGTATTTAGACATTCAAGCACAGGAATGCAGAATCCGACTAGATTTTCGCTACCTCTGAGTTGTCTACAACCATCGCTTTTTTTTTTTTTTTTTTTTAGCAACTCGTCGTTATCAAATCTTTCCTAAGAATTCAATTTCGTTTTCAGAGAAATAACGCTTTTCACACTCATAATTAGTCAATTTACATAATATTTACTTAGCATGTTTAATTGCAACAACAAGACCTGGCATAAACAGGTTTGGAGGCAACCTCAACTCATCCTTGCTAAACACACAGGCAGATGGGCGGAAACGGGCGTGTGCAGACCTACCAGCTTCCTTCTGCCTGCCTTGTGTATCCGTCAGTATAAAAACAGTTCTGGAAAGGGAGCGAGGTGTTGGCCGCAGACCCTCGCTGTACTGCACTGCATTCCCTCCCTTTGTGGACCCAGGAAAGAGCGAGAGGCGACCGGGTCAAGTCTTACAGTAATGACAGCCCTCTCTCAAAAGCACGAACAGTATTTTCTAGGACAGCATTCTTACCTGGCTCGCTTTGGGCAGTACAGCCCTGGTCTGTCTAGGAGTGGCAGGGCTTTTTAGTCCATTTGGGCTGCTATAATCCGCCATGGACTCAGTGGCTCAGAAGCAGCCCTTTTATTTCTCACAGTTCTGGAGGCTGGGAGGTCTGAGAGGCGCTCACAGAGTTGGTGTTTGCTGAGGGCCCACTTCCTAGACAAGAAAGCTCTCTGGGTCTCTCTTATAAGGGCACTAATCTCATTCACGTGCACCCCACCCTCATGAACTGGTCACCTCCTAAAGGCCCCACCTTCACATCCCTTCGGTGATGAGGTTTCAACATAGAAATTTGGGGGGGGGGGACACAAATATTCAGTCTCTAGCATATGGTAAATAAAGGTGATCACTGGATGTAGGAGGCATGGCTCTCTGGACAGTAGCCCATACACTTTGTAACTGTTGGAGGATAAAATAGAGATGTTTCATGGCTGACACAGCTCCCTTTAGGGTAAGTGACAACGGGATGCGTATCTTGGAGCTACAGATGGGTTATATCTGGCACAGAGCACTTTTCAGTGTGGCAAGGAATGAGGGCATGACATCGGCAGTACTGGGCTTTGTTTTGCTTTACGTGTGCCTCGTGATTACCTGACATTAGGGAGGAACTCCGATTCTTGTGAGTCTGGCGCTCTGTGTTATCTCAGTTGCTTCATTCAGAGTGCATTGACTAGGTCTAGTTCAATGAAGAGAGCCTCTGCTGTGTGTTCAATGGGAAAAGGATAAAAATGAGTTGTTTTTGCACGTCTCAGGTTTCTGAGAAAACTTTGAGAGAAGCCAGACATGTAGTAGAAGTTACAGGAAGTAAAATGGTAATAGCAGCTGGTGGTCAGCACAAAGTTACTCCTCTGTGAGTTTAGGCAAAACCAATGAGAAACCAGGATCCAGGAAAGAGAAAGAGAGAGAGAGAGAGAGAGAGAGAGAGAGAGAGAGAGAGAGAGAGAGAGAGAGAGAGAGAGAGAGAGAGAGA